>NC_051182.1:52194927-52494927 GCF_013339695.2 Rhipicephalus sanguineus
CTTTGAAGGGCCGGCCGTAGATGTAGGGGCGAACTTTGATGTAGCCCAGATGATGTCCAAACACTCATTTTCTGTTGTGGAATAGTTGATTTCTGCTTTGATAGCGACCGGCTAGCACAACTGATGACCCTTTCCCAAACGTCGGTCTTCTGCACAAGGAGGCGCGAGTCCTACGCTGCTTGCGTCGGTGTAGATTTCCGCATCGGCGTGCTCGTCGAAATGCGCAAGTATCGGAGGGGTCTGCAAGCGTCGTTTCAATTCTTTGAAATGCCTGAACTTGTGACGTTTCCCACCTGAATTCGACGTCGGACTTCGTGAGTTGCGTCAGTGGCTCGGCGATCCGTGAAAAATCCTTGACGAAACGTCTGTAATAGGCGCACAAGCCGAGAAAATGGCGACGGCTCTTGTCGGTGGGCGTCGGAAGTCAGCGATGGCAGCTGTTTCCGCGGGTCCGGGCGAACACCATCCTTGCTGATCCATGACCCAAGAACAAGAGCTCCTCGTACGCGAAGCGGCACTTTTCAGGCTTCAAGTGAGTCGGAGGTCTTGATTGCTTGAAGTACAGTTCAAGGCGCCGAAGGTTCGTCGAAGTTTGAGGAAAACACAACGACGTCGTCCAGTAACGAGGCACGTCTGCCACTTCAAGCCGGCCGGTACTGTATCATAACCCGTTGAATAGTCGCAGGTGCCGAGCAAAGACCAAAAGGCATGACCTTGAACTCAAACAGCTGTCTGGTGTTATAAGGCGTCTTTTCTCGGTCTCTCTCGTCGATTCTATTGCCAGTAACCGGTCTTGAGGTCCGTCGCGAAAAGTACATTGCGTTGTGTAATCGATCCAGGGTGTCCGTCTATCCGGGGAAGGGGATACCACGTCCTTCTTCGTGACTTTGTTCAGCGACGATAATCGAAGAAAACGTACAGTCCCATCCTTCTTCTTCATAGCACCACGGGACATGCCCACGGACTCTTCGACGGCTGGATGATGTCGTCGCGTAGCATTTCGTCGACTGTTTCTTCACGGCGTCCCGTTCCCGCGTCGAAACACGGTAGGGACTCTGACGGAGGGTCGAGCATTTTCTTCTGTTTAATGCGGTGCTTAGCAGGGGCGTTTGTCGGACCCGCGACTGACGAAAAAACAGTACTTGTTTTTTCAGAAGGCATCGAAGTTGTTGCTGTTTGGCGAGCGGGAAGACTTGGGTTTAGTCGAAGGGTGGCTCAGGTGTTGGGGTAGCCGTCGTAGCTTCGTCAGAATCTGAAAAGGCAGACGCATCGCTGACGGCCAAGATTTCGTCGATGTGTGTAATTGTCGTGCCAAGGCTTAGGTGCCTGTATTCTTGGCTGAAGTTCGTTAGCATCACGCTTCCTTTTCCTTCATGCAACCGAGCAATGCGTCTTGCGACGCAAATGTCACAGTGTAGTAGCAACGCTGATCGCTCCGCGATGACACCTTCGATATCGTCAGCTTTTTTCGGTGCTGACGGGAATTATGACGCTGGAGCGAGGCGGTATGGTAACTTGATCCTCGAGCACGTTCACGGCATGTTGACATGGATTCGTATCCGGCGGTGTAGTTTTGTCCGACGATAGGCTCCTACTTGGTTCTTAAGTCGATGACGGCGCCGTGGTGGTTTCAGAAATCCATGCCAAGTATGGCGTCCCTGGAGCAGTGTTGCAAGATTACGACACTCGCAGGATACGTGCGATAATTGATTGTTACTCTTACTGTGCAGACTCCAGGCGGCGTTATTAGATGGCCTCCAGAGGTACGGATTTCGGGGCCTTCCCAAGCAGTCTTAACTTTCTTCAACTTCGTGGCGAAATGCCCACTGATGTCGCAATAGTCGGCTCCAGTGTCGACGAGAGCGGTGACGTTGTGGCCGTCAATGAGAACGTGGAGGTCGCCAGTTCGTCGTCTTGTGTTGTGGTTGCGTCGCGGCGTCGGGTTACGGCTGCGTCGGTTTGTTCCGCTGCTTCGACGTTGCGTCGTCAGGTCTTGCTCGGGCCGTGAAGTTTCGACGTCACGGCTTCGTTCGGCTTGCGGCGTGTTCTTTAGATTTCGTTGCGGCGTTGGCGTCGGCGGCGGAGTATCTTCGGTAGTTCGTCGTACAGCAACTGCACCTCCATCGGTTGCTGCCCATAGTTTTCCAGATACGGGCTAGGCGACCGGCCCCGGTTTGGGCCAGTGTACTGCCGGCGGTGCGGTGACATGTAGTTGCCGGGCGACTGCCAGCGGGAGGGTCGTCGTTCTTGCCACTGTGTTCCGGTGAGGTAGTAGTCGATATCGCGAGGCCGTTCACCTGGCTGCGGGCGCGGCGCGTTGACAGCGAATCCGCGTAGCCCCATCTGTCGGTACTGGCAGCGGCGGTACGTGTGGCCGGCCTCCCCGCAGTGGTAACAGAGCGAGCGGTTGTCAGGGGCGCGCCAAACGTCGGTCTTCCTTGGCGCGTAGCGTGGGGTATAGCGCTGGCGATAGGAGGACGGTTAGGGCGTCGGTGGGTGGCGGCGCGCGTGCGGACCGAACTGCTGCGGCGGCGTGGCGCTTGACGTGGGCGATGAGTGGGGCGTTGCGTCGGGCTGCAGCAGCGTAGGTCATGGCTTGCGGCTAGACAGTGGCGGTTGAAGGTTGCCCAGGACTGCTGGATTTTGATCTCGAACGACATCTGCGACGAGTCCACTTGAGGTTGCGCCGAAGGTAAGAGCTTGCGAAGCTCCTCCCGCATGATCGCTCTATCGTTTCACGCAGGTCGTCGGAGCAGAGGGCATGAACAGCTGGGCTGTCTGGAACCAATCGCGATATATTGGCGGTTGCGCATTTCAGCGTCTTCTCAATCATGTCGCCTCTGATACGAATTCTTGGACCGTCGAGGGTGGGTTCCGCATCAGCCCCTCGCATGAGGGGCTGATGCGGAACCCACTCGGCTTTACCCCTCGCATGAGGAAGCGGACTTTCTTATCCTCGGGCATGGCAGCGTGAGCGTGACGAAACAGTCGGGTCATTTCCTCTGCGAAGATGGCCACGCTTCCGTTTGGTAGTTGGACCCGTGTCTCCAGCAAGGCCGCGGCCCTTTCCTTTCGTGCGACGCTCGCGAACGTATCCAGGAAAGCGCTGCGAAAGACGTCCCAGGTTCGAAGGGTGGACTCCCGATTCTCGAACCGGGTCCTTGCTGCGTCTTCCAGGTAAAAGTAGACGTGGCGCAGCTTGTCCTCGGACTCCCAGTTGTCGAATGTTGAGACCCTTTCGAACGTCTAAAGCCAGGTTTCGGGGTCGGCGTTTGGCACTCCCTAGAAGGTCGGCGGCTCTCTGGGTGGCTGCATTACAATTGCTGCAGGGGACATCGTGGTCGTCATTGTGCCGGTCCTCCTCGTCGCGGTCTTGGTCTTGTCGGGTAGGGGTCCGTATTCAGGTGGGATACCTTGCTGCCTGCGGCTGGCCCGCTGGTTGGCGTCGATGTCTTCTTGACGGTGTGGGCTCGGCTCACGGCTGGGGAGGGGCGTTCGGTACATGGACCGGGAAGCACCTCCACCAGATATCACGTGGTCGTGACGTAGACGAAGGCAGCAGTCATCACGTCCGAGATGAAACTCTTTATTAGGCCGAACTTGTGGCCGGGAAACTGAAAGTCAAGCTAGAGCATTAAACTTATAGCGGCGAACAGAGCGTCGCCCGTCGATCAACTGACAAGCAGTGAAGTGCGTCGGTATTTATACATGTGCCGTCGAATATTCCAGCGTTATCGCTGGCTGTCGCGCAAGTTCTAGAATAAGCTAGAATGTTCGCGTCTTGCGCGCAATCTTAACAAAACGATCTACAATAATCGCGAAGCATCTCGAACAGTGAGGCGCGGTTTGCGCTGAGCGTTGCTGACAGTCTTTGTGGGCGAAAGACGAATACAGCAAACGTGATAATTACAAACGCCCGGGGCAATATAAACATTTAATAACTGGTAGGATGGGGTGTTCTTGAAATGTTACACGTATACGTTCTTGTGAAGAATTTTCGGTGTATTACGCTTGCGAATGTTTTAAGCTGTTAAGCGTCAGTTACAATTTACAGCTGCGAGCAGCGACATTCCGTTTTTTTTTCTCTCGATTCTAATCGTTGTGCGCACACACCCACTACTACCACATTATACGATATAGCATGCATGCACGAAATAAGCGCAGTTGCCTCTGGTATTTTCCCAGAGTGGGTGGTGAATTTAGCTATACTTCCTCCCTGCATGAACTAGCTCAGGGATTTACTTGATAGTGGTTGAGAAGGAAGGAAGGAACGAGTGGCGGGGAAGAGGAACCGCTTTATTTATGTTTTCGAAAGGGACTCGCCACGGTGGTCTTGTGGTTATGATGCTCGACTGCTGACCCGCAGGTCGCGGGAACGAACCCCGGCATTGGCGGCCACATTTTCGACGGAAGCGGAAATGCTCGAGGCCGGTTTACTTAGATTTAGAGAAAACCAGGTGGTCGCATGTCCACACCCCGGCACTAAGGCGTCTCTCGTAGTCATATTGTAGTTTTGGGACATTAAACCACAGCAACCATTATGTATTATTATATACTTTTGAAAGGGTGTTTGGCTGTATGTTTGCTTAAACACCTCGATAACACTTTGCCTTAAGGGTGTAAGTTTATGAAGTATGCCAATGAAAAGGACTTCCTGCTTGTTACGCACTTTCCGTGCACTCTTAAGCCTGTTTTCACATGCAGCGATTTTGCTCCAAGAGCGGAGCGGCTGCGTCGCGGAAGCCCAAAAACAGGTTTTTTAGAGCGACCAGTGTACGCGCGATCGAGATCGCCGGAGTTGGAAAAATCGCTAGCGGCAGAGCGGCTGCCAAGGTCACCCAATGGGAGAGCAGTGACGTGGGGAGCACGTGATTGCAGGGGCGGAGTCGAGGAGCGGGCGCGTGCGCCAGGAGGATACCGGTTTCCTAGCATGACGACATTCGCTGTAACGAGCTGGCTGTGTAGAACGCTTTCTTTTCGTTTTGTTGTTCTCTACTGCACTTCCATCAAAGCAGACAATCGTTGCACGTGTCATTTTGTTCTTTGGTATCTTTATAGAATCGTGGCACCAACACAGGTCCGTAAAGGGGGACCCTACGGCACTGCGCACTCGTTGGTCGCATGTTTCGCGTTTTTTTTTTTGCTACTCTTGACCCAGCACGTTGGAATAGTTACTGTTTCTTTTCTTTTTTTCAATGGTCACGTACCCCGAGGACGACAAATGCGAGCCCCCCAGACGACGACATTGTGGGTTTGCAATGGTTGCCGGCCCAGACGGCGCACCAACGCCTTGCGGCATTCGAGAGCAAAAGCCACCGAAAGCACTCTGAAAGCTTAAAACCACAAAAACCAATTCTTTTTTTTTTGCTTTTCCATGGCCAAGTGTATGAGCGTGCAAGAAGACTTGCGTGGTAAAAAAAGAAAGCTGTAACAGAAATAAACGTGACTACTGAAGTTGTTTAATTGCACTCTGATACACTGCACATTTTCGTCATTCAAGGTTTAGGCGCGTGAAAATAGAGCACCGAAGTAGAAGGCTGGTGAAACTCGCAACCCAAGTGCACCAAAAGAAGCGAACTCGGAGAAAGGAAACCCGCGGGTAACGGGCGCTTTCCACAACCATCACTGCGCATCGCAGAGGCGCGCGCCGCGCAAAAGCGGTGCATGTGAAACGAAGCCGCGTCCGAGCGTCCTGCTGCCGCTCGATCGCCGCGGGCCCCGCCGCTCGGTCGCTCGCATGTGAAACAGGCTTCAGGCGTAATTATCCGAAAGAAGAGGAACGGAGCCCGATAGGCGCACGCGATAAACAGATAGACCGTTGAGGAGAAACCGCAGTGAGATGCATGCCATGTGAAAACTATTTAGTCTGCAAAGGGTGCCACCGCGCGGGAAATGCAGACGTAGGAATACGCTGCGGTGCCTTCGCTTTGCACGTATGCATGAATGAGCGTGTGGTGCTGCTTTTACGTTTCGGCACACAGATGAAGTCCGGGGCTCGTCTCGACACCTAGCGACGCTGCGCTGTATACCTCCGGCGTAGTCACGGCACTGCGTCGCCACCGGCTGGGAACGGCAGCCGAGAAGACAATAGGCCTATCGGATCCATGATTTCAATCTGGCTTTGGGCGCTGGAGTTTTCTCTGGGCGCTGGAAAATCGGCGCTGGATTTTTTCACAAGTAAATGACCTCTGTTTATTCTGGAGCGCCTTTGTGCGCGAGACTGATCGCGATTGCCGGGAACGGACTCGATCGTGTTGCATATCGCGCGCACGAAATGTACCGCGGTGGCTGGCTTGGCCGTCAGCTCGCCTGTGCTTTGTGGTCACCTGAATATTGACCGCCATTGTCGTCGACCACCCTGGTGCTCTATCACCTAGGATTCGCCGTAGTGATGAGCTGCGAGCTCGCGATATTGGGCAGAGACCTCGCCGCTGTTCTGCGACTCGTCCGAAACGCATTGTGGTCGCCTGCATCGAGGTCCATTGTATGTGGTGCGTTTCATTTGCGCTGGCATGGCTTGGCTGGTGCTTTAGCTATCCCACTTCAGCTGCGCTTCGGAGCTCTGTGGGTATTGGTCGCCAAGTATCGTCGACTTCCTCGAAGCTCGCTCGCCAGCAGTTCGCCGCCGTTCGTCGCGGCGGCCCCGCTTTGGCTCGCTGAACTGCCGCTCGCTTGAGGAACTTCGTGGAAATAGGACGCCGTCACCATCGGCTTCCCCGTCTCTCCCTCGCAAGCAGCCCGGCGCCGTTCGTGGCGGCGGCCCCGTGTTCGCTCGCTCTTCTGATTGAGATTCGCTGGTGGCAGCGGCGGCTGACGGGCTTCCTCGAGCTGTACGACGCCGCTCGCAGAAAACTCGCCGACTGGTTGGTGGCACGGTGGCTGGTGGCGCCTCGGCGTGATTTCTCCGGCTACCACACTTCAACTGTCCACTCTTAGAAGAAAAGTTAGTAAACAGTTAGTAAGCGCATGTATTTACTAGTTTCGAGCTTGTTTAACTACCTTCGCAGCATCCCTTTACTAGCCAGCAGCTAGTAATGGTCGTAACTTTTGCCATTAGTAACCAGAAAAGCTTTCTTGGTGTTTTTAACTGAGTAACTACTAAGCCACAACGTTGCCAGATCTTTCGTAGATGCCGCAGTATACTTTGCCGTAATCGTGACGGTCTATAGCAAAACTTAAACATACTTTAATTTTATTGATTATCTTGGAATAAATGTTTCGTGCTACGCAATAGCACACATATAAACAAATATAAGGGCACGCGACAATGAGTAGAAAAGAACAGGTATTATTCTAAATTCTATGGCTGCTAACCAGTACCCAGTGTGCTATCCATCCCAAAGTAGAAGCGGGACGGACCATACACCCTTTTACCACGCTTTTGTCTAAGAGTATCGAGTGCATGGGTATGAGTTATGACACCAAAAACTGCTATATGAGTGCAATATGGTTTACAGTGTACTCCTGCAGATACCAAATTAAATAAGAGCAAGCTCGACTCCTCCACATCTAACTCATACTGCGCACATTCGCGTGCGCTCTTATGCCTCGCTCAAAATCATCGATGTCTGTTTATAACATTCCGCGTCAGAAGTAGTTCCTACGCTAATTTACAAAGAGCTCGTAAAGCTGGGCGCAGAAAGATGCTGCGCAATGTTTTCGGCTGGCGCAAAGTCATTTTTCTGGGGTCTCATCTCATCCAGTAAGCATCTACAAGGAATCAGAATTGAGCAGAATCACCGTACTCTTAAATTTAGCTTTGTAATTAGAAAAACATACGCACAGGTTGAGAATCCGCATATCTGGTGTTTTCAGCGACATTCTGTTTGACAAAAACATGTGTTGAGGATCCTGGGTGCGGTATTGCTGCCAAAACTAATACGGCCTTGGTTTCTGCCTCACTTATTAAGGGGAAAGCCTTAGATCCATCATGAAAAAGCGAAAAATTGACCGTCGGCGTCCAGCGGCGTCTTTGTCAACGCAATTGATGCAGAAAATCATCATGCGATGACGTCGCCGTACGACGTCATCATGGCGTGACTGTGACGTCAGATGACGTGACGTTATATGATGGCGTCTTCACATGACATACCCTGTGCCAAACGTGGACCGATCCAGGAGGCACTGCAAAACCACGCTGGGTGCAGAAGCCTTTCGGACGGCGGCGAGGAAGTATCAATACATCGACTAGAAAAAGGCGAAGATGGCTTTCGCCTTCGATTCGTATTAGGCATGTGCATAGGGGACCGTGTGACTTTTTCTGTCCTCGTGATAGTTTGCGCTCAAACGAATTTTCCCGGCTATCACATTCGACCGGATATCTTATGAGCAATAAAAAGAGCCGCTCATTAGCTACGCGTATTTCCCTTCCGATGCATATTAGCGATCTCGTTTTCAAAGGTGCGAAGCGAGAGCACTGCAATCACTAATTGTAGTCCCGCAAGGGCCGGGGCCGTAAAGAACGTTGAAGAGGGAGGGGGGAGGAATGGAAGCTTGAACAAGTTATCAGCTAAAGTTGTTATCTCAAATGTGAAAGGAAGCCTTTCCCACATCTCATGTATAGGTCAATTCCTGAAGAGATTCGGAGTCCGGAACCAAGAAAAAATCAATACCGACCTGCAGAATGGCTGAAATCAGGACGCCGATTCTCAAATATAGTTTTTGTTCCGCGGTTATGTTTCAAAATATCGTGACCACATGGGTTGCCTAACGAAGAGAATGATTCAGGCCAGTCACGTCTGTTCATCTCATAGGCACACTTCTTAAGAAAAAAAAATACATGGGATGAAGAAAGTCACATGCGGGCCCCGGGCCGCTAGCAAAATGTTCAGGGGCTGCGCGTTTGAGACCCCTGCAATAGACCATGTTTTCTTCCCCCTCCGCCAAAGTAAAGCGGATGTTATGATACTGGTTGACCTCCCTGAGTTTCTCGCATTCTTTTGTCTCCCTTTGTCTCTCAACTCAATTCAGGTGATCTTTTAGAATACTTTAGGATTACGCGGTGAACACTATGCTGTTCCTGACTTGTACCTGTTGTATAAACATCTTGTTTCGGTTAGTTAGTGCATTATTGAACACATAATGCAGAGCTGCGAGAATAAACGCGGACGAAGACAGGCAATTGACAATTCACATTTGATTCCCCGTAAATTATACTTTTCAATCAAATTAAGTTCACTAAATTCAATGTAGTGTAGCTCAATTCATGCTTTGATTGCTTTGATCACTTCAACGTATGTTGATTCCGTTCATGCTCACTTTAATTTGTTCTTCCAATCATGTGACGTCATGACGTGGGCATTAGCCAAGCCCTTCGTGTACAGATTTTCCGACCGATAAGTCGTTAAACACGGTCACCTTATTAGAAGGAACAACCACATAATGCAGAGCTGCCAGAAAAAACGCAGACGAAGACAGGCAATTGACAATTCACATTTGATTCCCCGTAAATTATACTTTTCAATCAAATTAAGTTCACTAAATTCAATGTAATGTAGCGCAATTCATGCTTTGATCACTTCAACGTACGTTGATTCCGTTCATGCTCACTTTAATTTGTTCTTCCAATCATGTGACGTCATGACGTGGGCATTAGCCAAGCCCTTCGCGTACAGATTTTCCGACCGATAAGTCGTTAAACACGGTCACCTTAATGGAAGGAACAACGTCACGTGCGAATGGCGGCACACTGCCAATGGAGCCGAAACTTGAACCCAATGGCTCGCACTTCCAATCGGTCGTAGCCACCCTTGTTGCTACGCCGATTCTGTGCCCGTTGTCGAATTACTTGAGTTAGAAACGCCCCAAAGAAGTGAAATGATGTGGTCGCTATGCACTATTTCAGTGTCAACGCATATCCTTTATTTCAAAAAAAGGTAACATTAAGGCTCAAAGGGAGTTTCCGCTTTTAAGGTCGATTTGAAATCCATCCTCGTCCTCAAGTATTCAATACGCGCTCAGCCACCTTATGTGAAGGCTCTTTCAGATAACTTGAACTAAGAATTTTACTAACGTGTTTAAAGAGGCAAAAAAAAACGAGTAAACTATTTTTTCTCATAATAATAGATTACCACAATTCCAAAATCACCACGCTTACCGCGAGAAGACGCTTCGTAAGTGAGAATATGCGGAAAAATAAAGGAAATGCCTGCGGTGATACAACCTTGAAATCCCCGCACCAAACGCCGTGACGTCATATATTTTGACGGCGCCTACTATAGCCTACGCAGTTCAATCAGGAAAAATGAAGTGTACACCAACGGGGTCATATATTTGATGTAATAATAATACACATTAGGTTATGTTGGGCTAGTTGGTGCATCGTTACTTGAAATACGTGGTGCAAGGTTGCAGCAGAGAAGAAACAAAAAGAGGCGAGCGCCATTCTCATTTGGCGCTCTTTCTGTCTCTTCTTGTTTCTGCTCAGTTGGAACTTTGCGCCACGTATTCCAAGTAATAATGCACATTTGGGCTAGGCTGAGATTGCTTGCTTGCTTGTACTTCTCTACTGTCTCTTACCCACTACGGGGGATTGGCCAGGAAGCCGGCGGTTATTGTAAATGAAAAATAAGGCCTATGCAGGGTAAAAGGAAACATGATATTTTGAAAATAAAATACGGAAATCTTTCATACGCAATAAAATTTAAAAACCAAAAGAAAAACGATGTTTGGTCCCTCCTTCATAAGAATCGCAATAACACGAAAGCAAAGCGTGTCCTTACAGAAGTAACTGAATGTTTACAGAAGTAACTGCACTGATATAAGAGAGTCTGCGCAATGTATATTGATGTCTGGCAGCTATAGCACCGTTTACCGTATACTTAGCTTTAGGTGTACGTTAATGAACTCCAGGTGGTCGAAATTTCCGGAGCCCTCCACTACGGCGTCCCTCATAATCACATCGTGCATTTGGGACTTTAAACCCCAGATATTATTATTAATATAGCACCGTTTAACGTGGATGCACCCACTTTGATGATTGGTGGTACATCTCTATCCCGACGACCAACGTCCATGTTGAATGATTAAACAAACCCTTGTGGTAGCTGTAGTAGTTAACGGTGAAAGCGTAATCAGAGAACGAGGTGTGATAGCCAGAAAAGCGTCGCATATTGGACGCAGAACTTGGTCGCCATCCCGCGGCATGCTAAAATGTGACTGAACACCACGGCCGGACTAAAAGGAAGCGCAAAGCGCATCCTGCCGCCCCGGCAGCCCAGCCGTGATTTTTGTCGGGGCGAGCGCGTTAGCGGTGAACGCGGTGTTACAGCCAGGTGAGGCAGGTGCGCGTCGCAGAGATATTAGCGTCGCTTTGTCTAAGATCGCCACCTCGCGATGTCTTAAGGCATTGACAATATTGAACTTCTATTGAAAACGTGCCGAATGGGACTGACGTGCAACGCGTGGCAAGTGCTAATCGGGGAGGCCACAGTAATGACGAATTACTTTACTTTACCGCTCCCAGAGGGAAACACCACTCCGCCGACCAGGAGAGTGGTAGATATAAAGGGCGCGTTTGTAAACCCTCTAGAGTTTGTGGCAGTGGCGCAGTGGATAGCGTGCCCGGCTTCTGTTATTGCGGACCGGGCGGTCGTGGGTTCGATGCCCGTTGATGGAACTTTTTTCTTTGACATCTGATCGTGTAAATTTTTCTACGTCATTTCCGTGACGGAAATACGTCACTGAAGTCTTGGTGGACCCCGGCATAAAACACTTTCGTGTTAAAAATTCATAGGATTTTTGGAAATATTTAAAATACATGATTCATAAATATGTTAAATTATTGTTGTTTAACAATGAAATGTTGATATTAAGCTTGGTTTGGAAACAGGGGTGATCAGTGATTAACGAGGTAATCTCCTTGTATTACCCAAGAGTTCGCACAGGGCCCCGCAGACGTTCCGGTCGCTAAATTCCAATGAAGCAGCCACAAAGCACAGAATGTTCACAGTACTAAGTGGGGATTCCTAATTTTCTCAATAAAATTTCGAAACACTTTTTCCTTCGATTTTTAAAACGGCGACATCTTAGTAGGAAGTGGTCGATATTTTCAGGTTCATTACAGCTGGAGCATAAAGGGGAGGACACCAGACAAGACTTGTTTAAGTAGAAATTAAGCGGTGGGATACGGCATCTTAATGTAGTTATGGAGACTTCCAATTTACGCGTTGAACATCATTTATTATATCAGCCATGTTCTTTATACCGAACACCCTCCTCTACCTCGTCTTCTCTCAGACCCTCTCTAACTTCTTCACAACATCCATCAACAACAACAACAACAAATATAACAATAATAATAATAATAATAATAATAATAATAATAATAATAATAATAATAATAATAATAATAATAATAGTAATTATTATTATTAAATGAGTTTCACTCGAAAAACATCTAGTGTGCCATTTTTATATTCTGTCAATTCTGTGTCGTTGTGTAAGGTATGTGAGATCAATGATCCAGGTGTTCTTGTTGATAGCACCTTACACTTTTCTGCTCACGCTAAGCGTGTTGCTTTGCGGGGTCTTCGCACCCTAGGCTGTGTTTGCAGAATGTCTAGAGAATTCCGTTCTCCTGTGCCCTTCCGATGCGTATATGTTTTACCTTTGAACGTGCACACGCTTCTGCTGCTCTGTCTCTATTTTTGCTCTACTGAGCCTTGTGCACTTCTCAAGCTACCATTGTCGCTTTTCACTTGAGGCCCATTTCCTGTATTTTGCTGGAATAAACATTTATCCATTCATTCAATACCATAAAACGCATGTGCTTCACAATACACACTGCACTTAGCGGACGTCTGTCACACGTTATGGTGGTCATTGTATAGCTTTAACATGATTTATTCGTTATAGCTAAATGAATCCAAGCTAATGATGTTGATGTACCTTGATATGCTATTTCACTGTTCCTTGATGCATATGTATGAAGGTACAGTGCTTTTGTACCTTAATATGCTATTTCAGGAGACGGGCAGTGTGCGCAATGCAAAATTATTGCCGAAAAGTCTTTTCACTTCCTGACAATCTGTGCTTTGGTGGGTTCTCACAGTTGCATGGCGTGAGAAAGATGTCCAGGGTAGTTGACTGCATCCAAGGTAGATGCTGCAAAATGAGAGCGCACGGTCTTGTCACATGACAATGTGCACAAATTGACACGATAACGAAGGATTAAAACAAACAAATGAAGTTGGAGAAAAGAATAAATCGAAAACAAAGTTGTCCTTTATGCACATTCCTTCATGTGACAATGTGATAACCGTGGCCTTTTGCTCTAATCTATATTCCCTGAGAGCATCATGCCTCATTCATGCTTTATCGCAGGCAAGAATATTATATCGTGCAAACAACTTTATCAGGGCGCACTCCTGGGTCGATTGATTGGTCGTATGAAGCATCAGTGATATTCACAGAAGTTCCAAAACATGCATCACACATCATTGCTATCTGAGTTTAACGACTGAAATGCGAAGCATTTGTTAAACACTTCTACGACTTTGAACGGATCTATCTACCTATCTATCTAGCCGCCTACGACTCATAGCTCGTGTGGTTGTTTCGTTAATGGGATGTATGTAAAAATTCGTGTGGCATGACACGACTGCATGAAGAACATGAATGATGGGTCTTAACTTGAAAATCATGCTATGCATTTCATTAACCACATGATTTACACGTCACTGCCTTGGTTCTCTTGCGACTGTTTCATTAACTTGATATTTACCAAAAAGGCATGGCGTCACAAGAGTGTATGACGCACATAAACGACAGTTTCTAACGTGCAAATCATGACACGGTCTCGGGGGCGCTAGTGACCGTTTCGCCTGCTTCATATACACCAAAATTGGTATTTTGCAGTGTGACTGTACGTGCAACATAAATGACAACTGGCAACATGAAAATAATGATATGCATGTCATGTACACACGCCACGCTCATGGTGCGCTCGCGGCCGGTTCGCTAGCTTGACATACACCTAAATTGATATAGCGTGACGTGATTGTGCGACGACATACATGACATATAGTAACATGAAAATAACGACATGTATGTCATTTACGGCATGGAGCCTGGTGCACTCGCGTCCGGTTCTCTAACTTGATATCATACCAAGATTGGTATAGCGTGACGTGACTGTATGACGTACATAAATGACAGCTGGTAACATGGAAACAATGAATGACATGCGTGTAATGTACGACATGGGTTACATGCCACGCTCATGGTGCGCTGGCGGGCATTTCGCAAGCTTGACATGCCCATTTTACTTTTCTTTTTTTTTCTGCGTTTCATTGCACTTTTCAAGCGACGCCATGTGCAGAAGGCCATCTACAGGTGCATAAGCGACGATAAGGGCTCGCAAAGAGAAAGAATATCAGTATTACTTACCATTTTTGTTCCTGACTGTGCCGAGCACACACGGTGCCCATCATCTGCTTGGTAATGCACAGCGGCACGCTCGCTTGAGTCGACAGGCCGTCGCGATTATCGCACTCGCAGCGCAGCATGTCGCACTGTCGTCAAACCACGCATATCACATCCAGCGGCGAGAACACAGTGAGGCTGCAGGCACAAAACGCGCACATACAACCGACACAGCTGATCACTTGAGAAGTGGCGTTCACAAGGCCTAGCCGGCCTAGCTACGACGATCGCGCCGCCGCGGGAACGACTCCCTCCTCGCGTTTCTTTCTTTTTATCTATGTTTTTTTTTCTTCGCGCGCGCATGCGGCGCGAAGCTTTGTCCATTTCACTTCGGTAGCGCCTCGTCTGGCTTGCTTTTGACCTGCCGGGGGCGGGCTGCAGTAGGCTGCAGCCGCCAAGGCCCAAGGGCTTCCTCGCTTTCTCTCCAGCCGTTCGGAGGGTCGCGCATATCTCTTTCTCTGGGCTATCTGTGCAAGGGATTTTATGTGTGTTTAGAAAAAGTTTATTTTATCGTAGGACGTTACGAACATTTAGAAACAGTGTCCGTACAACAAGAACATTAACATACACAAATGACGAAACACAATACACATAAAACGTTTAAACAGAAATGTCGAAGTTCACAGTGTGTCCCTAATGCATGCTACTAAGAACTAGCATTCGCACACTTATCACAATATAGACAATGTGCATGACTATGTATATACACAGTACAGATGACTTGCTGAACATGCCAGCAAATATGTACAGCATTATGTACAGCATATTTTATGGTATATGTAATTTACATAATTTACAGTTTGAGCATGAAACGTGTATATACAAGAACCTGCATGGCTACGGGGATATGCATACACAGAAATAATAAATACAAACAGATTTTATGCAATGTTATTCACTGTGTGATAACCTGGCTACAAGAACCAGGTCATATGAAAAGCTAGCCGCACACGTCCATTAACTACCGACAGGAAGTGGCACGACCACTGCCGTAGAAATTCCTCTTCCCCAAGGAAGAACAATTCCTCCGACAAAAAGGACAGCAGTTCCGAGAACAACCGTTCCAAATTTGGAAACAGAGCACGACGACGGTGACCGGCTGCAACAGGTTCGCACCTGTTACGCCACAGACAAAAAGCCCCCGCAGCAATTAGAAGGCGTGCAAAGCGACTACGCGAGCAACGACCTGATGTGACAAAACGATTAACTCCTAGGCCACGGAAACCAGTGTTAACGGCTCTCCAAAATACCCGTGCAATTACACATTGCTGCAGCACATGCTGGTTAGACTCTTGTAGCGGAGAGTTCGGACAAGTGTAAGATGGCACCATGCCCCACCTCTCCAGTCTGCCTCGTGTTGGGAGTACTCTCCATCCCAGCCGCCACATGAAGTCGCGGTGATGGCCAGGCAGAAAGGATGCCGTTATCGCGCTCCACGAGACACGGCTGGAACACGTTAGACGAGCTGGAGGAACCAGAGGGAGCAGCAGCGCCGCCGTTATGTCTACAACACGGTTTTCCAGAATGTTTACATCAGGGCAAACCTGCTGAGCGTGGCGATAAAATGCCACTGCCGTGGAGTAAAATGCGGGCATGTTAAGTGCTTGCGGCGCAGAGTTAAGCCGTGCTCCCGGTAACAAATAACGCATCTTAGTTCCTAAGAAATAGCAGGCAAGATCCTGCAAGCCGGCAGCGAACAGACACAGACGGGAACGCGAATCCACCCCTGTTACGTGGTTGCCCAAGCGTAGCTCGGCAAACCAGCTCAGGTCCATCTGACCAGAAAAACGAGCCAAGAAGGGATTGCAACGATTGAGTAATTCTCAATGGAGGCTGTACAACATGAGAAATGTACCATGCACGGCCGCAAAATACAGTCTGTGCTAAGTACCTTCTTTCCAACAGTGGTAATTCGTATTCTTGCGCTTCTCGGACTTGTCGTTTTACATTCTCGAGAACTGAAACCCACACGGAGGCTGATATGCCGTAGTAGCCATAATCAAGCCCCAGAATGCGAATAGAGTCGCTTTTTTGAAGACCGAAAAAGGGACTTAGGCAGATATCTGGAGAGCCAATGAACAAATATCGGCATTTCGAAAAATTTAATGCAGCACCTAAAATAGACCCATACTCAGCAAAAAGCGGTAGGCAACGGGATAAGCTGTCCTCGTTCTTGTGATACAATGTGATGTCATCAGCGAAAGCTGTCACCTTAACGGTATCACTACCAGGTAGTGGAAGGCCACGAATATATGGATCTTTAAGTAGGGAGCGCAGGAATGGTTCGAGGCTGAGTACAAAAAGTACTGGGGATAGAGGACAACCTTGACGAACTCCGCGGGTAACAGGAAATGGGGCACTTTCATAACCATCAAGAAACAGCGTGCTGTGTATATTTCTGTATGCGTTTCTGAGAAGCTCAACGAAGTCTTGCGGGAAGCCAAACGCCACCATTACGCTAAATATGTAGCTGTGCTCAAGGCGATCGAATGCCTTTTCTTGATCAAGTGAAACCAAGAGTCCACGTGCTGATCTCGCCAACGTGTACGCAATTATATCCCGCGTAACAAAGGAGAGACTATGAATTTCTCTTCCAAGAATCGAGCACGCCTGATGATGTCCTATTAAGGAAGGTGTCAGGCTTCTCAAACGGCGAGTGACAACTGCTGCAAAAGTTTTGTAATCAACGTTGAGAAGCGTAATTGGTCTCCATTCCTCTGGGCGAACAGACGATGGGTCATGTTTAGGTATTAACACAATTCGACCATCGTGAAAGCTATCAGGGAAATCAAAGTTCTCGAAGCAACGGCAAATAACAGAAGTGAAAGTGGCACCAATGTCATCCCAAAAGGTTAAATAAAACTCAACGGGCAACCCGTCCGGCCCAGGAGCCGAACCGCGCTTCATGGAAGACAATGCCTCTTTCACCTCATCAGCTGACGGACTTGCAGAAAGTTGTGCAGCTACCTCTGGTGGAACCTGAGGCAGCCCACTAAACATTGTGAATGTCTCGGCGGTACCATGATGCGTTGACATTGTCGTACGAGCCATGTTTTCAAAGTGAGCTATAAAAACTGATCGATCACGCGCGGGTGGCAACGCAGCGGGAAGGGCTCTGGCGGCCTGAGTTCCCAACGGACTCGACTGTCTGAGAAGCGAGTTTCTCGCAAAGCGCAGAACCTCGGGGTGAGCACATGGATTACGTCTGCAACGCCAAGCAGCCGCCGACAACGACGATGCGGCAATAAGGCGTTGGAAACGTCCCCGTAACTCTCGCTGCCATGAGCGCATCAATGGAGTTAGTCGATCCGCCCGAAGAGCAATGCGTAGCTTTGTGGCAGTGTCCGCTTGTTTTTCCGACATACGGCGTCTCAGAGCACGCCCTTCGACTGAGCAGTGTAGACGCCACTGTACCTTGAGCGCGTCCCACGACTCGGGACCGGAACCGAACAGGGAGGCGCGCAAGACTCTAGACAAACTGGAGCTCCTTAAAGCGGCACCCGTTCGTCCCTCGTAGTGCGTAACCACTCGTAACGCTAGTACCAGATCTTGACCTCCAAGGTGGTGCCGGTGGGAGATTTCTCCTGTGCGTTCTTGAACAATAAAAAATTAGCAGCGTGGGCGTTAACTAAAAGCGGAATTCTTCTGTCTCTCATTCCCCATTAGCAGCCATTGGCATGTTCCAGTAGGAAACGTTAGTATAAGTAGAAGTGTAAGTGTTAGCTAAAAGCCGACTTCTTCTGTCTCTCATTCCCATTAGCAGCCATTGTTTACCTCCAAGGTAGTGCCTGGTGAGCTTTCTCCTGTGCGTGATTAAACAATAAAAATTTTGTTCTAAACGCCGTTGATTGATGAAATAAACCAACGAAAGACGCCAGATGTTTTCTAAAAGCAAAATGAAAAGACGCCACATGTTTCTAAAGCAAAACGAAAAGACGCCAGCTGCTTAACGAAAGACGCCAGATGTTTTCTAAAACAATGGTTTTCTAAACCATTAAAATTCACAGCGTACATTTAAAATTAAAGTGAGCTGCAAGTCGTCCTAACTCTCATCGAACATTTAGTATAAACGCGCCCGATCTCACGTCGGTGATGATGTACTGGGCAGAATTCACGAAGGATTCACGGTTTACCGATGAACCTCCGCAGCTTCGCCCACTCATCGTCATTCACTCCGTGGATATGCTGTGATTTTTTGGTGCGCTGAAGCATGCCGCCTCTTTCTTTTACTTCTTTCCCCCGCACAGTTGCATACATGCCCGCCAGCACTAAAGGCATTATAGAAAGCTTCGGGAAAAAAAGAAGAAACATGCCAGAGGAAATGAGATGGGAGTTTTTAAAGACGATAGTCTTTCTTGGGGAACTTAAACGCAGAAATTTTGGTCTGTCTTTCTGTCTGTCTGTCTGTCTTTCTGTTTGTCGGCACGTCCCTCGATTCAGCCACTCGGCCAAAGTTGAACCACTTGCCCAAGGGCCAGCCGTCTCGAACTGGTACGGCTGTTCATACTTGTGAACGTTGTCGATCAAAAATTAAATATCATGCATATCTGAGGTGCAACATCACTAGGTAAGTATTAGGTGGCGTGTTCCTTTAATAGAAAATGCACACATACGTAATTTTAAGGACCCTAGTTTCTTAAGCTGCGCTGAAAATGCATAAGAATGGAAGCTTGAGCGAGTTGGTATGCGTTCATCTTTGTTGAAACAGCGCTCACTTGACGACGACGAAGTAAAAGAAGGCACAGGACAGGCGCTGCCTGTCCTGTGCCTTCTTTTACTTCGTCGTCGTCTAGTGAGCGCTGTTTCAACAAAGCTGAAAATGCGACTGCGCTGAAATTTGCCTTCCTCCGTGCCCTTCGCACGAGCTCATTGTTGTGTTTCGGCTTCGGTTCTGTATTGCACTGTACGAATGCCATGGGTTGGTGTTGAAAAACTTTAGTTTTGAGAAGGCCAAGAAGGTGAAAAAAAATATTTCAAAAATGAAAAAGCAGCGTTGTGGGCGGCCTTCAGGCTGCCGGTTGTGGGCGCCGCTCTGGCGTTCCTGTTTTACCCAGGCGACGTGTAAATAAGAGAGTGTGTGGAGAGTACTCGTTGAGTGCGGACGTTTCTCTGCTTCAGCGCTTCGCGCCAAACCGCGTTTTCGGGCTGGCTGGCGTCCCCGCCGGTCGCGTTGGTCACCGCCGGTCTTCGCCTGCTGCTGCGCCGGGACTACCAGCACGCAACACAGCACTCATGTTTCCTGACGTATTGCCAGATGGCGTCCATATCTCACTCAGCGCCTCTTCTATCGTCTTTACACGACATTTGCAGCGAAGCACGCAGATACGCGGCCAATTTTTTGTTCTTGAACTCCATTCGACGAATGGCGTCAGATAGTGAATTTACCTCCTTTCTTCCACATAATTTCTTAACGAAGTAAAATTGAGGATGCAGAACTTTATTACACCCACCTCATTACACCATAAGGGAGTACTGTCGAGATGAAGGTAGTATTAAGGAGGATTGTAGCCCTTAAAACGCCCAATTTGGCTAGTTTGCGTTTGCAGTGTGATGCCATGCGCACAATAACAGCGTTACCCCTCATCACCCCGTTACCAACTTTACAGGCCCAGCTTAACACAATTGCAGAGCTAATTTCGCAAAGGGAAAAAAGTGCGTGAAATAAAAAAGCAACTTCTTCCGGTTGTTGCTGCGTTGCATGCTCACTTTCAACGCGGGTCTCGCATTGACAGCCAGTCCGATACAATGCCTTCCTGGGACTTCACCACCATCACATCTAATAAGACAACCAATTTACGGCGCAGCGATACATCAGGCATTATTGACGAATGCTCTATCATCGAAGCACCATGCGCTAACGTCTGCAAAGTCAGCAGTATCTATCTACGGAAGCCAGTCCTCTTGCAAGGGAACTCCAAGCCATCCATGACGTAGTGCGGGATGTCACCTCTAAGCTGTCTACAATTAAGCTACTGCGAGGCGATACTGCGATAATCTGCGAGGCGATACATAAGATGAACCGTAATACAGCCACTTGCATCAGGGTACACTGGATGCAAGGCCATGCTGTGAACCCTCACAACAGGCACACTGCCCTCCTAATACAGACCTCCCATCTATTGCTCTTCCGCCTCAACCCCTAAATACACTCCGTGCCCGTCCAAATATTTCACGGCAGGATACACGCGCTCTTATCCCAGCGTGTGTCTGCTATCTCCCTCTTCACCTTTCTAGGGCGGAGAAAGTCGTGCTTGGGAGGCTTCGGTCAGCTGTTACACATGGCTGATATCACATGGAAGCTGTTAACACATGGAACTGGTCGCATTTACCAGTTGGTGCTACATGCCTGTACTCTTCTGTTCCGGTGATGGAAGCAGATGCATGCCACCTTATATGCACATGCCAAGGATTACAGTCGAAACGCTCCCGTCATCTCCTGCAAGCTGGTCTTCGCTACAGTGACACAAACTGTTATGACCGATGGATACATAACACATTCCACAAGACACTTCTTCGTTTCATACACAACACCGGCCTAACGGCGCACATTTAACGCAAATATACACCACAAATATATATGTCGCAAAAGAAAGGCTATCTGTACGAGTGTAGCGCTTGATTTTGATGCATCTTGTATTTGTGCATTTGTGAATGTTGTTCTTTTTAGGTGTGAAGCACCTTAGGTTCTCCCTGTGTCGCCGCGCATCGTCGTCTGCTGTCGGGATGGCCAATTTGCTTGTGCGCACGAGAAGGCGCCACCGCCTCTTCGCTCGCCGTGTGGCGAGAGAGAGCGAACGGCGCGCATGTGCTATGGAAACGCTCTTTCTGCGAGTTTACATACAGTTAGGGCATAGTCCATGCATCGCGGAAGTGTAGTAATCGATCGGCCCCGTGACTTCCATCCGTGTTCTCTTCGTCGTTGTCCTCAATATTTGTCCTGTGCTTGAACATTGTAGACGTATCCTTGAGTTCATTTCCTGTTCGAATTTATTCATCTATTTATTTATTTATTTATTTATTTATTTATTTATTTATTTATTTATTTATTTATTTATTTAACAATACGGACAACACTCTTGCGAGGGTCCTTGCAGAGAGGGTAACGTAAAAAAACCTGGCTGCAGAAGAGCGCTTGTATGGCTCTCGGTCCCTACCACTGCAAGTGGCCTCTCTTCAAGACTACTGCCGAAATACGAAGGCCCCTACCGTGTCGTCGAGCGCACATCCACGGTCAACTTCCTGATCCAACCCGTCGAACCATCTTCAGACATGCGCCGTCGAGGGCTCGACATTGTCAACGTGGAGCGCCTCAAGGCATACTAGACCCGCTCATAGTGACAAGCTGTTAGGTCGCCGGGCGGCTCCCTTTCCGTACCCGGGGTAGTTGTGGCGAAGCCTTCGAACTTAGTAATGGATGGATGCTATGAGCGTCCCCTTTAAAACGGGGCGGTGACATGTCTGCCACCAGGCTCGAAGAAAAAAAAAAGAAAAAAAGCTTTCTTGTTTAATGTTGGCCTAATACCTTATTTACATTGATTAAATTATGTTATTATACAAAAAAATATAAATTCACGGTCCATCTCTCTGCCTCTTAAGGCAGAATGACCTTACTTTTCCCCCATTATTTATTTTTGTTCTTTATCTCTACTTTTCTGCAACCAATTTTCTAACCGTCTCTCACTTATTTCTATAGCGGACGTGTTCAGCTTTCCATTGTTATCCCTAAAACCCAAGGCTTCATGTAGGCTCGTGCCCACACGTATACCTGGGTGAATATCGCCACATTCATTGAGTAGATGTTCCATCGTTCCATCGTGTCCCTTGAATAGAAAATGCATGCATACGTAATTCTAAAGACCCTAGTTTCTTAAGCTGCGCTACAGGGGGTCGAGCGCCGCCTCCAGATAATAAAGTTCTTTGCTTGCCTGCCTGCCTGCCTGCTGAAAATGCGACTGCGCTGAAACTTGCCTTCCTTCGTGCCCTCTGCACGAGCTCATTGTTGTCTTTCGGTTTCGGTTCTGTATTTCACTGTACTAATGCCATGGGGCGCCGCTCTGGCATTCCTGTTTTACACAGGCGACGTGTAAATAAAAGAGTGTGTGGAGAGTACTCGTTGAGTGCGGACGTTTCTTCTGCTTCAGCGCTTCGCGCCAAACCGCGTGTTCGGGCTGGCTGGCGTCCCCGCCGGTCGCGTTAGTCACCGCCTGCTGCTGCGCCGGGACTACCAGCCCGCAACACAGCACTCATGTTTCCCGACGTATTGCCAGATGGCGTCCATATCTCCCGCAGCGCCTCTTCTATCGTCTTTAGATGACATTTCCAGCGAAGCACGCAGATACGCGGCCAATTTTTTTTTCAGCGCCTGACCCGTGTGTCTTTTGTTCGCGGTAGCGACGAGTTCCGCACAGATATGGTCCCATCTTCCTTACAGAGGATACCGCAGCCAACTCAAACGCCGTGTTCTCCGCTTGGCGCAGAAAGAAAAAAACGCTCGATACAGGTTAGCTTTCTATGCACTGTAGTTAACGGCCAACACGGATTGTGTCTCGTATGAGCAGAAAAAGAAGTGCAGCAACCTCTACGAGAAGGCTCTTCTGTACTGTGCTTAATTGCCATATGCGTCGCGCATCTTATTCTGATGCTCCTCTCCCTCTACTACCACGCCCTCTCAATGAAGCTCATGTTATACAGGGTTCCCATATCAACTATGAAAAACGAAGGAACGTTAAAGTGATACTAAAGTCAAACAATCAATAGGTTTGGGTTCATGAATAATGCTCTAAGAAATCTAACGTCGATAATTTCACCATCATAGGTTTACTAACAGAGGAGAAAATCAAGGTCAAAATTTTATTCCTAAACTTCGTGCCGAAATCTCCGCGTGTGCCGTGACAAATTTCAATGTGGATTTTCCAATTTTTGGCGACGTTGGCTTAACAATTTTTTTGGAACTTCATATGTTAAGTCTCTAACGCCCTCAGAGGAAAATGTATTTCATGTTCACCGGTTACGGACTACGTAGGACATAGTAGACGCTTGCAGAATCTATGACGTTA
Organism: Rhipicephalus sanguineus; assembly: GCF_013339695.2. Taxonomy (NCBI): domain Eukaryota; kingdom Metazoa; phylum Arthropoda; class Arachnida; order Ixodida; family Ixodidae; genus Rhipicephalus; species Rhipicephalus sanguineus. The sequence continues at coordinate 52,218,408 of NC_051182.1, forward strand.
CGGCGATTGGTGCGGCGGCATCAAAGTGGCGTCGCCGCGCGTATTCTCTTTTTGCCCAATTTCTCGTTTAAATACCACCTTGTCGCGGCAAGCGTGGTCATTTTTGAATTGCGAAACAGCGATTTACTAAAATGAGACAATACCTCTTTCTCTTAAATGTCCCTTTAATTCAGAGCAATGTAAAGGATAGTAACCTCAATTTAACATGACCTCAATGTAACATGACGCCATCAATTGCATCACTCTGGCCTAGTGATGCAACTGATTGCGAATATATTCTGTTATGTTCTGTGACGACGTCACAACATGAGATCATTACAGAGAACAGTCACTTCGTCGAAGGGGAGACGGTCATGAAGGCAGTGTGAATGCGCGGTATGTTCGGAGAGGAGGAGGTGGTCGGCAAGGGGATGATCACTACATGGACTGAGAAGAAAAGGATGGCTTTTGCTTAGACACGTCATAGGCGATTGCATTAAGGACCCTGCGAATTCTTTAACGTCTTCGTTCAAGTTATGTGAAAGAGCCTTCGCGTCTTCAATACGTGACGGCGAGGATAGATTTCCCTGATGCGTTCACCTTAGGTAATATAGAAGTTTGCAGTGTATATTTTATCCGGTTTTTCTTTCTTTCCTTTTTTAGAATAAAAGACGCGCGTCCTGAACGAAATTTCAGAGAAAGTCTATTCCAGTTTATTTATTTGGTGTGTTCCTCACTTTAACACCTGGAAAACATGCACAGGTTCGACGTAGCCGCATGAGTGGCCGTGATGAATTGGAAGTCAGAGCCACTACACGTACTATTCGGCTCCGTTCGCACTCGGTCCAGTAGTCCTCTGGGCAAAGCGTCTCGTTCACACGAAAGCTTGTCGTCAAGAGGAAATGACGCCGTATGAATGGAAGGACAATTGAAATACACCGTAAATGGAATGAACGCACATTGCATGGAATTGATCTAAATAAAATGTACCGAACTTGATGCGACTACTAAGGGAATAAACGCACTTTAATGTGACTCACGAGTGAATCAATGTGAATAACACAAAGCTGCCGAACATACCGCGATTAAAGTTCAATTTAAGGTGTGCCATGTGTGACTTATCAATTTACCATATGCGAGAGCATCCGCTTTCGCCTTCGGTCTTTTTAGTGTTAGAGAAAAGGACTGCCAGTTTTACTCATCGCTTGTGTCGCATATACAAAATGTTAGAATTAATTGCACTAAGCACATTCTAAAGCACGGAATGCTGGGTAGGTTAACGCAAACGCAGAGGAGCAGTGTGTTCTGAATGGACATGTGAAGGAAATTGTGAGTGACCACAATGCTGAAGAGGGTGCCAGCCAGGGGCGGGGCCAAGTGGGAATTAGGGGGTGGACTCTCAACTGTGCCCCCCTTTTCTTTTTTGCTGTGCACGTATTCCCTTGGTGTACTTGTATTATTTCTGTATATGTAATTCCTGGAAGAAATTGGATTACTGTTGGTTCATATTCCACCGGCGGAAAGGGTGATTTCTCGTCTACTTCAAATTACTTCATTTTACGCCATAATTAGTACACTACAGTTAAAGACAATAATTAACGTCCTCCGTAGACCGTGCACGTACACATTCGGTAAGGTTCCAGTTGAGCGGTTAACATTTCCCGGTGTTTTTTGGATATGCGAGGATTCGAAGAACTGACTTTTTGTGTGCCTACCTTCCGTGTCGATGAACCGGACGTTGTCGAAATTGATGCGGTGGTCCATCTTTTCGCTGTGTTCAGCGAGGGCGTTTCGCGCAGCGTTGAAGTACGCACGTCGTTTCGATGTTGCTGTATCTTTTCGGGGAAGTTTTTTGTCTCACCGATGTAAGTGGCATCACAGTCCGTGCATGGAACCACGTAGACTAGCCCGGGGCATCTTTCTTTCGGCAACCGGTCTTTTGGCCGTGGCAGAAGTCGCCCGATTGTTGGCACGGCCTTGTGCGCTACCTGGATGCCCTCCCTCCCCAGCACCCTGGACAGTTGCTCGCTGATTCCCGGAACGTATGGGACCGAGATACGGTAGGAACGTTTGGGGGATGCCTCATTATTAGTGTCATCCATTGCAGAAGAATGCAGGTGAAGGACGCTTTCCCGTCGTCGCTGGCGTACTCGGCGAATAAAGTTCTTCAGTTATCCATTGTCCAGGAGGTCGGTGGTGATCGCTTTTTCTTTTTTTTCCGTATTTCTTTGGATCTGCAGACGGCATCTGCGCGATTCAGGAGTGTGTTGACCACTGGTGTTTTGTGGGCGGTCGGGTGGTTAGAACTGAACTGCAGATATCTTCCGGCGTGTGTAGGTTTTCGGTACACCGAGAAGCTCAAACGTCCTTTCAGCCCCGTTTTTTTTAGATGCGAAGTATCCTAAGGTCGAGCTCAATCCGGCGGTGGTGGTGTGCGGCGTGACCACCCTTACTGCGCATGCGCATACCCTCTCCACATACCTCCTCTCCACTCACCCTCTCCCCTTCCCCTCCCCACTTCCCCTCTCCAATTCCCCTCTCCACTTTCCCCCACTTTCCCTCTCCACATACCCTATCCACTTTCCCTATCCCCTCCCCCTCTCTCATACCCTCTCCCCTCCCCCTTTCCACTCTTCCTCTGAAACGCGGGCTAGACATGCCGAAATTCTCTCCTGCGCAACGCCGCGATGAGCTCGAGCGCATGCGCGTCCCCTCCCCTTCTCTCTCCTCTCCTACGCTGCCCCCATCTCGCCCGCCTGTCGACCGCGTTCCCCGCTCGCCCTGTGAGAATTAACGGCCAGGCTAGATGGAAGATACGACGCGTGTAGCGTCCCTCTTCGCGTTCCACGATGCGAGGTCGGTAGCATGCCCAACGAATGCCAACGGAACGCGATCGTGCAAGTGCTCCGGCTTCGCATCGCCTCATGGTCCCCTTTAGCGGGAGATGGTGTAATTTTGCCGTTTCACTAGCACATCCAGAAAAGGAAGAACGTTGTTCTTTTCACGTTCCACGGTGAATTGAATCGCCGGTTCCATCGAATTTAGGTGGGCCAGGAAACTGTCGATGTTAGACTCCTTGATCACGCAAAAGACGTCATCCACATACCTCAAAAATATTATTGGTGGTTCAGCGAACGTGTCCTAAGCTCGTGTTTTGATATCTTCCATAGTCAAGTTTATCGCTGTGGCTGAAATGGCGGCTCCCATGGCGGTTCCACTTGTTTGTTGGTAGAATTCACCTCCGACAGAAAAATATGTTGCGTTGATGCAGAACTCCATCAGACGGCACAGTTCGTCCGTGCTGAGGTTCGTCCTTTTTCTGAGGTTCTCATCCCTCTCCAGGGCGGCTCAGGCAGCTGAGACCGCGAGGGGTACGGGAACGCTCGTGAACAGCAAAACTACATCGAATGACACGAGGCTTTCGTCACTGCCGATTGTCACCTCCGACATACGCTGAGCAAAATGGGTGGCGTTCTTTACATGTGTAGCTGTCTTCCCCACTATAGTCGGTGACAGCCTAAGAATAAATATAAGCTCCGCCCACGGAGGCCGTATTGCTCATATTTTGCATGCCTCCGCGCTACAAAGGAAGTAGTTCCTAATCAATGGCAATAATTTTCAAGCAAATAAACATTATCTTGCAATACTGCATTGATATTGAAATAAAGAAAGCAAAGCTAGATAAAAAGTATTGTTAAGGCACGTGGTTCAGCGTCAGCTTAACAATATATATGTTCTTTAAACCGCAGCTCCCGCCGCGGTCATCTCGGAGTCTACGAAGATGTAATGTACATCTCAAAGGTGATGTTTCTGTGCAGTACCTATTTAGGTATTAAAATAAATAATGCCAGATTTAACGTAAAATTTAAAATAAAGGAATCGTTTTTTACCGTTTCATAATATAAAACAGCGACATTAATCACATTTATTACGATCGTTCGTAATTTCTTCTTACGAAACTTTCGCCGCCAGTTTCCTTGACTGGCTGCTGTAACTATGGCAACTTACTCAAAGCGAAACGTGGCGAAGAGGTCTAATATTGCCTTCGTGAATTTCGACTCTTATGTTGCCGCAAATTCCGCATTTGCGTCTCTAGTCGCCGTGATTGTTATCGTGTTTGAGGTAAACGCCAAGGCTTCATTTGACGTCTTCTTCCAACGAAATAAAAGCGTGTAGCGCACATGGTATTTAACTGTGGGGGTCATTGAATATGTTGCCGTTACGTTCACGACAAGGAGAAGTACCAGGCTAAAGTGGCGTTGACTAAAGGCTCTACGTGGGATTGTTTCTCGCTTCGACAACTTGCACTGGCGCTGCCCCGAGCCCTTCAACTCTTGAACATTCAACTTTTTTATTTATGTATTATTCATTCATTACATAGCTGCATCGACCCAGTAGGCATTAAAGCAAGGGGGCGCACTTTTGCTGGATGTGGGGCCCCTACCTTTTATGTATGCGTGTGCCTGTGCGTGTATATATATATATATATATATATATATATATATATATATATATATATATATATATATATATATATATATATAGTGAAGAGGCTGTCTTTGGTTGCAGTAAGACAAATAGAAAAATGATATACGCTTCTAAACAAGTTTATTTGTGAACGTTTCGATCGGAGACCGATCTTTATCAAGGCAAAATATACGAGTCTTCGCTGCGCTTTTATGGCACTGTCCTCCGAGCAGGTAGATAGAGAAAAATAAATAAAAATTAAAAAAAATGTAAAAATGAAAAGGAATGAGAAGCCAAGAGACCACCCGTGTACAGTCGGACATACAAAGAACATGTGCATCCTCAAGGAAATAAAAGGAAAGCATATAGGTGTATACATAGATAATCCCGGTGGACACAATCAGTAAGTACATCCCTTACGTCCATTGTCAAGCCCCACCTCCCCGGCTCCCCCCTCCTCATTTGTTCGTGAACCATAGTGAGGGGGTGAGGCTTCACAAGAAGGGATAGGCTTTTAAAAAAGGGTCTACGGAATATAAGCTTCACGAGAGTCTACTGTAGTTCATTATAAACAAATTATCACTGCGTAATACACACAATACACGCGAAATGCAAAAACCGCAGGTTAGACAAAAGCAAGAATTTCAAAAATGATATCGTGAAATATGATGCAACGCCATTAACAACAAAATCTTTTTTTTTCACTGAATAATAGTTTTAGCGGCGTCACTTCAGTTACGATGACGATCCATGCAATCGAAAGTTCGTGCGTCCATGCGATATTATATAGCGCGTATCATTTCGCGCTTTGTCAACAACGATTACCTCGCACGGCGTTTTTCATTGCAAGGCGTTCGTGCATCAAGCGTGAGACTTACGCGGCGGGCACTTAAACCTATCACATCATTCTGGGCTGGCGCCACTGAATTCCGTTAAGACGACGCAACTGCCCGAATAGGGGCACGTCACATAGTCACACACGCACCGGCTGACCACCATTTTCTTCTTGTAATGCGCACACCACTGCATATTTTACACACCTGGTTTGTTTGCTTTCGCATTGTGTTGCGTTAACGGGTTATGTTGGTCGCTTCCTTTCTCTCTCTCACGCTTCGTCCGTAGATGCGTCAATCATATAGGCACGGAGAACAGCGCATATCACAACAGATCACCAAGATTCCCTCGTTGCGAGCTCCAAGTAACACAAACACGCACGGGCATGTGGCAACGCTAATGCCATGGCGTTTGTGGGCGGTAAATCGTACACAGACGCGCATATTCCGACGTCACTTTCACCTCACTGCACACGAATGAACGCGACGTCTTTCGCCGATGTGGTGACCCTCAGGCGATATGCTTGGCTCAGGCGATACGCCGAGCGATGGAGGGAAAACACGCCGTGTTGCAACTTCACGATGCCGAAACGGCGGAACACGCTAAAGCGTTGTAAAACACTCCGACCTGCTGCCGCTTCGGTGCACTTCAAACGCGGTACAATCAAAAGCTTCTACTGCATCAAATGACGACCGGCGAGGATGATACTGAACACGTACGGATAACAGTAGGAAAAAACTTCTTCTGGAAGAAACAAACACCGCAGGACATTCCAATTGACGGATCTCGGTATCGATGCAGCAGTACCTCGCCTGTCATCGCGAACGGCGCCATGTAGCATTTTTCATTGGTTCATCTTAACCATTACATCATGGTAAAGACCAGCCGTAGTTGGACGCGCATAATACAAATGGACGGAGGTACAGTTTACGTTTTATTCTTAGCTTGTCACCTACTATAGTGGTGACAGGGTCCTGTGTAGGTGTTCGGACGGCAGGCGAAGTGAGGATGCTCTAAAGTCAATTATCGGGCGTAGCGGTATCCCCGGCTCGTGGATCTTTGGAAGGCCATAGAATCCCAGCGCAGAACCGTTTCTGCATATGAGGCGTAAGTACAGCCTCTTGATTCTTGTTCCGCCGGAAGTATTCCCTTCTCACACAGATGGCGCTAAGCCCCATAAGCAGCTGATAAGCTGCCATTTTCTGAACGTATGGGCTTCTAAGGAAGCTTCGCTACCGGTTACATTTACCTTGGTAGGCTCGTGAGCAACTGCAACGCACGAAATGATTTCGCCAGCAGTATCACGCTGGCCAAGCGTGTTGAATTTCCTGCAGTTCGTTTCGGATCGTCACGACACGCGCGCCAAGCAGCCCACGTGTTTTTCGAGCCGGAGAGAGCGACGTGCCTTCCACTGCGCTATTCGCACGTAAACAAGAGAGGAAGATCTGCCCAGTCAATATGGCCGACTTCCCGCTTCACACAGGCTTCACCGAGAATGACGTCATGGCCCCTCCTCAGTTCTTTCCTTCCTCCGTGTCGACAGGGGAAAGGCACGGATGGGAGCGCGCGAGCGTCTGTTGGTGGTTGCTTTAAGGCCCCATTTATGCACGCCCGCATTTCTGGATGTACTCGCTGGCGCCGCGTTTTTCGCGATGTATGCCGCTATCAACACCGAAATCTTTAACTCGAAGAACCTCTTCTTAAAACACGCTTTTAGATGACAGGCATCTTTTGCGTAGGGCTTTGTCCGTACTTCCATTGGCGACCATCCGCTTTCTAAAGTCTACCATAGCCATCTGTAACATATTGAGCGCGCGCTCGCGCCAAGGAGAAGACTTCTGCGTCTTGTTCTTCGAACGCCTTGATGATGATACGCGCAGAGCGCTTTAGGGGCCCGGGTTACCGTATGCTGTCCTGGCTTGGCGTAACGCAGACAAAAAGCTATTAAACCAAGGATATCCTGGGACAATCATCACTTATTCTTATCGATTGCAAGGTCGCATGTAGACTCTTTCTCACCGGGAGACTACCCCACAGCACCATTCGCCTATTAGGACCCGACCTAACGCAGCACCATGCGATCATCTGGTGCCCGGGTCATGCAGGACTCGATGGCAAGAAGAGAGCGGACGGCGCAGCTCATGCTTTTATGAACCGAGCGGCCGACCACTCAGAACAACATCCTTTCTTACCGCGAGACATTCTTGAGCACCAACGGCTTGAGCGACGAGTACAGTCCACCACACCCTGATCTATGCGGGCGCGACTCTGACGACTGGCGCCGTATACAAACACATACATATCCTAACCTTTATTTGAAACATGCCATTCACCCCACAATATACAGCGATAGCTGTCCGTGGTGCGGAGGCAGGCCCACTCGCGCCCCCATAATGTGGGATTGCCAGAACAGGCCACCCGAAATTAACTCGCCGCAAATAGCCGGCAAAATTTCCGGAAGGGGGCAGTGGGAGGCTTTGCTCGCCAGCGAGGATCGGGTGGTGCAACTAGCACTCCTCGACCAGGCGCGGCGGGCCGCTCAAGCCAGTGGAGCCCTGGAATAGGGGCCCCACCCACCCGCTCCTTAAACCATTTTTTTTCTTTTTGTTCCCCTCAATCAACGTTTGATATATATAAACCAAGAGTGCTGGCACGCGCTACCGCGTTCGGGCCTGTGTAAGGGCCTGGGTAAGGCGCTGTGGCCTCTCCCCCTTACGCACTCTCAGCAATCATGTGATGGCGTCGGCGAACGAGATTCTGCAGACGCGCGATGAACCAGCGTGGCGTGCTCCAACAACAGTTCGGGGCAGTAACAGTAACAGCAGCTACAGTGAATTCATGGTGTGATCCGCATGCAAAGACGCGTTACCATCGGGCAAGGTGCCCGTGATGAACGGAACTTTAAGTCGACCCACGCACTCCTTTGCATTCCCACATGGTTCCCTTTAGTGGGATATGGTGTAATTTTTAATAAACGATTGGATGTTCGCAGGCTCTCACATGAAAGCAACGCTGGCGAATTCCTTCTGCTGCGGAAGCAATGAAGTGAGCCATGTACGTACATCCGGCGCTTTTCACTTCGGTGCCGTGACCGAAACACCCGGTGTTTGCGGGTACAATGAGTCCGGTGTGTTAGAAAGCGTAGATTTAACGACGGCCCTCTCTTCCAGGGTATATTAGAGGCGTTTCAGGGTATCGTCATGTGCGCTGCACGGTGAAATTGCGTTGATTGGTATTATCCCATGTGGTAGGCAATCGAGCCGGCGTTAGTAAACTCTTGGACTGTGCTAGGTAACTTGTCTAATTGATGAACCGTCTCTTATGTTTAGCTTGCAAGTGATTTTCGGAAGAAGATGAAGAACAGACTTAATTGTAGAGAATGGGCCGGTCGCTCTGGTTTTGGTGGCCACAGGTGGCGGCTATAGGAGTCCCAGATCCCGGGAGGCATCCTCGGCCTGGCGGACGACACATAGCTGAGCGTTCAGTCGGAGCTTTTGAGGGCCTCCTCCCAGCGAAGGCGGCGCCGATGGTCAAGGTCCCCGGCGGCCCTCCCAGCCGTGGCAGCGTGAGGGAGTAGGCTCAAGGGTTCCTGTGACCAGGTTTCTTTCGCCGTTATAACCGCGTCGCGAACGTAGCCCTCAACATTCCCCCCCCCCCAACAATTATCGAGGACAATGGCGACGGAAGGCCCCATGATGTTGTATTCCACGAACTGTTTACAATTCCAGCCTTCACTCTTGGAAGCCAGGGAACAAAGGCACACCATTGCGAGAAGCACGTCATCGCTCAATTTTCATTCTTGCATCCTTGATGAAGCATGCTGTACATCGGACTCGACCAACAAAGGGAGAGGTGCTGCGATGAAATTCGATCACCCTTCTTAATTTGGAACCCTGAGCACGCCTGTGGTTGCCGGCACATATAGAACATGTGGCGGAGCGTTGCTCTGTACCCGCATGCTTTGTACACATCAGTGTGGTATATGTTCGCATAGCGTGGTACGTTAAACCCCAGATGTTATTGTTAGGTTCGGATAGCAGTGTCGTAAAGCTTAAGTGAGAGTGCGTTTGCAATCAACGGAAGGTTGTCACATCGTTCCTGTTTAGTTTATCGTGCTATGGCGCGCATTCAGAACCTTTTTTTTTCTTTTTTTTTTCTTGATCGCTTAACAAATGCGTAATAAAAGTCGGAAATGTTAGAATGATGTCTTGCATGGAGCTGTGATGCGTCAGGCAATAGGCGTAGTGTGCCAACCCACACTACACCGATCGCCTGCCACTAAATTTGCCTGTGTGACAGGGTTGTCGTCAGCAGTCGCCGCTGTGACAATGACGAATTTGGTACCATTTTGAGTGAGTGTACTCACGCCACTCAAGGTCATTTTGGCTGCCACATGTGAAAGAGAAACGTACTTACGAGATGATAGCAGTGCCGATTGGTATCTTGTGGCACAGCTGATGTTTCTTCTTTCTAGCAATATTGCGTACTTATTTACGAGTTACCATTATAAGCAGCCCCAGAGTAAACTTTAGGTACAAACGCGGCAGGTGCTGCCATGGTACAGCGTCTGTTTTGCATGCCTCTCGCGGCCGTAAACCGCCTCACAGCGAGAAGAGCGAACCAGTTTTTAAATGCGAAGCATTTCTTAGCGAACCTCTGGCACTTTGAGCGTTTCTATCTACGTATCTATCTATCTATCTAGCCGCCTACGTCTGGGTGCTATCATGATCGCCTCCTTAACTTGGTGTAGACGAAAATTTGCATGGGAGGGTAAGAGGATTTGACGAATATGATTGCCTGGTCATGACATGAATAACGTTAAAATCCTGTCGCGTACGTCGTCAAACCCTTTCCACTAGACACCTGCGGCACATACCCGTTTACCACGGGCCGCGGTGTACGGGTATGCGCCACAGGTGATTGACAGTTTATGTCTACCCTGGAACGGCGAGAACAGACATTGGTAACTTAAATGCGAGAGCGTTAAGAAAAACCAACATCGGTAGCGTTGACTTACCGAATGGAGAGAATGAAAATTAGGATGCCAGCAGAAATCGAACCCAAGCATTCTGCGTGGCAATCAGGTATTCTACCACTGCGCCACGCCAGGTCTATAAACTGGTTTGGAAAAACAGCCTACGCAGGCGTAATATCGGTGCAACGTCAATTCTGGTTGTGGTGCTGGCTATCTAATTTTACAAGAAAGAAATAAACACTACATGATGCTCCTACGATGTGTACTTCTACGATACAGGCGTCATATCAGATTAACGTCTGTAGTTCCAGTCTTGGCTTCGCTTTTATAGCAGTCTGATAAACATTACGTTAGTGTTCCTATGATTCAGCAAGCTATATTGAAGCATTGCTCGACCCTGGAGGAATACATTAACGAAAGTTACATATGATATCGACATCACCGCAACGTAAAGCGCACTTCGTCCACCAGAACGACGCAGTGTGCTCTTCATTTCTTACGAGGCTGGGCGATGGCCTCATGCTGACCGAGGATGATGCCAGCTTGATTGACAGCCGCTTTGTAGACTACGCTACGTAAACCACATACGCCCATGTAGTCTACGAATACGACAAACACCATCCACTGATGTTGGTCTACGTAGCACTATCCTGGCCTACCAGCCTCGACGGCCTATACCTCACCAACGCGAAATGTGGCTTCATGTTCCGACATGTCGCGGGCTGGGTCGACAGACAATTTGTCGACGAAATTACCGAGGCATCCACGAATTCCACCAGCTTTACTATACCACATACTTCACTACACATGGACCCCTCGTCACCACGATCACGACCGGATCCTATAACAAGGCATGACCAGCTGCTGGTGCTCACTGATCACGGTGATGATGCCCTTGTTCAAGAACTGTGAAGAACTTCTTGCACACATGTACACGGGTTCGTGAAACGTGCGTGCGTTCTCGGGACACGTATGAGCACTACATATCAGCTTACCGCTTCTGGTGTTGGCGATATGCACGTTGCCATTGGCAGCGTTACCCAACCGTAAACAACTGGTTATATAACACATATGCGGCTCTTCAACATATATATGTGTGCGTTTAAAATTTACACAAATCTTCAGCGTCATTTGTAACGTGTCGCTCAGTAAAAAAAAATCACAGCATACCCACGGAGTGAATGATGATGAGTGGGCGAAGCTGCGGAGGTTCATCGGTAAACCGTGAATCTTCCGTGAATTCTGCCCAGTACATCATCACCGACGTGAGATCGGGCGCGTTTATACTAAAGGTTCGATGAGTTATGACGACTTGCAGCTCACTTTAATTTTACATGTACGCTGTGAATTTTCATTGTTTAGAAAACCATTGCTTTAGAAAACATCTGGCGTCTTTCGTTAAGCAGCTGGCGTCTTTTCGTTTTGCTTTAGAAACATCTGGCGTTCTTTCGTTTTGCTTTTACAAAACATCTGGCGTCTTTCGTTGGTTTATTTCATCAATCAACGGCGTCTTGAACAAATTTTTTATTGTTTAATCACGCACAGGAGAAATCTCACCAGGCACTACCTTGGAGGTAAACAATGGCTGCTAATGGGAATGAGAGACAGAAGAAGTCGGCTTTTAGCTAACACTTACACTTCTACTTCTACTAACGTTTCCTACTGGAACATGCCAATGGCTGCTAATGGGGAATGAGAGACAGAAGAATTCGGCTTTTAGTTAACGCGCACGCTGCGAATTTTTCATTGTTCAACAACGCACAGGAAAAATCTCCCACCGGCACCACCTTGGAGGTCAAAGCGTAAGACTGGTTACGCACTACGACTACTACTACGAGGGACGAACGGGTGCCGCCTTAAGGAGCTTCGCCCCTAAAAAAGTTACGCCACAGTCACCTACCCGCCGCATGCTTCGCATAACATCGACTCCACGGTACGTGGGATCTGCCGGATTTTTTTGTCGCATAATATGTTTTATTGCATAATAACGGAAAGGCAAGTTTTAATAATGCTCTGAACTCAGCTACCGATAAGAGTTTCCTTATTTTCTAACCACTGCTACCGAGGCTACGCGCTCCGACGCAGCAAAGTGAGTTTGGTGAAGGCACTCGTTGGCACATGCGCTTTGCAGCGAGTGTGCCTAAGTATTGCCGTGTGACAGAGTGCGAAGAACCCTGGCACTGATGGGCACTGCCACGAAAATGAATCTAAACTTGCCACTGTGACAGGGGCCTAATTTCTTGTCATTGGCTTGTTCCCCGATATTCAGACGGTACTCGTCGTTATGTAGATGTATCTGGTCGCTGTTCCACATGGTTCAACCACGTGTGCCGAGCCAAATGAGTGACCAGTCCTTCGCATGTATCGGTTCCTGAATTGCGTGGAATGTGGATGACAATTGTACAAACATTGATATTTGTTTCCATATGGACGTTACTATAAACGTCGCATTCAATGAATGAATATGCTAACTTTTTCTATTGCAGCGCTGTCCTAAATATTTTAACTATCAGATATATTTATATTAGTACGACTATCGCTACTGTCATAGCACTGCTGGCTTCTGTTTGAGGGTTAGCGGCTACCTCCGGCGCTAAAAAGCCAATGGTATCACAACTGCCTAGTGCATCATGGTGGTAAACGCCAATTAATAAAAGCCTTGCAGGTCTCACATATAGAAAAATCTGCTTAGGTAATTCATCGCGAATGAGGCAAAAAAGGCCCAAAGAAAAAATTCACTGACGATTACGATACTGCCTAATGTAAATTCTGAGGGGAGCTCCGTGTTAGGGCAACGCCAAGCGTGTTTGAAGGTCTGGCTATACGTAGTTTTAGCAAAGTAACATTCGTTATATATTGCCACAGAAACTGCCAGCGCTCGAGTCTGGGCATTGCAGGCGTCTCTAACCAAGGCAAACACCGACAGCCCTGTTCCGACAAGCGAAGCCAGCCTCAGTGCACATGCCGGCCCTGCATGCGCACGAGCTCCGACAAAAGGGCCAGCGCGCATGACAGAGGAAGAAAGCGAGGTTTGACGCCAGTGGCTCGTGATATCGAGAGACTCCGAGTTCGCTCTCTTTTGTCGTCGTTCGCTGTATTGGCAACGTCGCCGACGCCAACAGCAACGCCTTTCAACGCAGCAACGGCCGCCTAAGAGCGGCGTCCTAAAACATATGGCATCATATGGCATGATATAATGAAGGATGTCATTTTGTGACGTCGTGCGTCAGATATCACGAAAGCATCAGGGGTGTGGTCGCCCTGTGACATTATAATGACGTCATGGGTTATCAGAATGTGTGGCAATCACATTGACGCCATTACGACATCGTGATGACGTCATAAATTTACGTCATTGTACGGAGTCATCACTTGGCCAAAGGCAGGCCGATCACAGAAGCTATAAAATAATGTGAGGTGCAATACGCGTGTATTCCATCCGGTCCTGGAGGCAATGCAAAGCAGCGCTAGGTTCAGAAAGCATTCGGAGGCGAGGGGGACGTGCGCGATGGAGTTCGGCAGAATGGAGATCTGGCAACTACATTTTGAAAGGCAACTACAACTGGCAACTACAATTCGCTTAATCGAAGCACATCAGACTAAATATATACTCTTCGTTCTAATCCAAACCAACTTCGTGAGATCGAATCACGGCTGCGGCGGCCGCATTTAAGTGGAGATGTAATACTAAGGACCGTTTAGCTTTATATTTAGGTGCACGTTAAAAAGCCCAAGACAGTCGTAATTTTTTGGAGCCTCCCACTACTGCACCACTCATAATCATGCCGTCATCTTCGGACGTAAAAACGCAGCAATTATTATTATCGCGCGAGCCATCTGAGATGACGGTAAAGCCATAACCTGCTCTTTTAGTGTTGTCGAGAGGCAGTCAGTTGCTAACACGTATTTACTTTCAAACACGATACAGCCTGCTTCGTACGAACATATTACCAGGACAAGTGCGGTACGTTGTGCGGGTTGGTATAGTAGCATGATGACAGTGAAGCTAAAAAAAAAGGACATGAACGAAATACGAAAGGAGGAGAATTCACGCCTCCTCCTTTCGTTCTTCGTCCTTTCCCATTTTTGCGTTTCACTGTCATCATGACATTAACACGAGTAGTCGACGACAAGCCATGATCTCGAACTGGCCTCGCCACTTGCGCTGCCAGCTTCAGCCATAATGTTTCATTCAAGCCCTTGCGTTCAGCGGTTGTCTCAATATGGAAATGCAGTTCCCACTGTGTTTTTCTTTAATGTCATTTCGGTCTCGTGCAGGAAGACAAAAGTGGTCGTACTTCTCTATAGTGATTGTCCACTTGCAAAATGCTTCGCTGCGTGGTCCTTTTCTCGAAATCTTGACGTCCTGTAGTGTGTCCGTCGTTATGTGGATGTACCACAGATTGGTGACGAAAGCATTTTGATCCATTGGTCAAGGACCTCGACTGGATCGATCAAGTGCGAGCTGTCCAGTATGCCCACGTTGAGGTATTGAGGCTTGGCATAGCCGTCCGAACGTGGGAGCGGCCCGTAGTCTTGCCCCCCCCCCCCTATAGAAGGGGGTGAAGATTCCTTCGCACTTTAACAAAGTTTATTATTTACCTACTTCTACAGTTGTCGGGGGTGAAAAATGTTGGCGCGTGTTGCTTATTCTGTACTACATATTTTCCGTCATGTCTCAAAGCTTAATGCCACTCAAATTTCAACCCACTTGCTAATGAAGCACAAAGCTGGCCCTTCTTTTGCTCTTTGTTACGTTTTATTTTTGCGAGTTTAGTAAGACGTGCCTTTGGGGAAGATGAATCATACATTGGACAAGTAGGTTCAACGCTAAGAAGCAGGGTCTTAAAGTGGACACAAACGAAACACACGCTGAAATTCAAGTATGGACCAACTCGCCCAACACATGACTTACCAAGCCACATATCTCCAACATTAGGCTCTTTTTAGGGGCGAAGCTCCTTATGGCGAGGGCCTATCCATCCTCCGTTTGTTTGTAGCGTTGTAGTAGCCATCTCTAGCTCGTGAGAAGCGCGCGTTCTGGTATGCAGTAGAAGAAGAAGACGACGCTGACGAGTGAGACTCTCGTGCGTGTTCAACTGTGTGGCATTCTTTCTTCTTTACTGCGCGCGTTCTGGTATGCAGTAGAAGAAGAAGATGACGTTGACGAGTGACACTCGTGCGTGTTCGCTTGTGTGACGTTCTTTCTTCTTTACGACGTCTCGTGTTTTCAACGACACCCGAAGACAACATTTCAGAAGTAACGCGCCATGAGGCTCCCTCTTGGCACGCTTTCTCTTTAGCTCGTAGTTGCCAGATGGAAGACAAGGCTGCGGAACGGAGGGCACGGAAGGCGGCGGCAACGCGCCCTCGCAGACAGAATCCTGAGGTGAGAGCCCGCGAGGCCGAAGGTGCACGTCGACGCCGCGAAGCAGATTCCGCCGTTCGAGACCGCGAAGCCGAAGCTGCTCGACAAGCTGCACGGCTGCGGCGAGAAGACCCCGCCGTTCGAGCCCGCGAGGCCGAAGCTGGTCGACAAGCTGCACGGCTGCGGGGAGAAGACCCAGCCGTTCGAGCCCGCGAGGCCGAAGCTGCTCGACAAGCTGCACGGCTGCGGCGCGGAGACCCCGCCGTTCGAGCCGGTGAGGCCGAAGCTGCACGGCTGCGGCGCGAATCGGATCTTCAAAATGTGAAGGACCGTGAAGCGGCGAGAAAGCGCGCATACCGGCAAGCATAGCCCGAGGCTGTGCGAGCACGTGAAGTGGCTGCAAAACGCATCAGGCAGGCTCTGCCCAAAGGCGCCGACGCGCGCTTCCAGCGGGACTTCCTTGATAACAGTTTCGGCCATAGTTGCGGAGTGTGCAAGAGATTGTGGTTTTCAAACAATCTAGTCACAATATCTTCAATGAAGAAGGACCACGCTCGCGCCAATGCCATCGCCGTGCTGCAGCGCGAGCTCGCTTGGCCCCACTCATCATCATTTACCACGTGGATATGCTGTGATATTTTGTTCAGGACCTGTCCTGCGTGTCTTTTGTTTACGTCCCCCTTTCGCATCACTCTTTTCTTCCCGCATCAATTGTGAGTGTTGTTTACCAGTGGAAGGAGTTTCGCGGTAGCGACGAGCTCCGCATAGATATGGTCCCTTCTTCCTTAGTCTCAGTCTGATACTCCCCTCTCTCTATTATCACGCCCTCTCAATGAACATCACGTTATACAGTGTTCGCAGATCAACTATGAAATACGAACGAACGTTAAAGGGATACTAAAGTGAAACAATCGTTCGGTTTAGGTAGATTAATAATGCTGCGAGAAATCTAGCGTCGATAATATCACCGTGATAGGTTTGTTAATAGAGGATAAAATCAAAGACAAAATATTATTTCCAAACATTGCGCCGTAATCTCCGTGTGTGGCGTGACTATTTTCAAAGTGGATTTTCCAATTTTAGCGACATTGGTTCAGCAAAATTTCTTGAAACTTCATATGTTAAGTCTCTGGCGCCCTCAGAGGAAAATATACTTCATTTTGACCGGTTAGGCACTACGTAGGACATAGTAGACGCCGTCAGAATCTATGACGTCACGGCGATTGGTGCGGCGGCCTCAAAGTGGCGTCGCCACACGCATTCTCTTTTTGCCCATTTTCTGGTTTAAAAACCACCTTCTCGCGGCAAGCGTGGTGATTTTTGAATTGCGAACGAGCGATTTACTAATATGAGAAAACACCTCTTTCCCTTCAGTGTCCCTTTAATTTAGAGCAATGTAAAATATAGTAAGCTCAATTTAACATGATCTGAATGCAACATGACGCCATCAATTGCATCACTCTGGCGTAGTGATGCAATTGATGGCGAATATATTCTGTCATGTTCTGTGATGACGTAACAACAAGAGATCATTACAGAGAACAGTCACTTCGTCGAAGGGGAGACGGTCATGAAGGCAGTGTGAATGCGCGGTATGTTCGGAGAGGAGGAGGGGGTCGGCAAGGGGATGATCACTACATGGACTGAGAAGAAAAGGATGGCTTTTGCTTCGACACGTCATAGGCGATTGCATTAAAGACCCTGCGAATTCTTTAACGTCTTCGTTCAAGTTATGTGAAAGAGCCTTCGCGTCTTCAATACGTGACGGCGAGGATAGATTTCCCTGATGCGTCCACCTTAGGTAATATAGAAGTTTGCAGTGTATATTTTATCCGGTTTTTCTTTCTTTCCTTTTTTTTTAGAATAAAAGGCACGCGTCATGACGGAAATATTAGAGAGTGTGTATTCCAGTTTACTTATTTGGTGTGTTCCTCACTTTAATACCTCAAAAACGTTCACAGTTTCGACGTAGCCGCATGGGTGGCCGTGATGAATTGGAAGTCAGAGCCACTGCGCTTACTATCGGCTCCGTTCACACTGAAACTGCTGTTCATTTCGTCAGTAGACGGAAGTACTGGATGATGAGGGGTCGATGAGTATGTGAGCTCCGGGACTAAATGCCTTCGAGTGTCGACTCCCCTTCCCTTCCGACAACGGTAGGCGTCTCGTTAACGCGAACTCTTGTCGTGAAGAGGAAATGACGCCGTATGAATAAAAAGACAATTTCAATATTTCGTAAATGGAATTAACGCACTTTGAAGGAAATCGATCTTAATAAAATATACCGAACTTAATGCGACTAGTAAGGGAATAAACGCACATTAATGTGACTCACGAGTGAATCAATGTGAATAAAACAAAACTGCCAAACGTAATGTGATTAAAGTTCAATTAAAGTGAGCCATGTGTGACTTATCAATTAACCATATGCGAGAACATACGCTTTCGCCTTCGGTCTTTTTAGTGTTAGAGAAAAGCACTGCCCATTTTACTCATCGCTTGTGTGGTACGACAACGCAATGCTGGGTACGATAACGCGAAGCGGAGAAGCAGTGTGTTCTGAATGGACATGTAAAGGAAATCGTGAGCGACGACAATGTTGATGAGGGTGCCAGCCAGGGGCGGGGACAAGTGGGAAGTGCGGGGGGGGGGCTCTCGACTGTGCCCCCCTTTTCTTTTTTGCTGTGCACGTATTTCCGTGGTGTACGTGTAGTATTTCTGTATATTGTCACGTCGCTTCAGAGGTCCTGGCGAGGTTTATTGGTCGCAGAGCAGCAGGGCTCTTGGTAAACGCATCGGTTAAGCTCGCTCTCCAGAGAGATAGCGCGCACTTCTTTCTTTCGTGACCTGTGCCTCCGCCCATGCATTTCACCCACTACTACAGGTGGCATTATTCCCCCCTCCGCGAAAAAAAGAGCATTGCCACGATGCTCCGGGCTAGGGGTAAAGAAAAAAAATGAATTGAAGTAGCTTAGGCAACGCGAAAGTACAAGAATGGTGAAATGTCAAGCGCGCACAGTCAATGAACAATGAGGCGATGTCACCAACACAAATAAAAGAAAACAAACAAAGGAGTGGTAGGAGGAATTACGAACGCGCAAAATATGGCTTCATGCGTACAACATAAACTATGTCGGAGCTTGGTTGTCCTCGTTGTGTTCGTGTTGACGACGCAGTGTCCGGAACCACTTCATAGTTTACGTCACTCACGCGGCGTAGCACTTTATAGGGACCGAAGTAGCGGCTTAGCAACTTTTCGGAGAGGCCGCGTCGACGAACAGGGGTCCACACCCATACTTGGTCTCCTGGACTATAGGACACGTCTCTGTGGCGGATGTTACAGCACCGTGCATCTGCCTTTTGCTGCAGACCGATGTGCAGCCGGGCGAGCTGGCGAGCTTCCTCGGCACGCTCTGCAAGTTCTTCGGCGTCAGTCGTTAACTGATCGGCGTCCTGACAAGGAAGCATAGCGTCTAACATTGTCTGAACTTCGCGGCCGTAGAGAAGGCGAAATGGTGTGAATCGCGTTGTCTCTTGAACGGCGGTGTTATACGCGAACGTCACGTAAGGCAGGATCCGGTCCCATGTTTTATGTTGAACATCGATGTACATAGAGATCATGTCTGTGACGGTCTTATTTAATCGCTCGGTGAGTCCATTGGTCTGCGGATGGTAAGCAGTCGTCTTTCGATGCCTGGTGTTGCTTAGTCGAAAGACTTCATCCATAAGCTGCGCAGTGAACGATGACCCTCTGTCTGTTATCACTGCAGAGGGAGCACCGTGACGCAGTACGATGTGGCACATGAAGAACTGCGCAACCTCGGAAGCTGTGGCTCGTGGGATCGCCTCCGTCTCGGCGTAGCGTGTCAAATAGTCTGTTGCGACAATCACCCACTTGTTGCCGTCTGTAGACCGAGGAAAAGGGCCGAGAATGTCCATACCGGCTTGGTCAAATGGCTTGAGAGGTTGAAGCAACCGAGCCGACTTACGGGATGGTGTCTTCCTGCTCTGGCATTCACGACAGCTTTTGACGTATTGCTTGACGCTTGCCGTAAGTCCTGGCCAATAGTAGGTCTCGCCTACTATGGCGAGTGTTCGGGAGAAGCCTAGGTGGCCAGATGTAGGCTCGTCATGGCATGCGAAGAGACGTCGTCCCGCATGTCCCTCGGAACCACGAGGAGGTAAGCGCGGCTCGTAGAATGGATGTTTTTCTTATAGAGAACATTGTCTCGAAGGCAGAAGGATGCCAATACACGGGACAGATGGCGCGGTAAAACCGTGCTGCGACCTCCTAAGCGCTCGATGATCGGGCGAATTTCTGCGTCTTCACGCTGTCGTTTCATCAAGTCAGATGCACTAATGGCGCCCAAAAAGCTGTCATCATCCTCTCCTTCCTGACTTGCAGATTCAGTGGGCGCGCGAGACAGTGTATCGGCGTCTTCGTGCTTCCGGCCAGACTTATAGACAATGGTGACATCATATTCCTGTAGGAGCAAGCGCCACCGTGCGAGTCGTCCTGAGGGGTCGCGTATGTTTGCCAACCAAAAGGGCATGGTGGTCCGTCATCACTTTGAAGGGGCGACCATAGAGGTAAGGGCGAAACTTTGTGAGCGCCCATATGACTGCGAGACACTCCTTCTCTGTGGCCGAGTAATTGGCCTCGGCACGGGACAGTGAGCGGCTGGCATAGGCTATTACTCGTTCGTCTCCACGTTGTTACTGGACGAGGACGGCGCCGAGGCCAATATTACTGGCGTCAGTATGCACCTCTGTGTCGGCATCACCATCAAAATGTGCAAGAACGGGTGCTGACTGCATGCGCTGTCGTAGTTCTGCAAATGCAGCCTGTTGCTCATTAGCCCAGAAAAATGGCGTGTCGTCTCTTGTAAGGCCAGTCAAGGGTTCCGCTATCTTCGAAAAGCCTTCAATAAATCGTCGATAATAGGCGCACAAACCCAGGAAACGCCGGACGGCCTTCTTGTCGGTGGGAGCTGGAAATGTGGCTACTGCAATAAGCTTGTCCGGATCGGGTCGGACCCCTCTGGCGCTTATTACATCGCCGAGGAACTTGAGCTCTTCATAACCAAAGTGGCACTTTTCTGATTTGAGTGTGAGATCTTCTGATCGTATAGCCTCGAGCACACTCCTCAGGCGGTGAACATGTTGCTCGAATGTTTCAGCAAAGACGACTACATCATCGAGGTACACGAGACAAGTCTGCCACTTCAGTCCAGTGAGTACAGTATTCATCATTCTCTGGAAAGTTGCCAGTGCTGAACACAAGCCAAAAGGAAGTACTCGAAATTCATAGAGACCGTCGGGGGTCACAAAGGCCGTTTTCTCGCGGTCTCGCTCGTATACCTCAATCTGCCAGTACCCGCTTTTTAAATCCAGAGAGGAGAAATACTGGGCGCGGCGTAATTTGTCTAACGAGTCGTCGATGCGTGGCAGCGGGTACACGTCCTTTGTAGTCACGTTGTTCAGCTTCCGGTTGTCGACGCAGAAGCGTAGCATTCCATCTCTGGACCCCAATAAAGTTTGCATCATCATCATCATCATCATTCCATCTTTCTTTTTGACTAGGACGACCGGAGACGACCACGCGCTGTTTGAAGGGTCGATGATGCCGTCGTCAAGCATCTCTCTGACTTGCGTACAAATCGCTTCGCGTTCTTTTGTTGACACGCGGTAAGGCTGCTGGTGTATCGGGCGTGCGTCGTCGTACGCGAGGATTCTGTGTTTAGTGATCGAAGTCTGGCGGACCTTAGAAGAACTGGCGAAGCACGAGTTGAATTCAAGCAAGAGCTGTCGCAGTGCTTTCTCGTTAGCGGACGAAAGATCAGGATTTATGTCGATATTGCCCAGGGACGTATCCACGGTCTTCACTGTTTCAGATGTGAAGCAGTTCCGAACGTTGGCTATTTCGTCTGCAAAGGCTAACGAAGTGCCGCGGAGAAGGTGTCGACGTTCGTTACTGAAATTTGTAACAAGCATTTGAGATAGGCCACGACGAAGCTCTATGACACTCCGAGCGGCACAAACACCTTGGGTCAGCAGGTGTTCCAAGTTACCTTTTGCGACCGCTTTACCATATCGGAGTCCACAACAAGTGACGTCTACTATAACACTGGCTCGCGGAGGGAGCGTTACACTCTCAGCGGAAACGCGAAGAACGTCGGAGCGCCGTTGGTCTTCCTGCCCGTCGATTGCTCGGTCTGCAGCGAAGGTGATGCGACGCTCTTGGAGATCAATGACAGCTCCATACTCCTGCAGGATGTCGACACCAAGAATAACGTGGCGGGAACATTCACGTAGCACAAGGCAACTTGCTACGAACGTCGATCCACAGATACGAACTCTACCCGTACACGTTCCAAGCGGAGTGACGATGTGGCCGCCAACCGTTCGAATCTGCGAGGCGTGCCAGGGCATGATGACCTTCTTCAGAAGTGTGGCCATTTTTCCGCTTAATATCGAATAATCAGCCCCGGTATCCACTAAAGCACTAACAGCGTAACCGTCAAACAGCACCGGTATGTCGAGAGAAAGCTGGTCATCCCGTTCAGTCGGATCTGCACCTGCTCTTGTTTGCGTCGATCGGAGGTCTTCAGCACGTCGACTGCCAGCGACCTCGCCTCCAGGGGTCGCTTTAACTAGTTTTTCCGGCGGGGACTGGGGGACCGTGTGCCAGCGTATCGCTGGGGCAGAGGTGAAAATCGCCTCGGCTACGGTGAACGCGACTGCCGCCTGGCAGGAGGTGGCATGCGCTTCTGTGCCAGGTAGTCCTCGATGTCCCGGGGTCACTGGCCATACCAGGGAGGCGGCGAATATGCAGAAAATCCCCGCAGCCCCATGGGCCGGTACAGGCACTGGCGGTACAAATGATCTGCTTCACCGCAGTGGAAGCACAGAGACCGGTGATCTGGAGTGCGCCATACATCGGACTTCCGAGGAGACGTGCGTCTGTCGTCGAGATAGTGTGCTCGCTGCTCCGAACGATGTGCAACAGGACCGGCAGAAACGAAAGGTGGCGACGGGCGTGTATCTTCGTAGTACTGTAGCGGTTGCGCCGACTGAAGTGAAACCGCAAGTGGTGCATGAACGAGCGATGGGGAAGGGGAAGCAGGGCGCTTCAAGGCTTCCGCGTAGGTCGCACGGCGGTAGTCAGTTGGTAATGCCATGGCGTTAGCAAGAGTCACAGGATCACGGAGCGCTTGGTGTAACTCGTCCTTTATAATACTGGCAATGGAGCTTACTGTAGGGAGTGGTGGTGCGGCGGCTTTGTGCAACTCCTGGCGCACTATAGAGCGGATCAGTTCTCGCAGACACTCGGTGTTGCCGCCGAGAGCCGCGGAAACCTCAGTAGCGGACGCACTGTTGAATTGTCGCTCATAGAGGGTGAATCGATGCTGAAGTATCTTTTCCATTGTGACGGCCTCAGACAAGAACTCGGCGACCGTCTTCGGAGGGCTCCGTACAAGACCAGCAAAAAACTGGTCCTTGACTCCTCGCATCAGATGGCGCAACTTCTTCTCCTCTGCCATTCTTGGATCAGCTCGTCTGAACAGGCGCGTCATATCTTCGACATAGGTCGTCACAGTTTCACTGGGCATCTGGATGCGGGACTGGATCGCTCGTTCCGCTCGTTCGTGGCGATCAGCACTGGCGTAAGCGTCCAGCAGCCGACGGCAAAATTCGCGCCAAGACGTCAGTTGGTCCTCGCCTTTCTGGTACCACGTACGTGCTCCGTCCTCCAAATAGAAGTACACACGTCGTAGTTTGGCAGCGTCGTCCCATTCGTTCAAGGCAGCCACATGTTCGAAGTCGACTAACCAGTCTTCGACGTCTTCAAGCACAGTGCCATGTAACGGCGTCGGAACCCGCGGGCTCTCAAATGTGTACCGGTTCACCATCGTGCTTTATGTGCCGGTTGGAGTGGTCTGAACGGAAGTGCTGGTCATGCCGGTTGGAGTGGTGCAAAGCGTAACGCCGGCGTCGGGAGGTAATCCCCTGATACTGCGGCTGGCCCGATGCACCGGAGTGTTGACTGACACTGGGCTTGTGGGGCGGCTTCCAGGAGGGGTCTGCAACATCCGTGCGGCTACCCAGCGCCTCCACCACTTGTCACGTCGCTTCAGAGGTGCAGGCGAGGTTTTTTGGTCGCAGAGCAGCAGGGCTCTTGGTAAACGCGTCGGTTAATCTCGCTCTCCAGAGAGATAGCGCGCGCACTTCTTTCTTTCGTGACCTGTGCCTCCGCCCATGCATTTCACTCAGTACTACAGGTGGCAATATGTAATCTCTGGAAGAAATCGGATAGCTGCTGGTTCGTGTCCCACCGGCGGAAAGCGTGATTTCCCGTCTACTTCAAGTTACCTCATTTTCGCCATAATTAGTACATTACAGGTAAAACACAATAATTAACGTCCTGCGTAGACAGTCCACGTACACACTCGGTAAGGTTCCAGTTGAGCGGTTAACATTTCCCAGTGTTGTTTAAATATGCCAGGATTCTAACTGTCTTTTTGTGTGGCTGCCTTCCGTGTCGATGATCCGGACGTCGTCAAAATTGATGCGGTGGTCCATCTTTTCGCCGTGTTCAGCTAGGGCGTTTCGCGCAGCGTTGAAGCTACGCACGTCGTTTCGATGTTGCCGTTTCCTTTCGAGGAAGCTTTTTGTCTCACCGATGTAAGTGGCGTCACAGTCCGTGCATGGAACCTCGTAGAGTAACCCAGGGCATCTTTCTTTTTGCAACCGGTCTTTGTCACAAACGAGTGCGTACATAAAGCGCGCGCGCGGGCATTTTCGAACAGCAGCGGGATAAAACGGCGCGAGCCACTCGCCCAAGAAGCGCGAACGACAAATAAAGTATCAAGTATCAAAAGACGCCGACGCACCGCAAACTCCTCACCCACATGAGCCATACGCAGACAACCCGATCAAACGCCCGGCAAAGCCTGGAAACATCCGGAAGAGAAGCAATAATAATAATAATATCTGGGGTTTAACGTCCCAAAACCACGATATGAATATGAGACGCCGTAGTGGAGGGCTCCGGAAATTTTGGCCACCTGGGGTTCTTTAACGTGCACCTAAATATAAGTACACGGGCCTCAACCATTTTCGCCTCCATCGAAAATGCAGCCGCCGCGGCCGGAATTCGATCCCGCGAGAAGAGAAGCAAGATGCAATGCCAAGCGACGCCGCCGCGATTGGAACCCACGAGAAAGCTCTTGCCCTTTCCCTAGCTTTGGCTGTGCTACACGCCGGAGAACACTCCCGACGCTTCTAGAACCCTGGGGAGAGGAGAGAAAAGCGTGCGACGACGATCACTGAGTGGGTGAGTGAGTGAGTCAGTCAGTCGGCCCGGAGATGGTGAAGTTATGGTGTGGCTCCGTCAGCCAAAGAAGACGTATTTGTGATGTTGTGCGGTCAGTCGATCGTCGATCTGGAAAAATCGCATGACGACGCCGTGTGAGCCGTGACAAGTTACGACGACGGTTGAACTACGACGATCAACGTTGGAGCTGGCGTGAGTGTTTCCTAGAAGAGAAGCATTCGATTACCGTCCATGAACTGTGGACTGAATACGCCGTTGTGCATTCGGGACTTTAACTGTCCTTGAATAGTTGTAATGCATGCGATTCAATTTTTAGCGTGTGATCTGTTTGTTTAGTTCCCCTTGTGTAAACATCATGAGAGTTGTATTGTGAAGTTGTAACTTGTACCAGCCGAGTGTGCATGTGTTTGTGATATTTGTATTGCCTTAACTGATAATATATTTCGTTTTCGTTTGTGTTATCGACTCTCGGCTCTGACTCGGCCTTTGGACCACAACCGGCGTTCGCTGGCGCACCAAAAGCACCAACTCTAAATTGGTGCGTTTTCGGAGGGCCGAGACGCCAGCCCCTAGAATCCGCCAGGCAATTGCCAACCCTATTAACTCTTATGGCCGTGGCAGGAGTCGCCCGATTGTTGACACGGGCTTGTGCGCTACCTGGATGCCCTCCCTCCCCAGCACCCTGGACCGTTGCTCGCTGATTCCCGGAACGTATTTGACCGAGATGCTGTAGGAACTTTTGGGGGAGGCCTCATTATTAGTGTCACCCATTGCAGAAGAGTGCAGGTGGGGGACGCTTTCCCGGCGTCGCTGGCGTACTCGGCAAATAAAGCTCGTCGGGTATCCATTGTTCAGGAGGTCGGCGGTGATCGCTTTTTCTTTTTCTCTCCTTATTTCTTTGGAGCTGCATACGGCCTCTGCGCAATTCAGGAGTGTGTTGACCACTGATGTTTTGTGGGCGACCGGGTGGTTAGAACTGAACTGCAGATATCGTCCGGTGTGTGTAGGTTTTCGGTACACCGAGAAGCTCAAACGTCCTTTCAGCCCTGTGTTTTGCCGTTTCACTAGCACATCCAGAAAAGGAAGAACGTTGTTCTTTTCACGTTCCACGGTGAATTGAATCGCCGGTTCCAACGAATTTAGGTGTGCCAGGAAACGGTCGATGTTAGACTCCTTTATCACGCAAAAGACGTCATACACATACCTCAAAATATTCTTGGTGGTTCAGCGAACGTGTCCAAGATTCGTGTTTCGATGTGTTCCATCGTCAAGTTTGCCGCTGTCGCTGAAATGGCGGCTGCCATGTTGTTCCACTTGTTTGTTGGTAGAATTCACCTCCGACACAAAAATATGTTGCGGTGAGGCAGAACTCCATCAGACGGCACAGTTCGTCCGTGCTGAGGTTCGTCCTTTCGCTGAGGTCAACATCCCTCTCCAGGGCGGCTCGGGCAGCTGACACGCGAGGGGTACGGGCGCGCTCGTGAACAGCGAAACTACATCGAATGACACGAGGCTTTCGTCACTGCCCATTGTCACCTCCGACATACGCTGAACAAAATGGGTGGCGTTCTGTACCTGCGTGGCTGTCTTCCCCACTAGTGGTGATACGGTCCTGTGTAGATGTTCGGACAGCATGCGAAGTGGGGATGTTCTAAAGTCAATTATCGGGCGTAGCGGTATCCCCGGCTCGTGGATCTTTGGAAGGCCATAGAATCCCGGCGCAGAACTCTTTCTGCATATGAGGCGTAAGTACAGTGTTCTTGATTATTGTTCCGTCGGAACTGTTCCCTTCTCACACAGATGGCGCTAAGCCCCATGAGCAACTGATGAGCTGCAATTTTCTGAACGTATGGGCTTCTATGGAACCTTCGCTACCAGTTACATTTACCTTGGTAGGTTCGTGAGCAACTGCAACGCACGAAATGATTTCGCCAGCAGTATCACGCTGGCGAAGTGTATTGAATTCCCTTCAGTTCGTTTCGGATCGTCACGACACGCGCGCCAAGCAGCCCACGTGTTTTTCGTGCCGTAGAGAGCGACGTGCCTTCCACTGCGCTGTTGACACGCGAACAAGAGAGGAGGATCTGCCCAGTCAATATGGCCGACTTCCCGCTTCACCCAGGCTTTACCGAGAATGACGTCAGGGCTCCTCCTCAGTTCTTTCCCCATGCGTGTCGATAGGGGAAAGGCACGGAGGGGAGGACGCAAGCGTCTGTTGGTGGTTGCTATAAGGCCCCATTTATGCACGCCCGCATTTATAACCAAATACTCAAATGCGCTACCAAACATAAATAATATCCTCCGTAAGTATTACCCAATACTGGCAAGCAACGAGCGCCTTAGAAAAGCGTTTCGCCGCAATAGGAATTTTCAGGACATGTTAGTGCATGCAAAAGCAAACCCTCATTCTACTGCCCGCATAAATCCTTGCTCTCGTCCAAAATGTAAGACTTGTAAACACCTTCAAAATGATGTTATAGTTAAAAGCACCGGAAGTGGTTATGTCCATCATATAAAATCTAGTTTTACCTGCACTAGTTCAAACGTTATCTACGTGATCGAATGTTCATATTGTCAAAAACGGTACATTGGAGAAACGGGACAACCTGTTAATGTTAGATTAAACGGTCATTGCGCGGACACGGCGATGAAGTGACCCAAAGCAGTGGCACAGCATTTTAATGTAGTAGGTCACAATTTCGAATATCTCAAACTTTACATACTGCAGTCAAACTTTCGGTCCCCAAGGGACAGAAAATATACAGTCCTACCTTGTTCACAAGTTTAATACACTCCAGCCAGCAGGTATTAACGTTTCTAAGGGGGCATTTGAATCGATTCGATATGGTATGTACATACACAAGGAAAACCAACGAGAGTTAAGCCCTTCTTCCAGGAATTTCGGACCAACTATTGTTAAAATGCCACGTGCTTCCACTGACAATCATTCAGCGAAACGCACACGCTCCCCCCCCCCCCCCCCCCCGGTTTTTGTTCCTTTGTTTTCCGCCTTTCTTACGACTCACACAGTTCGTCACGGCGGCCTCTCCCCCCTCCCCCACTTCCACTCTGGAGAGGGCACGAAGCATATACACACGATAGCTAAGGAAATCAGTCCCAGCCTTGAAGAAGACAAGTCCACTTGTCGAAACGTTGGCTCGAGCACCCACCCCCTGTTTACGGAACTTTTCATCGCCAGCTTCCATCTTCCACTTCGTGTCATTCATTATAATGTTGTGATATGATGCATGCTGCTGTTGCTCATGCAGATTGTGTAATCAGAGTATTACCGATGCTCACTCTTTCCTCTGCACCCCCCCCGCCTTGTACAACGCCTCATCTCAAGTCTTTAAGGCGTCTTTAAATGATAATAGGGTGAATCCACGTAAGATCGAACAATGGATGGCTGGTCGACCTCTCAAATCTATTTCAAAATTTTATATATTATTCCCTCATGAGTGGAAAGAAGAGATCCGCAATTTGTTTTGCCGCGAAAAAATTTTTCGAAGCACAGGAAATCAATAATGACGAAGAGGTTGAGTGGAGCGCTCATCCGCTCTGCTGTTTTGGCCAACTTTCGTTATGAATTGCACAAAATATATTAAAGTTAGGTAGCTTAAATTTCTTTATCTAAATACATGCATGTTTCTGCTTCTGCTCAGGTATTTTTAGTTTCGATGTGTAGTGTAGATGTTTCTATAAAAGACCTCAAAATTGGCCCAGGAAACGTTATTTTCTTTACTTTGAAGGTCTTTATCTCGAAAACTCCTTGTAGCATAGCGACAAAAATTTCGCATTACGTTCTTCGCAGGGTTATCTGCCACACTGCGGAATCTTACATTTATATAACTTTTCAGTAAAGAGATAAGATCGGGCTAAATTAAAGAAAACACCGGACAATGAAAACTTCTGACGACAATTAAAAAAAACCCATTTTTTATATTTCTTAAACTTTGTCCACTTATTCTCCTCCACATCAGCTTTCATAATCATTGAAAACATATTGCATAATGTCGTTGCACTAACAGTTACGACCCCTCCAATGAGACCCTTAGGCAAGGATTGGTAATTCCGACTTCTTGCCCAGCAAGTGTATAAAATGCAGGCAGGATTGAATTTCTTTTTTTTTTTAAGGCCAGCAGGTACCGAAAAAGGTGTCGCCGGCACTGCAGACGTTAATTTTGAAATTATTTCGTCACTGCAGCAGCCACGAGCGCGGGGCTCCCGAGCAGGCGCGCGTTGTAAGAGACGGCGCAGTGAGATCTCGTTTTCGCGTCCTCAGACCGATTAAGTTCGAAACAGCAACACCTCTGGGGTGACTTGAACGCACGTACACCGGTAGTCGCAGTGATCTGGTTAATGACGTCGATTTCTTTTTCAGGGGGCATAAGAATGGCATCGTTAAACTGTGCGTTCCGTGAAGATCTTTCATTGCAGTGGTAGCAAAAGCACGCGTAGAAGTAGTCCGTCTCACTGGCAGTCACTGATCTTTCGGGCGTTAAACGTTTCTTCAAAGCGTATATGCCTAGGTCGGTTACTCTGTGAAATTTTGGCTTCTTTGCAATAATTAAAGGAGTATTGACACGATTTTGAGACATCGCAAAAGGGACATTTTTTGCTTCGTTGGTGTGCAGTGTCAACGCTGTCCACACACTGGAGTCGGAGAACACGTATAAAATATTTTAATTTGACTTTGAAGTTTTCTTCGCTGAGCATCTGCAAGCCAGCTCCACTGCAAGAACATTATCCCGACGAGTCAAGACAGTTCCCCCGAGTATGCGAGTTCTGCGTCCTGCATGCAGCCTAAATCGCAGAAATCACTGTCAGGGTCACAGGACTACAATTCACTCATCGTTGTTTATGTGCACCACGAGCAGATGACGAATTCGCTGCTAGTACGTCGCGAGTTTCTGTATCTCCGTGACGTCACACTGCTATGAAACGACACTGAGACGCCACCCCCTCGATCTCTAAACCGAAAGTGTCTTTTTAAGGTGGCGCTAAATAAAATATATACGATGCATTCCCAGGCACCACAATAGTCGTTTTAGGTTTCTCGACACACGTATTTTGATTTAGAGCAACTATCCGAAAATTTTAAAAATTCGTGTCAGTATTCCTTTAAGCTTCTTGTGCTTCGAAAGGTAGTCTCCACAATACACTCATTCCGAGCTATACTTTCTCGCCATGAGACGCACAGGAGGAGTAGAGTAAGAGCAAAGAACAAGCACTATCCGCGCCGTATGAAGTGTGAACAGCGCTCTGAACGCGCGGCTAGTTCAGGCCGTCTGCTACCGACATCTAAGATAGGCAAGTGCATCCGGTTACCGATAGTTTTGCTTTTCTTTCCTTTGACATTCTATATTTTGCTTTGCCACTGGAGCGCCACGTTAATGCCTTCCACTGATCGCAACTGGCGCAGCGCAGTCTCTCTGGCAGCAGCATGCGTGAAGCGAGCGCTCATAGCTTCCTTATAGAGTTCTCATATTGCTTCCATCTCTGCCTTGTTATCAGCGCCTAGCTTCGATGCGAACAGAGGGCGGATTGAATAGCGAAGCTCCAGTGCACGTGCGTTCAAGTCACCGGAGAGGCGTTGCTGTTTCGAACTCAATCGGTCTGAGGACGCGAAAACGAGCTCTCACTGCGCCGTCTCTTACAAGGAGCATCTCGGGTGCGCGCGCGCCTGCTCGGTAGCCCCGCGCTCGTGGCCGCTGCAGTGACCAAATAATTTCAAAATTACCGTCTGCAGTGCCGGCGACACCTTTTTCAGTACCTGCTGGCCTTTTAATAAAAAGCAATTCAATCGTGGCTGCATTTTATACACTTGCTGGGCAAGAAGTCGGAATTGCCAGTCCTTGCCTAAGGGCCTCATTGGAGGGGCCGTAACTATTAGTGCAACGACATTATGCAACGTGTTTTCAATGATTATGAAAGCTGATGTGGAGGAGAATAAGTGGACCACGTTTAAGAAATATAAAAAATGGGGTTTTTTTTAATTGTCGTCAGAAGTTCTCATTGTCAGGTGTTTTCTTTAAGTTAGCCCGATCATATCTCTTTACTGAAAAGTTATATAAATATAAGATTCCGCAGTGTGGTAGATAAGCATGCGAAGAACGTAATGCGCAATTTTCGTCGGTCTGCTACATGGATGTTTTGAGATAAAGACCTTCAGATAAAGAAAATAACGTTTCCTGGGCCAATTTGGAGGTTTTTTATAAAAAAACATCTACACTACATATCAAAAATAAAAATACCTGACCAGAAGCAAAAACATGCATATATTTAGTTAAAAAGATTTCAGCTACCTAACTTTAATATATTTTGTGCAATTCATAACGAAAGTTGGCCAAAAGAGCAGAGCGGATGAGCACTCCACTCCACCTCTTCGTCATTATTGATTTCCTGTGCTTCGAAAAAAATTTTGGCGGCAAAACAAATTGCGGATCTCTTCTTTCCACTCATCAGGCAATAATATATAAAATTTTGAAATAAACTTCAGAGGTCGACCAGCCATCGATTGTTCGATCTTACGTGGAATCACCCAATAATAGGAGTATGGTGGTTTTGACGCGTGATACCTTAACAACACTATTGCAAAAGCCTGCGCCGTTCCAGTACCCCCAGCGTGATACCAGTACGTTTTTTGGCACTGAACGCACTGGGAACACTGGTATACGCTCGAATTTACTGGGACTCCGGTGAAAGCACTGGGAAAGAGCTGGGTCGCACTGGTAGAGGCATTGGCTTTGCCGCTGTGACGCTGGCGCTCACTGGGAAGCGCTTGAGACGTTGGAAAGTTCACTGGCGTGCGCTGGCACATACTGGAGCCTGCACTGTTTCTGCCAGTGCCGCGCGCTGCTTTCAGTATTGTGCGCGTCGGAATGATTTCGTATCGTTCAATATCGAATGTCTGATTCGGTGATACCGATAGATGCTATATTAAAGCCCGAACCGCACGTACGCTCCCAAACGCGCACGGGGACCGCGTCAGCGCGCGCAGCCCGGGCGTCTCCGGCGAGTTGCGGTTTCCACCCACATACCACACGCGTAGGCGCACGCGAGCGCGCGCATCCTCATACGTGCAAGACATCCTTTCGTACAAAATTACTGATAGTTCATCAGAATACTTACAAAACCGCCTTCTGTTAACTTTTTTAATGTTAGGTGCGTGCAAAGGTAAATAAGAACTAAAATTTTTCACATGATGTGGATCATCATCCGTCGGTCAAGCCTGTGCTGGTAACAGCCATGCCAGAGTTGCGTATTTGCAGGGCTCCAAGCGCTTCCGAACGCGCGCCGTTTCAAGGTCGATATCAGTCGCCGCGAACACTCCGTACCGAGCGCGTTTTGCCGCGCTTGCTTCGTCTGCGCATGCGCGGCATCCGGAGCGCGTACAGCCAACGTACAGCGCGCGCTCTCGGTCGGCGTAGGTGTGGTTCGGGCTTAACGAGTCCCAAACATGTGTTACAAAGTCTAGCTTGGCAGAGAAAGGCGAGGAGATGGGCTCTATTTTCATGATATACGTTATATGATATACGTGAAATCACGGTCACTTTTATTGTTTCCCTGTCGAATGTCGAGAAAAATATGTTAACAACCCAACGCAGCCAACACTGATCACTTTGCTTTCTACGACGCTTTTTTTATTCATGCAGTACCAATAACGTCGTTAATTTTTGCGGAGCACGTAGCAGCAATAAATACACATTTTGTGAATGCCGCTCATATATATCAGTTTTGCATCCGTGATGTGTTGCGGTATCATATTGTGATGTTGACACGTCTGGAGGCGTCGGTCTGAACATACAGAGCAAATCGTTAAATCGCCGTGCAGTTGGCAATAAGTAAATCAGCTCTGGCTTCGCGACCTCTCCCAACGGAGGCCAGAAAAACAGCCGTCGTTCGATATCGCCACACCGGAAACGTATCTCGGGCAATTCTTGCAATTCCACTTACTTCAGCTATGCGTTAGATAACAGTTAAAACGGGCCCGAGGCTAAAATGCAGAAACTTCAACTATCGCAAATCATGTGCGCAGAGATCGGTCCTAACCAGTGCGGCTCCCAGCGAGTGTTAGGCCTAGCGTACCGGCAGAGTCCATCTACATGCCACCGGCGCTTCTTGGTTTAGGTACACACAATTCCAACGTGTAAGATTTACTGTAAAGCATAGGCTGGACATTCGTTAACCTAAATTAGTCATTTTACCTTGTGTACGGTGTCCGCACAAGGAGCGATGACCATCGATGCTACGCGCTTTCAGCAACGAACGCAGGCTCACCGAAAGCAGCCGGCCGCACTCGCCGGTGCTTCTGTGACTCATACGTCAGAACACATACCTGTCAACCGGTACGCATTAGTGAACTAACACACCGACATCTTTTTTCAAGTAATTGTATTTGTTTTTGCTGAGCGGTTTTATAGTTGTAGGTATCGATATAACTGCAAGTCAGAATACAGGCACGCCCGCCTCGCAGTAATATCGTCGCTCGCGCGAGAAAACTACTCAGTATGAATTCGTGTAGGCCATGTTTATCGAACTAGTCATCATAAAGCTTCTGTACATGTTCATCATTAGCGAGGGCGAGAAACGGCTATGAAAAATCGGCATAACAGCCGTCAAACTGTACCCTGCTCCTTGATCCACTTGATATTTTTCGGAGTTAAGACGGGAATTCCTAAATAAACTTAGCGGTCTTCGCATTTTGGGCATTTGATTCGTTGCCGGCAACCCTTTTTTGTGTCTAATAAAGAAGAAAGCGTGATTTGGATACAGAGATCGCGTCTTCCTTGAATACGCGACATCAAAATATGAAACGAAACGCCGTCTTACTGTATTGACTAGCCCTTTACAGCTATGTGAACGTGTTTCAGCGTGGCCCAGTGGTAGAGTACTGGCTTGGAGATTGAAAGGTGGCGAGTTCGAATCCTACTGGTGGAGATTTTATTTCTTTTAAAGAAGTTTTTATTTCTTTTTTTATTGCACTAATTCTTTCTATATTACTTTTTTTACTAGAATATTTATGTAGGGCACGTAGGCACCGCCGTTTTAACGCTGTAGAGCCGTTTTGCGCTTGAGTACCCAGCGCCTCCTAGTAAAACGCCACTCCAGCGGCCCAGTATCCAGCGCGACGCTGGGCCCATAATCCGGCATGGCACTGGACGCTGGTACCCAGTGGCGCTGGGTTTTGCAGTAGGGAAGTGCAGTTATTATTGTAAATGAAACCAATGTTACGCATTCTCAATGCATAATCGAATTAGGCTTCTTTTAAAGAGCAAAAAAAAACGTGAAATAGTTGGTTGTCAGCGCAAATAGGCTTTGCTCAAGCCTGCAGACACGTACCAAAGGTACCCAGTATTGTTTTAGGCACAATTGGGCACCTAATTAAGTGACGTGATTATGGTAATAAAGTAAACTATTTAATTATACATGAGGAAAATATTAAAGCACCCGATGTGCTACCGTATCAATTGGCGACGGTAATCGGTACGTAAAGATGCGCCAAAATATTTGGGCGCAATATAAGGTAACAAATTAACGTCGAAGTAGGTATGAACGCTACCGAGCGGGTACCTTAAAGGGTCAGCGAAATGAAAAACGACTTTTCTCGTATTAGCAAATTACTCTTTCTCGATAGCAGAGACACCACGCTTGCTTTGAGAAGACGCTCGGTCAGCGAGAAAACAAGCAAAAAAGAAAGTGCGGGTGGCGAAGTCATATTAACATTCCCGCACCAGTCGCCGTGACATCATATATTTTCATGGCGTTAACTAGAGGTCACGAAGTTTTTAATGGGTCAAAAGGAAGTACATTGCCTTCTGATGGAGCCCGAGACTTAACATACTGATATTCCGGAAATTTCGTAGAGTAAATGCGGCCGAAATACAGAAAATGCCAGGCCCGCGCGGAAAGCGCAGCACAGTCAAAGCGAAAGCTGGAAGAGAGGCATTTCTAGAGTCCGTTGCAAACTGACATGGGCCTACTAATACCTAGTACACTAGCAAGATACCCACTACTTCATGATTCATATTTTTTGTGAAGTTGGGAAGCACTGACTACGCCACTATACGTAATTTTGCGGAGAAGCGAGGTACCCGCTTCACATATGTAAGGCATCTTTATGTGCACCTTGTTTATGCGATGACTGATGACGATAAAGAACTACGGCTCATCCCTGTGTAATGGGTTGGAAGATTTAAACGACCAACTAGTTTCGAAATTCGCATAGTGTGACGCCCGGTCGCTATTGCACTCACCCACCACGCTCTATGACATACGTTAACGTGAGAGAGAGAGAGCGAGCGAGGACAATAACTTTATTGAGACCCTGAGGAAATGGATCAATGGGACCTTATGGGCTTCCTTGGCAACCAATACAAGTGCACTTGGGAGGAACCCACTAGGCTATAAATCATCATTATTTTTGTGAAGTAGAGAAGTAGCAACAATCACATTATTCGTCATTCTACGGAGAACCTTGGTATCCACCAAACCCTTTTAAAGAGTTATGAGCGCTTTGTTGATGCTGTGCCTGATGACGATGAAGAATTATGGCAGAGCGCGTTGTAATTGCTTGGAAGCATTCAACAACCCACCCGTTGCGCAGTTCAAATTGTGTGACACCTGGTTACAGGATTCGCGTTGTGTGATGCCTGGCAGGTATTTTGCTCTACTACCATGCTATATTACATATTGTTACGGGTACGGTTGAATTATGTTTGTTTACAGGGCGAGGTTGATGGTCGGGTAATGATGGCGTCGGTAGGCTCGACCAGTTCACGTCCTCTTCTTCTTCTTCTCGCTCGGCTCATACCCGTTTTATTCCCCGGTTCCCAGACGAAGCCCGCTGGGCGAGTCCGAATCACTTAGATTGTGTAGAGTAAAACCGCTTAAGACGGGCAACATGTACCAGCTGGGTCCGGCTTGACCGACGGCCAGCTGACGTCAAGCGTGCCACCAGGTACGTCAAATCGCTCAAGCGACCAACGATGACGAATGGGCCCGTTTACTGGGGTAAAAACTTTTCGCATAAGCCACGTTTACGTTGCGGGGTCCACAACCACACGAAGTCTCCTTTACAGTGCGAGACAGCCTGATGGTGGCTGTCATAGCGTTCTTTCGATCGCTGCTGCGATGCCGCAGTACGAAGGCGAGCAATCCGCCGGGCTTCTTCGGCAAGACACAGCGTTCTGGCGACAGAGTAGTCGCTATGAAAGTCAAACGGTATTATCGTGTCGATGCAGCTTAGCGGTGGACGTGCGTAAAGGAGGTAAAATGGACTGTAATCGGTCGTCTCATGCTTTGCAGTATTGTAAGCATAAGCAATGAAGGGGAGAACACATCCCAGTCTTTGTGGTCGGAAGATACGTACATGGCCAACATGTTAGTCAGAGTTCTGTTCGTACGCTCTACAAGCCCATTCGTCTGAGGGTGATAAGGCGATGAATGGCGCAACTGCGAATTGCACAGACGAACCAGTTCTTCTACAGCGTCCGCGACGAACTGACGACCATGATCACCAATGATCACACGGGAAGGACCATGTCGAAGAATAATAAATCGAAGCAAAAACATTGCAACGCATGCAGCTGTCGAAGATGGTGTGACCGCCGTTTCTGCGTAGCGGGTCAGATAGTCGACACATACTATCACCCATCGATTTTCATTAGATGATCGTGGAAATGGGCCTAAAAGTTCAATACCCACTTGTTCAAATGGTAGACGAGGCGGTGACAGTGGTTGGAGAAGACCTGGCGGAGAATTCGAAGGGCGTTTGTAGCGCTGACACTGTTCACAACTTGCGACATAGTGCTTGAAGGTGTCTCGAATTCTGGGCCAGTAAAAGCGCTCCTGTATCCGGTTCAAAGTTCTGATGAAACCGAAGTGACCAGCGGTCGCATCGTCATGCATGGCTCTCGGTATTTCCAATCGCAGACTCTGTGGCATGACCAGAAGGAAGCATTCTTTAAAGCAGGCCGTCACGGACACACATATCCAGCTTTTGTGGACACATCACAGCCAGCGCCCCTGGCGGCCCCGGCGAGAAGCTAGCGCATTTTCAATGGAACTGGCGAGTTTTTCCCGAATAATTAAGTGTAGTGGGTGAATGTTGAAAAACGCAGACCACAGAGCGCTTCTGGGAACCTAAACGCACGAGAGGACTGCAGCGATCATGTTGCAGTAAGCTTCAATTTTGTTCCCAGAGCAGTTAAAGATTGTACAATGGGAGTCTATGGAAACGGCAATAAATATGGCCTGTTTTTCGAGACAAAAAAGGTCACTGTCGTAAAACTAAGCAAGTTATGTTAATGGTCAGGAAATCACATGTAGTCCTGACACTCAGCTTTCGTTTGAAGCCATTCTCAACTTGCCGCATTTGGCATAACATTGTTCCCTAACGCGCTTTTTGAAGCGCGGTGGTTCAAATGTTTGTGGTAAATTAATAAACCCTTGCTTACCACAGGCGACAAGGCGTCCACCGTGGCCGAGCGAGCTAATCGATCAAGTTCAGAGCGCGGCATCACCGCGCCGTCATCGGTTCGATTCCTGGCGACGGATCAGTATTTTTTTTCAGCCCGTGACTTAGTTCTACAGCTTCGCACGGGATGTCGCCGCCGAAACAAAAAAGAGCTTTCGTTTCGGTTTCGGTTCTTGACTGTAATCATGAGCTGCCGTTTCTTTTTCTCTTTATTTTATGACTTTATTAGTGCATGTTTAAACAACTCCACGCGTATCAGATCGTTCAGATCTACATTTGTAATTCTTACTTTATTCTTTTATAAACGTCTAAGGAACAGAACACCCGATCGAGTTATGGTGAACAAAGCTCTTTCGAACGCGTATTGTGGTGGAAACTTATTTCTCCCTTCTCGATGATGTCGTTACTACCTTCTCAGGTACCTACAATTCAGCAACGTAAAGGAAGCGAACTAAGCTTAGACAAGCGAGGCATACTAATGAAATGACAAAGTTAGACGTTTTTGCAGTTGCGTTTTACTTTAGGGCTAACGCAAGTGTTTGTCGTAATCTTAACGAACAAAGGGGAATTTTTCGAGGGGTTCTTTTTTCTTGTTAGACACTACTAATGAGCCCAACAGATAATTAAGCCAATCAAAGAATAGGAAAAATTAGTTGTTCTTTTTCAAACAGCAGTGCAATGATTTCGCTCTAACTTAAATGAAATCAAAATCGCTATCCCGACAAGCATCAGCGGACGGCTCATATACCCTTCTATATGCTGCGCTCAAAACTCGAAGGGACTGTGCGAAATCCCCTTTCCTACCTGGAGTGGCTGTGTTCTCTTACAGCACCATTTTGTAGAGTTACGCGAGACTGCATCTGAGTTAGCTGCCTGCAGCTTTACTTCATTTGTTGCTATCGCACTCATTGCATCGTCCTTGCGGTGAAACTGAGATTTTTATTCATCTCTTGTCATATCTATCGCCATACGTGAACAGAAAAAAACCAGCATGCCTTCTCCTTTAACATCACACAGCACTGTGCGCTGCATCGGATAGGTCCGTGTGATATGACACACGTGTGTGGATCAAAGCTTTTGGGAAGTCCAGGGACTGGTGCTCCCAGTTACAAAACGAAAATCCTGTGATTCAGCAGCTTTTCGCACGCACTCGCAGCCCACCTCAACGTACCGCAATAAGATGCCATTTTAAACATCTGTAAATGAAAATGTGCGCAGCATGTACTGGTTGCGCAAGGCTGGAACCGAAAGCGGAGCTAGCGTTCGACCTAGCTTCTTCTAAGGTTTTGCTAGTAACACCAAGCTATTGCTAGAGGTGCAAAGTTTTTGCTAGTATAGTATTGTGGGATGCCAGAGCCGTTGGAGCCAGAGCGCTCGCAGGAAGGTATCCTTGGCAAGCATGCGGATGCTGCGCTTCGGAAGGTTAGAGAAACAAACATGCAACCAAGCTTGGTAGCTTGGGTTATATAGCCAGTAGTGGTGACGTAAGCCTCCGATGAAACTGCGTGGCGCTCTCTTTTATCGGAAACGTCTTGCAGCAAGTAGCTGTGTCACGCCGGGCTAATCAGTGGCGAGACGGAGGCTGCGTAGGTCTGTGCGCAGTGGTCGCCACATCACCCCCCCCCCGCGGAGTGCAGAGCCCTCAGGGTCTGTAGAAATCCGGGAGGCGTACCAGACGTCCAGAGCGTGTCGTGAAAGGAGCGGGCTGCGACGTCGGTGGCTGTGGAAGGACGCCAGTTGAAAGAGTGGCGCTGCCAGGTTCGTTCGCCGCGATGTATGCGGGCTTGAGTCGGTCAATCGAGACGCGGACGTCGTTCCCGTTCAAGCGCAAGGTGAAGTTCTTGTCGTCGCGATGGACGACTAGATAGGGTCCGCTGTAGGGTGGCTGGAAAGGCCGGCGGACGGTGTCGTCGCGGAGGAAAGCATGCGTGCACGATGCTAGCTCTTTGAACACAAAAGGTGTGGGCTTGCTATGGTGGGCTGCAGGGGACGGGCGTAAGGCAGCGATGGTGCGTCGGAGCCGGGCGACGAAGTCGGTGGGGTCCGACGTCGTAGTGCTGGATGGCAGAGCTGCGAGAAATTTACCTGGCAGACGGAGTGGTTCCCCGTAGACGAGCTCTGCTGGCGTAGCATGGATGTCCGGCTTGAAGGTGGCGCGAGGACCGAGGATGACAGCTGGGATGGCCTCGAGCCAGGTTGAGTACGGGTGGCACATAATGGCGGCTTTGAACTGCCGGTGAAAACGCTCGATCATTCCGTTGGCGCAGGGATGGTAGCTCGTGGTCCTCAAGCGTTCAAACCCGATGGTCAATCCCAGGAGCCTGAATAGGTGAGACTCAAACTGTCGCCCTTGGTCGGTGGTTACGCAGCGGGGAGCGCCGAAACAGGCAATCCAGCCGGAGAAGAAGGCCGAGGCGACGTCTTCCGCGGTGATTCCCTCGAGGGGCCATGCCTCGGGCCATCGAGTGTAGCGGTCGATGGCGGTGAGGCAGTAGCGGTGGGGTCCTGCCGGGGGAAATGGTCCTATGATGTCGAGGTGGACGTGCTCGAACCGACCTGAGGGCTGAGCGAATGTTCCGAGTGGGGGCGTGACGTGCCTGGTGATTTTTGCACGTTGGCAGTGAATGCAGAGCGCGCCCACGTGCGACAATCCCGCTGCATGGAGGGCCAGACATAGCGGTCAGCCACGAGGCGTGTAGAGGCACGTGTGCCGGGATGGCTGAGGTTGTGGAGCTGGTTGAAAAGACCACGGCGATGGCACATGGGCACGTAGGGCCTGCTTCGTCCTGCCGACATGTCGCAGTAGATAGTTCTTGCCGACCCTGGAATGGGGACTTCTTTTAGCTGAAGTGAGGACGTGCCCTTGAGAAGTTCATGCAGCTCGGCGTCCGTGGTCTGAGTCTCGGCGAGGATGTCTGCTGTTATTTGCACCGAGCTGATGGTGGCCACACGTGAAAGCGCGTCGGCGACCATGTTGTCTTTCCCGCTGATGTGTTGGATGTCGATGGTGAACTGTGCAATGAACGAGAGTTGGTTCTGCTGAACAGGCGGGAGTTTATCGCGACGTTGAGAGAAGGCGTACGTTAGAGGTTTGTGGTCGGTATAGATGGTGCAGTGCTGCGCTTCGAGAATGTGGCGAAAGTGCTGCACTGCTTCGTATATCGCCAGAAGTTCTCTGTAGTAGGCTGGCAAAGTTGTCGGGGCGGTTGTCGTGGTTTCGTCAGCGGAACTGGCGGTGGAAGGGGCCGTTTTCTTAGCTGCGAGTTTCTTGGAGAAGAACGCCAAGGGATGCCAGGTGTTGTCCACGCGTAGCATGAGGGCGGCGCCGATGGCGAAACCAGATGCGTCCGTGAAGAGTCCCAAGGGAGCGTGAGAAGCGATGGGTGAGAAGCGTGGCGGTGCAGAGGGCGGCTTTGCATTCTTCGAACGTTTTCGTTAACGTTGGTGTCCACGTGACGGGTTGGTTTCCACGTAGACCAGCCAGGAAATCATGAAGGGGCGCCTGGTAGTCGGCGGCGTGCGATAAGAAGCGTCTATAGAAGTTCAGCATGCCGAGGAAACGGCGAAGGTATTTAGCGGTGGTGGGTTTAGGGTACTTTTGCAAGTCAGAGATGCGATCAGGCAGGGGTCGAGTTCCCTCTGACGAAACTTCGTGGCCGAGGAAATGGACGGTGGAAGCGCCGAGCGTGCTCTTCTGGACGTTGACGAGCAGGCCGTGGTCGTCGAGGCGTTGGAGCAACAGACGAAGGTGCCCGTGGTGTTCTTCGGCGTCACGTGAAAAGATCAATATGTCGTCAAGATAGCCGAAGCAGAAGTCGAGGCCACGGACGACTTCGTCGATGAAGCGCTGAAAGGTTTGCCCAGCGTTCCTAAAGCCAAAACTCATGAAGGGAAACTCGAACAAGACAAACGGGGTGATTATTGCAGTTTTCGTGACGTCGTCCGGGTTGACGGGTATCTGTGTGTAAGCCTTCACCAAGTCTAGCACGGAGAAGACGTGGCAGCCATGAATGCGATGGGCGAAGTCCTGTATGTGGTGGACGGGGTACCGGTCCGGGATGGTGCGTGCGTTGAGGGCGTGGTAGTCCCCACATGGTCGCCAGCCAGCGGTCTTCTTCGGGACAAGGTGAAGTGGCGAGGCCCATGGGCCGTCGGAGCGACGGGCGATGCCTTCTCGGAGCATGGCTTCGAACTCTGCCTTGGCTATGTGCATACGGTCTGGGGCAAGGCGACGGGCACTGCGAAAAAACCGGGGGGCCTGGAGAGGTCCGGATGTAGTGCACGGTGGTGTGCTGCACTTTCCGTGGCAGTCCGCTTGGGCGCGTCAAGCCGGGAAACTCGGCGAGGATGGCATGGTACGGCGAGTGATCATCGACACTGTGGACCTTGATGCTTGGCTGTTGGGCGGTCGTTCGCTGGCCTGGTGTGGAGTGTCCCGTTGTCGCGTCGATGAGCCGGTCGTTGCGGCAGTCCGGAAGGAGGTTGTAGTGAGCCAGGAAGTCAGAGCCGATGATTGGCTCGGCGACGTCGGCGATGACAAAGTTCCAGTGAAGGTCGCGGCGTGAGTTCTTGAGCTGGATGTGCAGGCGCAGCGAGCCGTACGTCTTGATTGTGGACCGGTTTGCCGCGCTGAGCTCGAAAGATGTCGGCGGGTGAGGGCCTTGAAGGTGAGATCGCGGGTAGCAGCAAATGTCGGAACCGCTGTCGACCAGGTAACGCTGCTTCGTGATCTGGTCGGTGACGAAGATGCGACGGCCTCCGGGTTGGCAGCTTGCGGCCGTCTCTACGAGCTGCCGTTGTTGTTTTCCGCATGTCCCATGGAACAAGGTGGACGAAATTGCCGGGCTTTGTCGCCGAAGCGTCGGTGGTAGTAGCACGGACCGTTGATGTCAGGTTGCGGCAATCAGGTGGTGTTTCGGTCGCGGCTTGGCGAATGGCGGCGCTGTCGCATCGGAAGACGTTCACCCAGGTGTTGTTGAATGGAGGTGAGCCGTCGATCAATGTCGTCGATACGGCGCGCAAGCTCCGTGGTGTTCAGCGGTGCGGCGACAGCCTGGGTGGTGGGCGACAGCTGCGGTAAGGAGGCCTCGACGACGCGATCAGCAATTTCCGCAAGTTCGTCGAGAGGTAGCCTGACCTGTGCCTGCAGAATTGCCTAGGCGTGCGGCGGCAGTCGTTGGAGCCAGAGCGCTCGCAGGAAGGAATCCTTGGCTTGCATGTTGCCCGCGAGCGCACGCATGTGGCGCAGGAGCTGCGAAGGTTTGCGCTCAGCAAGCTCTGCGGACTGAAGTTGTCGCACCTTCTGTTCTTCCGAGAGCGACAGGCGGCGGATGAGTGCAGTCTTTAGGTGTTCATAGTGGTTGGCCGTTGGTGGGTTGGCAAGGATATCCCGGACCTCGTTGGCATAACGTGCGTCCAGGTGGGCGACGACGTAATCGTAGCGGGTCCGGTCTTGCGTGATGCGCGCCAGGGAGAACTGGGCCTCGACCTGGGCGAACCAGACTTCGGGCGAGTCCACCCAAAACGGCGGAAGTTTGCCAGCGACACGCCAGGTGTGTGGAGCAGCGTGCGGGATGCCGTCTGCAGGGGCTCTGACGTCCTCAGCGGAGTCGGCAGGTACGGGCAGGGTTGCGGGGACGTTGCCAGAATGCTGCTGTTGCACGGCCTGCAGTTGCTGTTGAAGTTCTTGTATTTGTTGGCGAAGAGCGCCAAGCACTTCCAGGTCGGCCATGGCGGTGCGGTTAGTTCGGTTTCCGGGTCACCAGATGTGGGATGCGGAGTCGGTGAAGGAGGGATCCCAACATAAAACAAAACTATGTTTATTAACGTAATAGCAGCAGCAGGGCAAGCATGCCGATGCTGCGCTTCGGAAGGTTAGAGAAACAAACATGCAACCAAGCTTGGTAGCTTGGGTTATATAGCCAGTAGTGGTGACGTAAGCCTCCGACGAAACTGCGTGGCGCTGTCTTTTATCGGAAGCGTGTTGCATCAAGTAGCTGTGTCACGCCGGGCTAATCAGTGACGAGACGGAGGCTGCGTAGGTCTGTGCGCAGTGGTCGCCACAGTATTATAGGATATAGCTAGGCTTGAATAATCTATTCTTCTCAGGTTTCGGTCGGTTCCCCAGACTACGCACTTGTTGCGTGGTTCTGAAGGGGAAATGGCGCGTCACTAGTAGTTACGTGATGGAATTTTAGTCACGTGAGAGAGAAAGTACATCTTTATTAGAGTCCAGTGCGGACGCTGAGGTTGCCCCACGCCACCTGGTTGTTCCGAAGTTTTCGGCGCCAACACGTCACGTCAATAGTTACGTGACGGTACGGGATTTTAGTGGCGAGACTAATTACTTGATTTTACGTGATTTTTAGTCACGTGGCTAGTTGTTACGTGATTGTAGACACATAAGTAGATGTGCGATGTTACGTGATTTTGGTCACGTGACAATTGCAGGCCTGGTGTACAAAAAATTGTAGTCGCAGGAAACAACAACCCATCATTGATATCACATACATTTTACGATCAGGAGAAATTCACTTTCGTTGCTCGAAAGAGCAAGAGAAGCTGCACTGGTGCACTTTTTATCACG
This sequence comes from Rhipicephalus sanguineus, assembly GCF_013339695.2. Taxonomy (NCBI): domain Eukaryota; kingdom Metazoa; phylum Arthropoda; class Arachnida; order Ixodida; family Ixodidae; genus Rhipicephalus; species Rhipicephalus sanguineus. The sequence goes on from NC_051182.1 coordinate 52,262,432, forward strand.
TTTCAAAATTGTTTGGAGTTCCACAATTTTTCCTGGAATTTTTTGTATGGTTCATTTGCTCTATTCTTTTTTGCTTTCCTGGTGAAGAGCGCAGATATATTGCTGTAAGTTTGAAAATATAGTCAGTTTTAAGTTCAGCGCTGTGTGTGTTTCCCAATGTCGTCCTCATTCCTTGAGCTGTGAAACATCGAATTATGGTCTACAGCGCAGTTTCGCAAACAGAAAGCAGCTCTTTTCACTTTTGCATTCTGGTCCTGCTCTTTGGAAGGTGGGGACACTTGCAAGGAGCGTTGCAAGGAGAGTTTGACCGTAGTATCTTTATAATAGCTATCGTATCACGGGCTAGCCGCCGCGCACTGTGGCTAAATGGGTTGATCATTCGTGCTGGCTGTTTGCGCGCAATCGCTGGGGCCTTGGTTCGAATCCAAATGCGGTTTTTTCTTCTTTTTTTGTCTCTCTCAGAATCGCTTATGTTGGCCGCGGTGGTACAGCGGTTACGGTGCTCGGCTGCTGACCCAAAGGGCACAGGTTTGACGGCGGCTCCAGCATTTTTGAACAAGGCGAAAATGCTAGAGGCTCGTGTACTTGGTTTTAGATGCACGTTACGAACCTGAAGTGGTCGAAATTTTCGCAGCCCTCCTCTACGGCATGCCTCATGAACATATTATGGTTTGGGCACGTAGAACTCCAGCAATTATTATTACTAGTACAACGCTGTTGAAGATTTAATTGCTTGTTTCTTTCGCTGGAGCATTGCAACCAAGATATTTGCTGCAGTTTCGGTTTCGCTTTTGGAAATGGAGCAAGTAAACTTCTAATGTTTTATTTTTTATTACCACACAACCCATTACTTAATAACAAAGAAAAGGAACCCAGATTTTAGATAACCTCAACCATAAGAAGGCAATACAAAACGAAACCAAGGTAAGCATGAGGGAAGCCATTTGTAATATAATGAAGCGTTTTAAAGAAGTACTCTACTATTAGAGACGACGCAGAAACGTAACCAGTAATAGTACAACCAACGCAAAGCTTGTATTGTTGAACCGTCGCCTTTTTTCTACGGGAGCAGCGTTCTCTGCTTCTGCAAGTAGCGCTGCTCTTTTGCATTACATTTACGTCCCCTCCGTAAAAGAGCCATCCCGGCTAATTACGGACAGCTGTACAGTGACAGTGAGGCTTTAGCAGGTCCATATGCACAATCTCATGCCTCGACATTGTTTGATTACAATAAGTCTCAAGCGACTTGACGGCGTATATGATGAAGTCCGAGGCTTGCTAGACCACACGGTACGGGCCGTGGTACTTCGGAAGAAGTTCTGTAGATCGACCGGGGCCACCTAGGAGTCCTGAGGTCAGGCCCGTAGGTAGGGGGTATGTCACAAGGGCCCGCCTCCCCTCCCAAAAATTTGACGGAGGCGGTGCTTTACCGACAAGAATAATGAGAATAGGTGTTTCTCTCAAACTGTCAAAGCCTTCAGCAAGTGCCCCCTCCCTTTACCCAACAACACCTCCCCCCCCCCTCGCTGACTGGCGCAGGCCGGCGGTGGGGAGTGGTGTGCACGGAACAGACGGCGAAACGGTAGGCAAGCAGACTCGGAAGCGAGCGCGGCCGAGCGCGCCGTTGCCATAGCAACGACGAAGAGACCTTCAACCGGCTGCTTTGCTGCTGGCTTGCGTTTCCTTCCTTGAATTCTCGGCACTCGCCACTTTCCTATGAAGAATGCTGTCTCACGCTCATAACGTGCATGCCATTTGTGACCTGGAAGTGCCGGGCGCGCGGCGATAATGCAATCGAGAGGCATGCACGATATCAGGACTGTTTTTGTGAGGCGAAACGACACCCTCTCAACATGTTCTTTAGTGTACGCTGCTTTCCTGAAAAGCATAGGTAAGTTCATAGGAAATATTAGCCGATTACACACTGACTTTGTTGCCGCAACGCCACTTCACGCCGTTGAAAGAGTAATAAGAGAGAGTAACTAAGAGGGAAGTCCAGGCATGAACACATGCATGTTGTCTTTACTGATGGCTTTCCCTTAACAGGTACCCATGTTAGCAGCAATGTACAACAGAGTGAATGAAAACAGCGAGGAAGAAGACTTCAAAACTAACAAGCGCTTTTCGCTTTACAGTTCTGCTTACCGATTCAATGAGCCAAGTATTCGACGCTCACTAGATACCCCTCCGCACTGTGTTCCCGAGCCTAGCCTAATTACTGTTCATCAAACTAATGAACAGATCAAGCTCGCCTTGCTTGTTCGCCTCAGGTTTATAACTAACGTGGTCGGTAATGTAATATATATATATATATATATCTAATGTGTATGTGTGTGTGTAGAGAATGCCTTGCGGGTAGTACTCACTGAAAAAAGAAAAGATGCCTTTACTAACGTTTCAGCCGTGACACCGCCTACGTAGGTCAGTGTCTTGCGAAGTCCATGCCACAGCCCCAACGGTATGGAATGCATTTTTTCCGGTTTTTGATGTGTGCTACCTGGAAGTTCATTCAATGTAGAAAGCGCCGCGCGCATGCGCCGTTGCTCGACATGCGTTCACTAGTAATCGCGAAGGCAACACCACCTCTCAACGTCAACTCCTTTTAGTCTTTTATAAGCATAGAATAAATCGAGAATGCCTAATAACGTGCGGATTAATTTTAAACGCATTTTTTTTCTTTAGTAAATAACAGCGGACTGCGTACAGCATTCTGCACATCTCATTCGTGCACTATGAAGGCTTGCCCGTCAGGCAACGCGACATGCCGTTGTGACTTTCAAAGCGCAATTCAACAATAGAAATTCTAATCATATGGTGAAAAAAAAGCTCGTTTATGTCACTGTAATTCACAGCCAGGGTCTTGTGACACATTTCGATCGGTTGTCAATCCCTTTAAGAAAGCACATCGCGAATATATATAGTGATAGAGTAAGTATTCACTCTAAAAAGGCGTGACCTCACTCATGCTCACCTCATGTTCCACGATCCCAAATATTTGTCCATAAGTAAATATTGAGAAGGTTATTTTGTATACATATTTGAACTTTCTCACAATCAAGGAGGTAATTTCCGCGTCACTACAAAATCTGTCCTAAATGGTGGCTTTGCGCTGTACAGCACACGTGTGCGCTGTACAGCGCAGGGCCACCATTTAGGGCAGATTTAGGGCCTAACCTAAGCAAAAAAATAACATGTTATCAGATTGACGGGAATTCAATTCTTCGACCTATTTCCACTCAGACAAAGCTGAGAGCGAATACCATGTCTAGAGGGTGTTTTCTAAAACGCGTGCATCAATGATAGCACTGTGCTATCGATGCGCATTAACCAGACTTCACACCTGTGTGCAGATCTTCCCTATTATTAAAGTCGAGGCCACATGCCAGTTATCGTGTCTTCTGAAATATTATTAATTTTTCTTTGTCGCTTTCGCGCGTATTTCTATTGCAACATTTGTGTTGCAGTAAAATTTAATATTGAATTATATATTTCTTACTATCTATTTTACTATGCTTTCCTTATCTACAATAGAGACAAAACTACCCGATACAGTGGAAGGGACTTTCAATGTGGGCCTACACGTTTGAGCCAAAAAAGAATCCCAACCAGGAATGTCTTCGCAGCTTTGACATTCCTATCAAGCCAGAAGATTCCAGGATTCAATACGCGGCTGATATTTTCCATCATGAAGTACAAAAAAAAGCTCCGGTTTTGGAGACCCTCGAGGGGAGCTGTAATCATTCAATTCGACATGGGACATTTTCCGCTGCGCTTTCAGAGGAAGAAGACTACTGCTTGAAAAGCAGTAGATATTATGCGAAAAAGTAGATTTCGCTAGGCTTTATCTGGCTGAAGACTGGTATTTTTCAGTCATTGCTACGAGCGAAAAACTACTAATCAAAATTCCTGTGCGCATAAACGCCATCGTTCTCTTAAGGGAATCTCCTGGAAAGAAAGGCTTAAGATTTTCTTTGGAACGCCTGCACATCTTCGTGGCAAAAGAAGGAGCTCCACTCACAACTCAAGAAATTTTCATACGCTGAGTGAACGAAAGAAGGGAGAATTAAAGGGTTCGCTTTTCTCTGATGTGTCTTGTGACCCATTGTTGAGCAAGTCAAATGCATTGTGTATTCTACATCATGAGTGATACAGAATAAAGAAGTGGTTTTGAGAGATTGTAGGAATAGTCACTATATTATGTTGCATTAACAACCTTTGTTGTCAGCGCAAGAACGCCAAAATTCGCTTTTCTGAATGTCTTTGTGCTGATCAAACTGGACGATTGGGCCAGTAGGGGATGATCGACTTTGTGCTTGCTGAAGTGCAAAGTTGAAAGAGACTGCGCCTACAGAACATGAAAGGAGAGCTTCAGGAGAGCTTCCATGCCATTAGAGTAACCTGTTGGTGTAGCTGTGTCAACAGGATTCAAGACAATCACCTCCAACATGAGTCAGTCGACTGTGGAAAAAAAAATAAAAAAAATTAAAGAAATAGAATAAATGCAAATAGGGTAGATAGGTGCCTTTTTTAGTCGGGATTGACGGCTGATCTAGAGGTTATTACGCAACACGTCGGTCGTATATGTTCTACTATACGTTCATTCCTAACAAAAAAAAACTAACCAAGTTCACATTTTCTGGTGTACAAGATCATCTTTCAACGACGGTATCATTTTTGCACACCCGCTTCGACGGCGCCAAGCTTGCGGTGGCAGCCACATTTCGATAAGAACTAAATGAAAACAAATAAACACTATCTTTAACTTCTTTTTTTTTACTGTCATTCCTACCGTTCTCAAACTTATGCAGTTTTATTTTGAGGTAACGCAAGGAGCAAACTAGCAACACCTAAGTGGTACACCAAAGGAAATTCGGTTATTATGCAACCACAATATCCTGTTCGTACCCAAACATAAGGGTTCCCGCTAGCTGAAAAAATAAACTCGGAAAGCAGCATGCTGCTCCAGTATCCCACCGGTACGGCAGCGCAAGAAACTTAACAAACAAATAAACAAATAAAAAACACGATTCTCTTGATGCATCGCGGGCCCGTCTATAACGGCCAGACATTTGGCGTGGCACGTCTAGAAAAACTGCCAATTCAGTGCCAGTCGTCGCCGTCGAGATAACGCCGACACACAGCGTTCTCTGTTCTGCGCTCTGAGGTGAAGCGACAGTCTCGGGGCGTGTGTACCGTTTCTTTTGAGTCTCTTTTATTTAGTGCCGCGTCACTGCATACGTCATGGCGGGACTTTTGAATTCTTTAAGGTCGATAAGCCACGTGGTGTCGTTCACGCGAACTAGGCCACTGGTGTCCAGAAAAGCTGCATATGCAAAAGGGACCGGTGGCTCCAGGACGCGTTGCAGCGACGAATAGTGGTTCCAAACCAATATGATTTTTTGTTCTCTCTTGAAAGTCGTCGAGTCTGGGAATGTGGCAGAAATGAGGGCAAAGCAGTCATCAAAACTGTCTTCGTCACAATCGGTCGTCGTAAGAGGAAGGCGGGAGAGACAGTCTGCTCTCGTGGTGACGTCAAGACTTGTACGAGATGATGAAGTCGTACTCCTGTAGTCGAAGAGCCCAACGTGGATGTCGTCCACTTGGTTCACGCAGATTCACCAGCCAGCATAAAGCGTGGTGCTCGGTGACGATTGTGAACGGGCGTCCGTAGATATAAGGTCGAAATTTGTGTACCGCGCAAACAGCTGCCAAGCATACCTGTTCTGTCACGGTATAGTTGTGCTCAGCCTTACTGAAAGAGCGGCTAGCATAAGCCACGACGTGTTCAGCCCCTTGATGACGCTGCACTAGTACGGCACTGATGCCGATGCCACTAGCATCGGCGTGCACTTCTGTCGGCGAAGACGCATCGAAGTGACGCAATATAGGCCCCGACGTTAGCAGAAACTTTAGCTGGCGGAACGCCTCGTCGCAAGACGAAATCCACTTGAAAGGCACGTCTTTTTGGAGAAGACATGTTAGGGGGTGCACCACGCCTGCGAACCTTGGAACGAATCGAAGAAAATACCAGCAAAGGCCCAAGAAGCTCCTCAGCTCCTGCACGGACTTAGGTGGTTCGAAAGAGCTGACGGCCTCGATCTTTCGTGGGTCTGGCCTTACACCGTTTTTGTCCACGAGATGCCCAAGTACTAACGTCTCCGTTTCACCGAAACGACATTTCTTTGAGTTTAGGATCAATCCGGCCTTTTCTACGCAATCCAAAACGATACTGAGGCGTCTGTTATGCTCGTTCAGTGTGCTGCCAAAAATTACCACATCATCGAGGTAGCACAAACAAATTTCCCATTTAAGCCCACGAAATATAGTGTCCATAAATCGTTCGAACGTTGCTGGCGCATTACAAAGGCCGAAAGGCATAACATCAAATTCATTAAGGCCGTCGGGCGTCACGAAGGCCGTTTTCTCCTTGTCGTTCGGATGCATGGGTATCTGCCAATACCCTGATCGCAAATCCAGCGACGAAAAGTAGGCAGCGGAAAGTAGGCAGTCGATGACATCATCAATTCTAGGAAGCGGATACACATCCTTTTTGGTGACCGAGTTTAGTTTTCTGTAATCAACACAGAACCGCCACGATCCATCCTTCTTCTTTACCATGATCACTCGTGCGGCCCACGGACTAGATCACTCTTTCACAACACCCTTTCGTAACATGTCAGTCACACTGTTCTGCTATCACTGTCCTTTCTGTCGAAGACACGAGGTACGACTTTTGACGAATCGGGTGTGCAGATCCGGTGTCAATTCTGTGGTGACCACGAGAACGTGGTAGTGAAAGCCTCCGTGTCACTTTGTGTGGAATCGAACGCAGAAAGATGTATCAGAAGGACTCGTGCAAGAGCGTGGCGTTCATGTGAGGGCAGCGACTTGCTGATCATCCGTAAGACCTGTTATATCATATTTATTTCAGACAACCAGTATACATAGTTGCCTAGGGGATCGGCGTAAAGGCAAAGAAAGCCTGACAAAGCGCCGATCACCAGCGTACACACATGAATAACCAGTCATACATGACATAAAAAAATGCGAACATAAGGCGCCATCAAAACATCGCGTTTTCTCCAGAAGTCATACAGTTGGACGCAAAATATGTACATAATTATGAATAACACACGTAATTCACAATTCATGTAACACACGTAATTCACAATAGTTATGAATAAGAGAGCAAAATTACACACAACAATAACCAGGAAAAAAAGAGAGGGGGACTTGCAGCATATGCAAGTTACATAACATAGGGAGAGGAATTGATAGTGGTGTGCAAGTCTGTTTGGATTTTGTCTGTTTGGAGCTGCTTCGTTGGGGGTCGCTTCTTTGAGACTGCTCTTCCTCGCTTAAAACTGTGATATAGCTGTAAGTAACTTCGTCAAATTTAGCGAGCTTCATATCGCGCGGGAGAATAGCAGGCACCGAAGAACAATTGAAAGCCCACAAATTTGAGGCGCCATTCACAACTGTCACGACAGAACGCGGCACAAGTACATCTTTCTTCACGCAACCCGTCGCAAGTGGTTGGGTTTGGGCATGGAGGAAGGAAAAATAAGGAGAGGCCCTGACGTCATATTTGTGAAGCATCCACATCGCAAACACCCGCATCGCCTCCTAGCGAAGGAGCCTCGAAACATTTCGCCAATTCCGCCGTGTCGTTTGCAAGCGCATGCGCGATTGGAGCCTTTTTTTTTCGCCGTGCAAGCGGCGCCGCGGTGCAGTCGATTCACGCATGCTGCTTCTTGTGTGTGTTCTTTAGGAAAGCTACGCAATGCCCTGCTGTTGCGTATGGTTGCGTATACCCGGTGCAAATCGCGTGCACTGCGCAAAGTAGCGGGTGTCACTTTTCATGTGTACGTACACGTTCGCTTCATTGGTGATCACTAATGCATGGTGTTTGCATGCGAAGCTGTCGGATGTGCGCTCTGTTGCTTCTTACTCATTGTGTCAACTTAGAACACGCGTTAACTTTTGTTTTTGGCGTCTGACGCGCCGTACATAACATGCGCCGAAGGCATCGTACGTTTTTAGAGGCTGTGTCGTTCAACGTAAGTGCAATAAAGTTATGTTGTTGTTATCGGACTACGTGATGTATGTATTGTGCGGTGTGCGCTCGCTGCGTGCTTGTTGTTGTGTGCGTACTAGAATTACAAACTTTACGTGCACGATCGCGTATACAATACAGCGGTGTCCTCTTTTCGACATGAAGTTACAACTATAGGTTGGCGTTGCGCCGAATAGCTACGCTCACTCCATATACACGAACAAAGAACCGCCAATCCGGCAGCAGATCGGGAAATCGGGCTACGAGAAAAGGAAGGCCTAACGCCCAGCAGAACACGTAAGTCACTGCTAGGTGAGTTCGAATACGATGATGCAGGGGCTGAACGTTTTTGATCACGGCACGTACCGGTATTCTGTACTGTTGCACAAAAACGCTCCACGAAGAATTTCAGCACGCAGCGCTCGGGCCTGCCACGCACGAACAGCCTGGTAAACGTCTGCTTGCAACATTTTACTGCGTGCGAACCGCACAATACGCGCTAAGTTTACGCCGGGGCTACAAATCTGCGCAGAAGCTAACCACCGCGGAGAACATGCCGCGGGGCGTCTGCTGTTTTGTTTGCCCCATACCGGTTTGTTTGCCCCATAAATCTGACGTCACTTCCACCACACTTTTCGCAATGCATTGAAATACGATGGGGCCTCTCCTTAGTATTCCTTCCTCCATGGGTTTGGGCGTCGAACGATGAAAGGTCGGACGCAGCAACATTAAACGACCCCTGACACCAAAATTTAAACCTCGAGATCTTTGTGTTGTTTGACTTTCCTGTATACGGGGGCACATCTGACCGATTATTAGTGACGAACGTTGCCTTTAAAATATCTTAATTTGGTTTTAAAGTAAGCGTGAGTGCTCACTTGAGTTGGCTGCACCTTGCGACATCCTGGTATGACGTAGATAGAGGCCCCGTGTGACGTTCCAAGTGTAAAGCAAGTATTGTGGACGTCACAGAAGCTTTGCGGGGCGCACGTGCACAATACGACGACTGGCACCCGGCGAGGCCTATTGTTCCGACCCCCGCTGGCTGTGTTGTCGGGCTGCTCTCGAGGTAGTTTTCGTGAGGGGACACGCGCTTAACAGGTTTAACCCATACCGAGGCACCCACATACTTTCACAAAATGCGTTGGCGGGCTAGTTGGTGAGGATCCATATTGCTTTTTTAGCGCAAAAAACGACACCACAAGAAAGAGCTGTGTCCCGTCTTCTTTCTTGTGGTGTCGTTTTTTGCGCTAAAAAAGCAATATGGATCCACATACTTTCAATCTCTACCGCGCTCGGGGCCCCGATTTGAAAACCGCGCTGTCAACGTCACCACAGCTTGAGTGCACGTGGTCTTTTACGCTCCCCCGCATGGGGCGCCAGTTTCTTGTGGTTTTTAGGCGGGCGTTTTGAAGTGATGCTAAAATGGTCACAATTAACTACGCTAGAATTAGTTGTACGATACGCTAGAGCATTTACGATTTAATTTAGAGATTACCAGACACAAAGCTACAAATTACAGCCCAAAAGTCACCAACAAAAATTTCGCTGTCAGGGGTCCTTTAACAGGAACACGCGATAGAGACCACGGCGCTATAAGCGAATCGTTCGATACGACAAAATAGTTTCCTCTGGTAAGGATGTATCGGCAAGAGTAGAGCGAAGCGCGCCATTCAACGTAATTTCGCATGTGCCACAGTTAACGGAAGCACCACAGTCCTGAAGAAAGTCGATCCCGAGAATCACATCATGAGTGCACCGTGGTAGAACAAGAAATTCCGTGATGAGTTCTTCTTCGCCGAATAAAACACTTGCAACACAAATACCAAGGGGAACAAGACACTCTCCGCTGACGCAACGAAATGTCACACCACCATTCCACGGGAACATAACTTTCCGACCACGCCTTTCTTTGAATGTCACACTCATGACAGAAAACGTAGCACCAGTATCGACTGACGAAGTGACAGGTACACTATCAATTAACACACACACTTTGTTCTTGACAAACACAATAGGAAGACGAGTAGTTCGCAGAGACGGAGACTGGCCGGCGACCTTACGTCCATTGGCCGCGCCGGCTAGTTTCCCGACGATGGTGGTGACGTAGAACGTCGCCGTGCTGACGGTGAACGGCGTTGGCGTCTGGTCGGTGGCGTCAGGCTACGGTCGGAAGCTGGCGAGTCACTCCTTCTATTGTAATGACGGAAGGTATTCCTGGGTGACGAGCCTGTGGTGTTTACATCCCTAAGCTCTGTCGGCCAATGATCGTCATAAATTCCTTGTTCAAGGTTAGGCCAAGTCGGTGGTGGGCCGTATCTTGCCTGGCGTCGCCGTCGACAAAAACGAGAGATGTGACCTACGGCACCACAGCTGTAGCAGACAGCCGATGGGTGACCGACGTTGTAGGCTTCGGGATAAGCTCTGGGACGCTGCTTGTAGAAAACACGGTCTTCTGAGTGCCGATTCGTGGTAGTATCCCTACGAGTGCGTTGGTCGTGCGTCATGTCATTGGGCAAGGAACTTCGGTGCTGTCGCACCTGGTCGACTCAAAAGTCTGCGCCGCCTGACATGGCCGACAATGCGGATACAGCCGATGCAGGTTCGTGGTGTTCGTTAGAAGCGCAACCAGGCTGTTCGACATCCGCCGATTTGGTGTGTCGTTCCAGTTCTTCGCGGACAATTTGCCTCACAATTGCTGCAAAGTCAAATTGAAAACTCTAGCTGACCTCAATACTTGCTACAGTCGCCACATTTGCTAACCTGCCGAACTTGGGCGCGATGCGGCGTAGCTTCAATGTCTCAAATGTGCGGAAATGCTTCATGACATCAGCGACCGAGGCGGGACTCTCCTTGGCAATCAAGTAGTTGTATACATCCTCGGCAATACCTTTGAGAAGGTGTCCAACTTTGTCCTCTTCGGACATTCGAGGATTCACCGTCTTACACAACTTCAGGATCGCCTTTATGTACGTGGTACAGGTCTCACCTGGCACTTGAGCACGCTGAAGCAATGTCTGCTCCGCCCGTTTCCTCTTCGTGGTAGAATCTCCGAAGCACTCTGTGATTTCAGTAGCGAAGCGCTCCCAGGTTGTTAATGATTCTTCGTGGTTCTCAAATCACACCAGCGCTGTGTCTGTCAGGAAGAGAACGGCATGCTCCAGCTGAGCCGTGGGGTCTCAGCCGTTGCACTTGCTTACACGCTTATAGTGGGTAAGCCATTCCTCCACGTCCTCGCCGGCTTTTCCAGAGAAAGGGCGTGGCTCCATCTGACGCATCCAGGCGCCGGTTGTCCGCGCCGGAGGAGTCGGAGACGACTGTTGGTCACCGTTGTTGGACATCGGTAGTGTCCCCGGTAGTGCCGGAGGTAGTCGAACGAGGCGTCGGCTTCGGCGTAGACCTAGCGGCAGCGGCTCCGTCGTCTCGATCGATGTACCCAGCACCTCCACGACAACGTTGTTACGGGTACGGTTGAAGTATGTTTATTTACGGGTCGAGGTTGATGGTCAGGTAATGATGGCGTCGGCAGGCTCGACCAGTTCACGTCCTCTTCTTCTCGTTCTCGCTCGGCTCATACCCGTTTCACTATGGTAATGTGGATCCTTCCCGACATGAAGCCTGTATGGGGTCCTTTTCCCAAGTAGTTTAATTCAGGGGCATGGCTCTGAGGTAGAATAGAGGGCTCCCACGCAGAGGGCCCAGGTTTGAACCCCGTTGCATCCGAGATATTTTTTCCTATTTATTGTGTAGCGAAGTTTATTGGAACTCTGAAGCTCTCCGGCCCCTTCTAGTGGGTTGCCCTGTTCGGACAGAGCGCAGCTCGCGCAGAGTCGGCCCCGCCTTGACTGTCGCTGTCGTCCATCTTCGCCGAGTGTCCGCCAATAAACATCTTTATAATTTGGTGGAGGTGCTGTGCCCTTCAAACAACTACGGTCAGCATTCAATGCCCTTGGAGCTTCGATCCCGTGCCGTGCCCTCTACCATGACTCAAGATGCCGCCCAGCAAACGCCTCCCCCTGCACCGACATCCTGTCCCGGTGTCCCCCGCATCCGCGACCCTCCTGTTTTCACCGGCGCGGATGGCACCGACGTCGAGGACTGGCTCGCGATTTACGAGCGTGTCAGCGTACCCAATAAATGGGACGAGGCAGGAAAACTGAGCAACTTGGTTTTCTACCTCGCGGGTGTCGCAAGCCTATGGTACAACAACCACGCATCCGATTTCGCTACGTGGTCCGCTTTCAAGACCGCCATCGTCGACGTGTTTGGCCGTCCTGCGGTTCGTAAGCTGCAAGCTGAACAGCGCTTACGAGAACGAGCCCAGCAGTCCGGAGAGTCTTTCACGAGTTACATCGAAGACGTCCTGGACTTGTGCAAGAAAGCCAACTCGACCATGCCTGAAGCTGAGAAGATCCGGAACATCATGAAAGGCATCGACGACGATGCCTTCACCATGCTACTCGCGAAAAACCCTTGCACTGTGGCTGAGGTCATCACACTGTGCCAAAGCTACGAGGAGCTGCGCCGGCAGCGGCTGATGACGCGTCGACCTCCATCGCGCGACGCCGACCTCGCTGGCATGTCGGCTATTTCGGACCACTCCGGCTTGCTCGCCGAAATCAAGTCCTTCGTGCGCGAGGAGATTGCACGCCAGTTCTCTCTACTGGCCTTCGCTCATCACCCGCAGCCTGTTGAACAGCCGTCGACCCCACTGCTGCCTCCCCTACGCCGGGCTATTGAGCATGAAATCGCGGAGGTCATGCCGGAATACCACCAACCTCCTCGGGCGACTGCGCCGCTCAGTTACGCGCAAGTTGTAGCCAGGCCGCCTCCAGCGATCCCTGTGGTTCCCCCACTTACTTACGCCGGAGCCGTCGCCAGGCCTCAGGCCTTCGAAGAGAGTGTGCCGGCTGCGTACGCCGACGTCATCCATACGCCACGACTGCAACCCACCATGCAGTCATACCAGCAGCCACCTTGTCCCTCGCGTCCTGCGACATGGATGGGACCTAGCCCGGCAAGCCGATGGCGCACTTCCGACAACCGCCCCATCTGCTTTTGCGTGCGGTTGCGCCGGTCACGTCGCCCGCTATTGCAATCGCATGCAGCCGCCTCGAGTCGGATCGACCGTCACCAGCTAGTACAGCCGTCCATATTACGAGCCGCCGCCGCCTATGTCACCGACTTCACGCCCGTCTCCATCTACCCGCCGTTCGCCATCCCCAAGACGCCGCTCACTGTCACCGATGCGGCCTCGTCCGGTCGCCCGAGACCAGGAAAACTAGTCGTCGCAGTCCAAGAGGCAAGGGCTGCGACGCTATCGAACTGCCGAAGCCCTCAGCAAAGCCCATCGAACGTAGTCGACGTGTTTGTAGATGGCGTGCGCAACTTTGGCCCTTGTGGACACTGGAGCTGCCGTATCCGTTATGGACGCTAAATTTAGCCGACTACTACGAAAAGTGACGACGCCGCTTTCCGGGCTCTCCCTCCGTACAGCCAGCGCCCAAAGCATTCACCCGACAGCGGTGTGTACAGCCCGTGTCATCATTCAGGACGCTCTGTACGCCGTCGAATTCATCATAATTTCTTCATGCTCTCACGACGTCATCCTGGGTTGGGATTTTCTCGCTCGCCACGACGCCGTAATTCGTTGCGCACCAGCCGAAATAGAGCTCTCACCGTTCTCCAATTTGACGCCGGCGAACAGTCCATCGGCTGCGACCAAAGTACTCGTCAAAGACGACACCACAGTTCCTGCAAACTCGTCAACGGCTGTGTCCGTCTATTGCACCGGTCTCTCCGACACCGTTGCACTTCTTTCCCCCTCTGACCGCGTTTTCACCAGGAAAGGTTTGCTGGTGCCATTTGCGACCGTGCAAGTCACTCAGGGCGACACCGATATTTTCGTTACGAACCCATCCCCGTACATTGTTAGGTTGGTGGGAGGGGAATGTCTCGGCCGAGCGGAAGCCCTCGAAGACGCACAAGTTATGGACGCACCGGGTGACACGCACTGTGCCAGCTCCCGTACGCTCAGTGCTGTTTCCACATCTGACTCATCACCCGCTGATGTATTTGCTTCCTCAATTGCTGATAACCTTACGTCGGTCCAGCGCTCCCAGCTTCTCTGCCTGTTGGAAGAATTTCGTTCTTCGTTGGATGTCGCGCAAACTTCTCTCGGCCGCACGTCTGCTGTCACGCATCACATCGACACTGGCGCCCAACCACCGCTGCGGCAACGTCCATATCGCGTATCTCCAGCAGAGCGTCGTGTAATTAACGAGCAAGTCGAAGACATGCTTCGCCGCGATGTTATTCGACCCTCAAACAGCCCGTGGGCGTCCCCTGTCGTTGTCGTTGCGAAGAAGGACGGCTCTGTGCGGTTCTGCGTGGACTACCGCCGACTTAATAAGATCACCCGTAAGGACGTTTATCCCCTCCCTCGAATAGACGACGCCATTGACAGCCTGCAAGGAGCAGAATTCTTTTCGTCGCTCGATTTGCGCTCAGGGTACTGGCAAGTCCCCATGGCTGATGACGCTCGACCGAAGACAGCGTTTGTCACACCCGACGGCTTGTACGAATTCAACGTCATGCCGTTTGAGTTGTGTAATGCGCCCGCGACCTTTGAGCGCATGATGGATTCCGTTCTGCGCAACTTGAAATGGCACACGTGCCTGTGCTACCTCGACGACGTCGTCGTTTTCGCCCCGGACTTCTCCACGCATCTTCAACGCCTCAGACTTGTTTTGACGCGTTTGAGCGACGCCGGGCTACAACTGAACCTAAAGAAGTGCCGATTTGCAGCACGGCAGCTGACAGTACTAGGCTACGTCGTGTCCAAGGACGGAATTCTCCCCGATCCAGCCAAGCTTCGGGCCGCGACGGAGTACCCCAAACCTACGTCCGTCAAATAACTGCGCAGTTTTGTAGGACTATGCTCCCATTTTCGACGCTTCATACGAAACTTCGCGACTATCATATCGCCGCTGACAAAGCTCCTTGGCAGCAACGGGCCTCTTAATACGTGGTCGTCAAAGTGCGACGCCGCTTTCGCGAAGCTCCGTCGTTTGTTGACGTCTCCTCCGATACTACGCCACTACGACCCTACGGCCCCTACAGAGGTACACACGGACGCCAGCGGTGTTGGCCTCGGCGCTGTCCTTGCACAGCGCAAACCTGGGTTCCTGGAATATGTCGTGGCATATGCAAGTCGCACGCTTACTAAAGCCGAGACCAATTACACCGTCACGGAGAAAGAATGCCTGACCATCATCTGGGCCCTTACGAAGTTCCGACCTTATTTGTAAGGTCGCCCGTTTGATGTCGTCAGCGACCATCATGCGCTGTGCTGGTTGTCGTCATTGAAAGATCCCTCAGGCCGTCTCGCCCGTTGGGCACTTCGCCTGCAAGACTACGACATCCGCGTACTGTACCGCAACGGACGCCAGCATGCGGACGCCGACGCCCTGTCGCGCTCTCCCTTGCCTGAAGACAATGCCCACGGCTCAGTGTCTCCCCTTGCCGTTTCTTCCATCGACATTCAGACAATCGCTACCGAACAGCGCAAGGATCGCTGGATTGCCTCACTGATGGACTTGCTGACTGATCCATCGGCAACACCATCCACTCGCGCGTTGCGTCGTCAAGCCCACCATTTCGCCGTTCGCGACGACCTCCTCCACCGACGCAATTACAACGCCGACGGCCGCCAGTGGCTACTAGTAATACCCCGAAGTCTGCGTTCTGACATATGCGAATCGTTCCACGGTGATCCGCAGTGTGCGCATTCTGGGGTATCGAAAACTTACCACCGCATTCGACAACGGTACTTTTGGCGAGGGATGTACCGCTACGTGCAGAAGTTCGTTCGCTCCTGCATCGATTGTCAGCGCCGCAAAACTTCAACGCACCTGTCGCCGGCAGGTCTGCAACCACTACCTTGCCCTGACCGGCCGTTTGGGCGTGTTGGCATCGATTTGTATGGACCACTTCCTCTGACGTCTGCTGGTAACCGCTGGGCCATCGTCGCTGTAGACCACCTCACGCGATACGCCGAAACTGCCGCCCTCCCAGCGGCTACAGCGCGCGATGTGGCCTCCTTCCTGCTCCACCGATTCATGCTACGTCACGGTCCACCTCAGGAGCTACTCAGCGATCGAGGCCGTGTCTTCTTGTCGGAAGTCGTCGAAGCCATTCTAAAAGAGTGCAACGTTGTTCACCGCAAAACTACTGCTTACCACCCGCAGACAAATGGCCTCACCGAACGCTTTAACCGTACGCTCGGCGACATGCTCTCCATGTACGTAGCCGCCGATCACAACAACTGGGATGCCATTCTGCCCTTCGTCACCTACGCCTACAATACCGCCGCTCAGAGCACCACTGGTTTTTCTCCCTTTTTCTTATTGTATGGCTCAGGATCGGTCTGAGTGTGCGCCGATTTCTGCTACCGCCCGACTTGCTGAAGAATGTCGCGAACTTGCCAAGACCTTCACTAAGCTTGACCAAGAGCGGCAGAGGAGCATTAGCGGTGACAGAATCACTTCTGAGCCGACATTCCTCCCTGGAGCGCTCGTATGGCTCTCGATCCCTACCACTGCACCTGGTCTCTCTTCAAAACTACTGCCGAAATACGAAGGACCCTACCGTGTTGTTGAACGCACATCCCCTGTAAACTATCTGATCGAACCAATCGATCCATCCTCGGACATGCGCCGTCGAGGGCGCGATATTGTAAACGTGGAGCGCCTCAAGGCGTACCATGACCCGCTCATTGTGACAAGTTGTTAGGTCGCCAGGCGGCTCCCTTTTCGCCCCCGGAGTAATTGTAGCGACGCTTATTGGAACTCTGAAGCTCTCCGGCCCCTTCTAGTGGGTTGCCCTCTTCGGACAGAGCGCAGCTCGCGCAGAGTCGGCCCCGCCTTGACTGTCGCTGTCGTCCATCTTCGCCGAGTGTCCGCCAATAAACATCTTTATAATTGTTTTTCTTATTTCGAGCGATAGCGGTTACGGACTCCGGCGGCAGCGGACAACTACGGCGCCGAAAATGGCCGTTTAAATGATCGCATAACAGCTTTCGCTGTAAAAAGCACATTGAAATCGATGGCTTCATCATCGGAGGCTTCGGCGGAAAAGTGAAAAGCGAGAAGTTTGGCGTTGATTTTCTCATCCATTAATAAACCTATGGTAATGAAATTAAAGACAATAGAGCTTTCAGAGTATGAGTATCAGTCTACACTAATTTATTAGTTCACTTTATTATCCCTTCAATCAAGAACTTAATGCTTCTGTCACCGCCTTCCACATTTGCTCAAGTTTCGCACCCTCGGACATGAGAGGGCTTGCCCACCGAAGGGATGGTAGATCGCAGCGACCCTGTGTAATGATTGTTCATTTGGTAAAAGGTGATAGGTCAGAATTCAGGGTGATTGCTGCTTGTTATACTCAGATTCGGTGTATAATGCATTCATTCGTTAATTGTTCAAAATGCTGTTGCACATAGTGCTTTTAGTTCGCAGTGGAAAGTTGACACCAGTTAGATCTGGCGTCGACAAGGATTGGTAAGACAAAGCCTTAGATACATCATCGAACGCGATGACTGACTGTCGGCGTCAACGCGAGTGATGTAAAAAAAATTACACCTTCCACTAAAGGGAACCATGTGGGGATGCGAAGCAGCGCATGGGTCGACCTGAAGTTCCGTTCATCACGGGCACCTTGCCCGACTTTAACGCGTCCTTGCAAGTGGAGCACTCCATGAATTCACTGTAGTTGCTGTTGCTCGTCCCGAACTCTTGTTGGAGCACGCCACGCGGGTCCATCGCGCGTCTGCAGAATCCTGTTCCCCGACGCCATCACGTGATTGCTGAGACAGTGTAAGGGGGAGAGGCCACAGCGTCTTACCCAGCCCCTAACACAGGCCCGAACGCTCTAGCGCGTGCCCGCACTTATGGTTTTTATTCTGCGTTGCGCCAAGCTCGGACAGCATACGGCAGCCCGGGCCACTAAAGTGCTGTGCACGTATCATCAACAAGGTGGTCGAAGAACAAGAGGAAGAAGACTTCGCCTTGGCGCGAGCGCGCGATCATCATCAAGGCGGTCGGAGAACAAGAGGTAGAAGACATCCCCTTGGCGCGAGCGCGCGCTAAATATGTTACAGATGGTTATGCCGTGTGGTAGAAAGTGGACGGTCGCCAATGGAACTACGGACAAAGGCCAGCGCAAAAGCTTCTTCGCATCTAAAAATGATCATGTGATAACGTTACCATACGAAGTCATCGTGTTCTCAGAAGTCGCAAGATTTCGTGACGTTACATGATAACATCATCACAGGACATCGCTGCTTGGTGAAACGTGAGGCGATCACGGAGGCAATGCAAAAACCAGGTTCAAGCTAAAATTGTTGGAGTTTATTCGTTGTTATCGATTCTACAAATATGGGCTTGCATAACGCACACAGAATCAAGAGGCCCCGAAGTTTGAAACTGTCAGCGAGACCTCGAATCATTCTTCGTGTACATAAAAGGTGAGCAACACCAGCGAGAGCTAAATATCAGGGGAGCTGCATGAAGCATTGAAGGCCTGCAATCGTTGAAAACAATGGGCTGAGAAAGCTTTCATAGAGGAGCGGCTGGGCGGATGGACCCTCTGAGAAGAAAAGGAACACGATGGCTTTCGCCTTGGAGTCATCTTAGGCGACTTGCGGAGGGACCCTGCTTGCTTCTTGCTTTCAATTTTATTATGTTTCTTCTTGGGATGGGGAGGCAGGCGAAACTTTAGCAGACAAGGGGAGAGCGCTCAGCACTCCGTGCCCCCCTTCCCCCAAAGGTGCCGCCCCTGGCTGCTACTTTCATCAACGTGGCTCTCTATCAGGGTTTCCTTTACATGTACATTCACAGCATACTGCTTCTCTGCATTTGCATTACAGTATCGAGAATGCCATGCTTTTGAACGTTTCTATGATAATTGATACAATTGCGTCACTTACAACCTTTTGTATGTGTGATGCGCAACGAAAACTAAATCTGACAGTCCTAGCTACGAGTAAGGAGACCGCAGAGGAAAGCCTCCACTGTCGCGTTTGGTTAATTGACAATTCACATTGACTCCCCGTAAATCATACTTTGCAATCACATTAAATTCGTTAAATAAATGTAGTGTAGCTCAATTCATGCTTTGATCACTTTAACGTAGGTTGATTCCATTCATGCTCACTTTAATTTTTCTTCTAGTCATATGACATCATGACCTTGGCAGAGAGAGAGTACAACTTTGTTAAGAGTCCAGTGCAGACGCACAGGTTGACCCGCGCACCTCACGACCTGGGCATTTGCCAAGCCCTTCGTATTCACGAGATTTTCCAACCGATGAGTCATAAAACGCTGTCGCCTTACTAGCGAGAACATCTGTTTAGAAAAAGTTTATTTCATCACAGGACGCTACTAACAGTGGGATACAATGTCGTAATCAAAGACAGTAACATATACAAATGTCTAAGCACTATATACATGAAACATTTTTACACAGAAGTCTAAGTCCACAGGACGTCTTCAACATATGCTACTGTGGGCTAACATACACTTAGAACAATCTTATTTTCACATAATATACATGACTTCGTGAACATACAAGCACATATGTACAGCAGATGTTATGGTGTAGGCAATGTACAGATTGAATAATGTTAGCATGAAATGTATATATACAAGAACCCACGCGGATACGGGAACATGCACACACAGAAA
This sequence comes from Rhipicephalus sanguineus, assembly GCF_013339695.2. Lineage (NCBI taxonomy): Eukaryota > Metazoa > Arthropoda > Arachnida > Ixodida > Ixodidae > Rhipicephalus > Rhipicephalus sanguineus. Next base: position 52,282,235 of record NC_051182.1, read on the forward strand.
TAATAAATACATACATATTATATACAGTCATCAAGCTCTGTCTGATGACCTGGCTACAAGAACCAGGCTAGATGGAAACCCAGCCGCACACGCCCATCAACCACCGACAGGAAACGGCATGACCACTGCCGTAGGAATTCCTCTTCCCCAAGGAAGAACAATTCCTCCTACAAAAAGGGCATGAGTTCGGAGTACAACCGTTCCAGAATCGGAAACAGAGTTCGGCGACGGTGACCCGCTGCAACAGCCTCACACCTGTTACGCCACAAACAAAAAGCCCCCGCAGCAATTAGAAGGCGTGCAAAGCGACTACGCGAGCTGCGGTCAGATGTGACGAAACGTTTAACTCTTACGCCACGGAAACCAGTGTTAACGGCTTGCCAAAATACCCTTGCAATTGCACACTGCTGCAGCACATGCTGGTTGGACTCTTGTAGCAGACAGTTCGGACAAGTGGAAGATGGGACCATGCCCTACCTCTCCAGCCTGTCTCGTGTTGGCAGTACTCTCAATCCCAGACGCCGCATGAAGTCACGGAAATGACCATGTAGAAAGGATGCCGTTATCGCGCTCCACGAGACACGACTCGAACGTGCTAGACGGGCTGGAAGAACCAGAGGAAGCAGCAGGGCTGCCGTTGTATCTACAACCCGGTTTTCTAGAATGTCCACATCCAGGCAAACCTGCTGTGCATGCCGATAAAATGCTACTGCCGTGAAGTAAAATGCAGGCACGTTAAGTACTTGCGGCGCGGAGTTTAGCCGTGCTCCCGGTAACAAATAGCCTATCTTTCTGCCTAAGAAATAGCAGACAAGATCACGCGCTGGACACTGCTCACCGTTTAGCAAGCGAAGCAAGAATCGCAGAGCAAGCAGCCGGCAGCGAACAGACACGGATGTGAACGCGAATCCACCTCTGTTGCGTGGTTGCCCAAGCGCCGCGCGGCAAACCAGCTCAGTTCCACCTGACCAGAAAAACGAGCCAAGAAGGGATTGCAGCGACCTAGTTAATTAGCAAGGGGGGCTGCACAACGTGAGAAATGTACCATGCACGGCCGCAAAATACTGTCTGAGCTAAGTGCCTTCTTTCCAGAAGCGGTAAATCGTACTCTTGCGCTTCCCGGACGCGTCGTTTTACATCTTCTAGCACTGAAACCCATACGAAGGATGATATGCCGCAGTACGTATAATCAAGCCCCAAAATACGAATAGCGTCGCTTTTTTGAATGCGGAAGAAGGAACTTTGGCAGGAGTCTGGGGAACCAATAAAGAAATATCGACATTTTGAACGATTTAACGCAGCCCCAGAAATATTCCAATATTTAGCGAAAAGCCGTAAACTAGGGGATAGGCTGTCCTCCTCCTTCAAATACCATGTGATGTCATCGGCGAAAGCTGTCACCTTCACAGTATCATTTCCAGGCAGTGGGAGGCCTCGAATATATGGATCGTTAAGTAGTGAGCTCAGGAACGGTTCGAGACTAAGCACAAAAGGTACTGGAGATAGAGGACACCCTTGGCGAACTCCGCGGATAACAGGAAATGGGGCACTTTCATAACCATCAAGAAACAACATGCTGTGTATGTTTTTACAGCGAAAGCTTCTATGAGATCATTTCACCGGCCGTTCTTGGCGCCGTAGTTGTCCGCCGCCGCAGGTGTCCCTAACCAGTATCGCTCGAAATAAGAAGAAACACGAAAAAGAAAAAAAAAATCCAGGATGTAACGAGGTTCGAACCTGGGTCCTCTGCGTTGGAGCCCAGTATTCAACCTCTGAGCCATGCCGGTTTTTTTTTTTTTTTTTGCTTTATTGCCTGTTATTAGACACGTACATCAAACAATAAGGACATGAAAGAAAAGACAAAAGTTGTGTCGGTCCTACTGGACAGACACAAATTTAAAATTCCTTGAGCGCTGTCAAGGGTTCTACCCTCGACAACCACTCAGGTACAAACTCCTGAGCTTTCTGGAGTTCCACAAACTTAGTCATGCACTCACGAAAATACATCCGTGCGGGCCGTGCGTCAGGATCGCAATAAAACCCCGCCATGCGAGCCCGCCATAAACAGTGAAGGCCAATTAGCATAATCAAGTCAAAAGGGAGACCCTCTTCATCATTTACTGGCAGAAATCTTATACCATGTGGATCTAACGGCAAATCCTTCTTTATCGTCCTTTGAAGCACATCCCAAAAATAAACTCCTTCCCAGCAATGTAAGAAAACGTGGTCAATAGTTGCTTGAAACTGCTTTGCAAAAAGGTCCTATACAGGCTTCATGTCGGGAAGGAACGACACTAGCAAATGCAATATAGCGTGGCAGAAGAGTAAAATAAGCACCAAGCGTCGCACAACGCGAATTCTGTAACCAGGCGTCACACAATGCGAATTGCGCAACGAGTAGGTTGTTGAATGCTTCCAACCCATTACAAAGGGCTCTGCCATAATTCATCGTCATCAGGCACAGCATCAATAAAGTGCGCATAATGCCTTACATGCGTTTAGCAGGTACCAACGCTCTCCGTTGAATGACGAAAAATGGCACAGTGCCTGCTGCCCTACTTCTCAAAAATTACAATGATTTATAGCGTAGTGGGTTCCTCGCAAGTGCACTTGTATTGGTTGCCAAGGAAGCTCATAAGCGCATGATCCATTTCCTTGGGGTCTCAGTAAAGTTCTTCACTCCCCCCCCGTCTCTCTCCCACGTCAACGTATGTTATACAGCATGACGGGAGATGGAAATAGCGACTGGGCGACACCCAATGCAAATTACATAACTGGTGGACCGTTTAAAGCTTCCAACCCATTACAAAGAGCTGAGCCATAATTCTTCATCGTCATTAGTCGTCGCGTCAACAAAGTTCCCATAATGCCTTACAGACGTGTATCTGATGCCTCGCTTCTCCGCAGGATGACAAATAATGGCTTAGTAGGTGCTTCTCAACTTCACAAAAATTGTGATTTGTGGCGTAGTGGGTACCTTTCTAGTGTACTTGTATTGTAGCCCCAAGAGAGCTTACAACGGGCTCTAGAAACGCCGCTCTTCCAGCTTTCGCTATGACTGTGCTGCGGTTTCGGCGTAGGCCCGGCGTTTTCTGTATGCATTTCTGAGAAGCTCAACAAAGTTTTGCGAGAAGCCAAACGCCTCCATAGCGCTAAATATTGTCACGTCGCTTCAGAGGTCCAGGCAGGCTTTATTTAACGTAGAGTAACAGGGCTCTTGCCAAACGCGTGGGTTGAGATTGTTCGCCAAAAGGGACAGTGCGCGCACTTCTTCCTTTCGTGGCCTGTGCCTCTGCCTTTGCATATAACCCACTACTACAGGTGGCATTATTCCCTCCTCCGCGAAAGAAAGCATCGGCTCGATGCTGCAAGGTAGTTGTCAGAAAAAAAAACGAAGCAGCTTATACAACGCGAATGGACAATGGTGAAATGTTACGCGCGCACAGTCAATGAACGGTGTGGCGATGCTAGTGGCACAAATAAAGGAAACAAAAAATGAACGGTATGAAAATTATGGACGCGCGAAATAAGGCTTTATGCGCACGACATGAACTATGTCGGAGCTCGGTTGTATTCGTTGTGTTCCAGTTGACGACGCAGTGTCCGGAACCACTTCGTAGTTTACGTCGCTCACGCGGCGTAACACTTTACAGGAACCGAAGTTTCTGCTCAGCAACTTTTCGGAGAGGCCACGGCGACGAACAGGGGTCCACACCCAAACTTTGTCTCCTGGACTGTAGGATACGTATCTGTGGCGGACGTTGTAGCGTCGTGCATCTGCCTGTTGCTGCAGACCGATGTGCAGCCGCGCGAGCTGGCGAGCTTCCTCTACACGCTCTGCAAATTCTTCGGCGTCAGTTGTTAACTGATCAGCGTCTTGACAAGGAAGCATAGCGTCCAACATCGTCTGAACCTCGCGGCCGTAGAGAAGGCGAAGTGGTGTGAATCGCGTTGTCTCTTGCACGGCGGTGTTATAAGCGAACGTCACGTAAGGTAAAATCCGATCCCATGTTTTGTGTTGGACTTCGATGTACATGGAGATCATATCTGTGACGGTCTTATTTAAGCGCTCGGTAAGTCCGTTGCTCTGCGGATGGTAAGCAGTCGCCTTTCGATGTTTAGTGTTGCTTAATCGAAAAACTTCATCCATGAGCTGCGCAGTGAACGCTGTGCCTCTATCTGTTGTGACTGCAGAGGGAGCCCCGTGACGCAGTACGACGTGGCACATGAAGAACTGTGCTACCTCGGAAGCCGTGGCTCGTGGGACCGCCTCTGTCTCGGCATACCGTGTCAGATAGTCAGTTGCGACAATCACCCATTTGTTGCCATCGGTAGACAGAGGAAAAGGGCCGAGAAGGTCCATACCGACTTGGTCAAATGGCTTATGAGGAGGGTCAATTGGTTGAAGTAGTCCAGCCGGCTTACGGCGTCTTACGGCGTCGGCATTCACGACAGCCTTGAACGTACTGCGCGACGCTTGCCGAAAGTCCGGGCCACTAGTAAGTCTCGCCTACTCTAGCGAGTGTTCGTGAGTAGCCTAGATGGCCAGATGTGGGCTCGTCATGACAAGCGAAGAGGACGTCGTCCCGCATGTCCCTTGGAACCACGAGGAGGTAAGCGCGGCTCGTAGAACGAGTGTTGTCCTTGTACAGGACATTGTCTCGGACGCAGAATGATGTCAACACTCGGGATAGATGGCGTGGTTTAACTGTGCTACGACCCTCTAAATAATCGATGACCGGTCGAATTGCTTCATCGTCTCGCTGCCGTCTGCTCAAGTCCGATGAGGTAAGGGCGCCCAGGAAACCGTCATCGTCCTCTGCTTCTTGGTTGACGAGATGAATGGGTGTACGCGACAGTGTATCAGCGTCTTCGTGCTTCCGGCCAGACTTATAGACGATGGTTACATCAAATTCCTGTAGGCGCAAGCTCCACCGGGCCAGTCGTCCTGAGGGATCACGTATGTTTGCCAACCAGCACAGGGCATGGTGGTCTGTCACCACTTTGAATGGACGATCATACAGGTAAGGGCGAAACTTGGTGATCACCCATACGACTGCGAGGCATTCTTTCTCTGTGGTCGAGTAATTCGCCTCGGCACGGGACAGGGAGCGGCTGGCATAGGCTATTACTCTTTCCTCTCCGTGTTGATGCTGGACGAGCACTGCGCCGAGGCCGATTTTACTGGCGTCAGTATGCACCTCGGTGTCAGCACCATCGTCAAAATGTGCAAGAACGGGTTCTGACTGCATGCGCTGTCGTAGTTCGGCAAAAGCAGCCTGTTGCTCGTTATCCCAAACAAATGGCGTGTCGTCTCTTGTAAGGCGAGTCAAGGGTTCCGCTATCTTGGAAAAGCCTGTAATAAATCGTCGATAATAGGCGCACAAGCCCAAGAAGCGCCGGACAGCTTTCTTATCGGTAGGAGCCGGAAATGTTGCTACAGCGGTAAGCTTGTCAGGATCCGGTTGGACTCCTCTGGTGCTCACTACATGGCCGATGAACTTGAGCTCTTCATAACCAAAGTGACACTTTTCTGGTTTGAGTGTGAGATCTGCCGATCGAATAGCCTCTAGGACACTCCGCAGGCGGTGGAGATGTTGCTCGAACGTTTCAGAAAAGACGACTACATCATCGAGGTACACGAGACAAGTCTGTCACTGCAGTTACAGTGTCCATCATTGGCTGGAAAGTCTCCGGTGCTGAACACGAACCGAAAGGAAGTACTCGAAATTCATAGAGGCCGTCGGGGGTCACAAATGCTGTTTTCCAGTGGTCCCTCTCGTCTACCTCGATCTGCCAATACTCGCTTTTTGAATCCAGGGAGGAAAAATACTGGGCACGGCGTAGCCTATCTAATGTGTCGTCAATACGTGGCAGCGGGTACACGTCTTTTTAGCCACGTTATCCAACTTCCGGTAGTCGACGCAAAAACGTAGCGTTCCGTCTTTCTTTTTGACTAGGACGACCGGTGATAACCACGCGCTGTTGGAAGGTTCGATGATGCCGTCGTCAAGCATTTCTCGGACTTGCGTTCGAATCGCTTCGCGTTCTTTTGTTGACACGCGGTAAGGTTGCTGGTGTATCGGGCGTGCGTCGTCGTAAGTAATTATCCTGTGCCTAGTGATGGAAGTCTGGCGCACCTTAGAAGAACTGGCGAAGCATGATTTGAATTCAAGCAAGAGCCTCCGCAGTGCTGTCTGATTATCGGACGACAGGTCAGAATCTATATCTATATTGGCCAGTGACGTCTCTGCGGGCTCGACTGCCTCAGATGTGAAGCAGTTCCGAACGTTTGCTATTTCGTCCGCAAACGCTAACGAAGCGCCGCTCAAAAGGTGTCGATGTTCGTTACTGAAATTTGTAACAAGCAGTTGAGATCGACCATTACGAAGCCGTATGATACTCCGAGCCACACAAACACCTTTTGTCAGCAGGTGTTCGAGGTTACCTACTGCGAGCGCTTCACCATTTACGTCGACTATGACACTGGCTCATGGCGGGAGCGTTACACTGTCGGCAGAAACACGAAGAACGTCGGTACGCCGTTGATCGTCCTGCCCGTCGATTGCTCGGTCGACTGAGGAGGTGATACTACACTCTTGGAGATCAATAACGGCCACTTATTCCTGCAGGAAGTCGACACCAAGAATGACGTCGCGGGAAAATTCACGTAGCACAAGGCAACTTGCTACGAAGGTAGAACCGCAAATCCGAACTCTACTCGTGCAGGTTCCCAGCGGAGTGACGACGTGGCCACCAGCCGTTCGGATCTGCGAGCCATGCCAGGGCGTGATTAACTTCTTCAAAAGTGTGGCGACTTTCCCGCTTTATATCGAATAGTCAGCCCCGGTATCCACTAATGCATTAACCGCATAACCGTCAATCAGCACCGGTATATCGAGAGAACGCCGGCCATACCCTTCAATCCATTCTGCACCCTTTCTTGTTTGCGTCGATCGGAGGTCTTCAGCACGTCGACTGCCAGCGACCTCGCCTCCAAAGGTCGCTTTAGTTTTCCCGGCGGGGACTGGGGGACCGAGCGCCAGCATATCGCTGGGGCGGAGATGAAAATCGCCTCGGCGACGGTGAGCGCGACTGCCGCCCGGCAGGCGGTGGCACGCGCTGCTGAGACAGGTAGTCCTCAATGTCCCGGGGTCTCTGGCCATACAGGGGAGGCGGCGAATATGCAGAAAAGAGTCCGAGGCGCCGGTATGGGCACTGGCGGTACAAATGATCTGCTTCACCGCAGTGGAAGCACAGAGGCCGGTGATCTGGAGTGCGCCAAACCTCGGATTTCCGAGGGGACGGGCGTCTATCGTCGATGTAATGTACTGGTTGTTCCGAACGATGTGCAACAGGACCGGCATAAACGAAAAGTGGCGATGTACGTGTATCTTCGCAGTACTGTAGCTGCTGCGCCGACTGGAGGGAAACCGTGGGAGGTGCATGTACGAATAGCGGGGGAGAGGAAGCAGAGCGCTTCAAGGCTTCCGCGTAGGTCGCACGGCGACATTTAGTCGGCCCTGCCGTGGTGGTATCGTGAGTCACAGGATCGCGGAGGGCCTGGTGTAACTTGTCCTTTATGATGCTTGCAATGGAGCTCACCGTAGGTAGGGGTGGTGCGGCAGCCTTTTGCAGCTCCTCCCATACTACAGAGCCAATGAGTTCTCGCAGATACTCGGTGTTGCTCCCGATAGACGTGAAAACCTGAGCAGCGGATGTACTGTTGACTTGCCGCTCATACAGGGTGGACCGATGCTGAAGCATCTTTTCCATTGTGACGGCCTCGGATAAGAACTCGGCGACCGTCTTCGGAGGGCTCCGTACAAGACCAGCGAAAAGCTGCTCCTTGACTCGTCGCATCAGATGCCGCAACTTCTCCTCCGCCATTCTTGAATCAGCTCGTCTGAACAGGCGCTTCATATCTGCGACATAGGTCGTCACAGTTTCATTGGGCATCTGGATGCGGGCCTGTATCGCTCGTTCCGCTCGTTCGTGGCGATCAGCACTGGTGTAAGTGTCTAGCAGCCGACGGCAGAATTCGCGCCACGACGTCAGCTGTTCCTCGCGGTTCTGGTACCATGTACGTGCTCGGTCCTCCAAGTAGAAGTACACACGTCGCAGTTTCGCTGCGTCGTCCCATTCGTTCAAGGCAGCCACGTGCTCGAAGTCGCCGAACCAGTCTTCGGCGTCTTCGAGCACGGTGCCATGGAATGGCGTCGGAACTTGTGGGCTCTCAAGTGTGTAGCGATTCAGCATCGTGCTTTCCGTACCGCTTGGGGTGGTTTGAACGGAAGTGCTGGTCATACCGCTCGAAGTGGTACGCACCGTAACGTCCGCTTCAGCTTCTGGAGGTAATCCCCTGATCCTGAGGCTGGCCCGATGCACGGGAGTGTTGACTGGCACAGGCTGGTGGTGCGACTTCCAGAAGGGGTCTGCAACATTCGTGAGGGCTACCCAGCACCTACACCACTTGTCACGTCGCTTCAGAGGTCCAAGCAGGGTTTATTTAACGTAGAGTAACAGGGCTCTTGCCAAACTCGTCGGTTGAACTTGTTCGCCAAAAGGGACAGCGCGCGCACGTCTCCCTTTCGTGGCCTGTGCCTCTGCCTTTGCATATAACCCGCTACTACAGGTGGCAATATGTAGCTATGTTCAAGGCGATCGAATGCCTTTTCTTGATCAAGTGAAATCAAGAGCCCACGTGCTGATCTCGCTATCGTATACGCAATGCTGTCGCGCGTAAAAAAGGAGAGACTATGAATTTCTCGTTCAGGGACCGATCACGCCTGATGATGTCCTATTAAGCAAGACATCAGGCTTCTCAAGCTCCGAGTGACAACTGCTGCAAAAGTTTTGTATTCGACGTTGAGAAGCGTAATTGGTCTCCAATCCTCCGGGCGAACTGAGGATGGGTGATGTTTAGGTGTGATGGTCAGGTTACTCACGTTGCAAGGTGTGTGACGCGAGGAAGATGGAGACAGTGCGGAACACAAAAGGAAGTTATATTCAACCAGAGACACACATTACAAATACAGTAACTAGACGTCGTGTACGCGGTTCTCAAACATAACAAAAAAACGCCAGGCCTGCACTGAAACCGCAGCTCAGTCACGGCGAAAGCAGAAAGAGCGGCGTTTCTAGAGCCCGCTGTAAGCTCTCTTGGGGCTACAATACAAGTACGCCATTATTCGTCATTCTGCGGAGAAGCGAGGCACCAGCTACACGTCTGTAAGGCATTATGTGTACTTTGTTGAAGCGACGACTGATGACAGCGAAGAATTATGGCTCAGCCCTCTGTAATGAGTTGGAAGCTTTAAACGGCCCACCAGTTATGTAATTTGCATTGGGTGACGCCCGGTCACTATTTCCCTCTCCCGTCATGCTGTATAACATACGATGACGTGAAAGAGAGACGGGGGGGCGAAGAACTTTACTGAGACCCCGAGGAAATGGATCATGCGCTTATGTGCTTCCTTGGCAACCAATATAAGTGCACTTGCGAGGAACCCACTACGCTCTAAATCATGGTAATTTTACTGAGACCCCGAGGAAATGCATCATGCGCTTATGGGCTTCCTTGGCAACCAATACAAGTGCACTTGCGAGGAACCCACTACGCTATAAATTATTGTAATTTTACTGAGACCCCGAGGAAATGGATCATGCGCTTATGGGCTTCCTTGGCAACCAATACAAGTGCACTTGAGAGGAGCCCACTACGCTATAAATTATTGTAATTTTTGAGAAGTAGGACAGCAGGCACTGTGCCATTTTTCGTCATTCTACGGAGAACCGTGGTACCTGCTAAATGCATGTAAGGCATTATGCGCACTTTGTTGATGCTGTGCCTGATGACGATGAAGAATTATGACAGAGCCCTCTGTAATGGGTTGGAAGCAATCAACAACCTACGCCTTGCGCAATTCCCATTGTGTGACGCCTGGTTACAGAACTCGCGTTGTGCGACGCTTGGTGCTTATTTTACTCTTCTACCACGCTATATTGCATATGATAATGTGGTTCCTTCCCGGCATGAAGCCTGTATAGGACCTTTTTGCAGAGCAGTATCAAGCACCGGCATGGCTCAGAGGTTGAATACTGGGCTCCCACGCAGAGAGCCCAGGTTCGAACCTCGTTCCATCCTGGATTTTTTTTCTTATTTCGTTTTTTTTTCTTATTTCGAGCGATACTGGTTACGGACACCGGCGGCGGCGGCGGCGGACAACTACGGCGCCAAAAACGGCTGGTGAAATGATCTCGTAACAGCTTTCGCTGTAAAAGGAGTAGGCAGTCTCACAAGTCTGTGCCGTAGACCGGTGCCTTGAAGTGGAACTCGTTGCGTGCTCGTCGTGCAGTCGTCGCTTGGGTACACAAGTCAGCGTCCCGCTGCAGAAGGCATCACCAGGCCTAGGCGTAGCCGCACCCCGTCATCGACGTCGGCTCGCTGGACATGGTCAGCAGCTCCGGGGTCTCGAGGACGCTCGTCGTGCCTGAGATGTCCGCAGGAGGCCTCACCCAGAACTCGTGCCGGGTCACGCCGACACGCCGTGCCCCGAGGACGTCAGCAGCTCGAAGACAGGAACCCGGCCTTCTGAACCTCGCGCGTAGTTGCGGGTTCGCCCTGGGCTCTCTCGCTTCGTCTTGTCGGCTCGGTGCTCCAACAGCTCTGTTCTGCGCGAGCGCCTTCTCTTTCTTTTTTCTATGCGCGAGCTTCCATGTCCCTTCATTTTCGTCATCTTCTAGGGAATGTAGCGCTGTCGTCCGCTACACTCGCATTTTGTAAAGTTGCTTCATCACATTAGGTGTCAACACAATGCGGCCATCGTGACAGCTATCCGGGAAATCATTCTCAAAGCAACGGCAAATAACAGAGGTGAAAGTGGAACCAATGTCATCCCAAAATGTTAAATAAAATTCAACGGGCAACCCGTCTGGGCCAGGAGCCGAACCACGATTCATAGAAGACAGTGCCTCTTTCACCTCATCAGCTGATGGACTTGCACAAAGTTGTGCAGCGACATCTGCTGGAACCGGAGGCAGACCATTAAGCATTGTGAATGGCTCAGTGGTACCATGATGCGTTGGCATAGTCGTTCGAGCCATGTTTTCGAAGTGAGTTAATAAAAGTGATCGATCACGCGCAGGTGGCAACGCAACGGGGAGGGCCCTGGCGGCTTGGGTAATCAGCGGGCTTGACTGTCTGAGAAGCGAGCTTTTCGCAAAGCGCGGTACTTCGGGGTGAGCACATGGATGACGTCTGCAACGCCAAGCAGCCGCCGGCGACGACGATGCTGCAGTAAGGCGTTGGAAACGTCCCCGTAGCTCTCGCTGCTATGCGCGCATCAAAGGAGTTAGTCCTTCGACCCGAAGAGCAATGCGTAGCTTTGTGGCAGTGTCTGCTAGTTCCTCCGACATACGCCGTCTCAAAGCACGCCCTTCAACTGAGCAGTGTAAACGCCACTCTACCTTGAGCGCGTCCCACGAGTCTGGACAGCACTGAAAAAGGGAGGAGCGCAATACTCTAGATAAACTGGAGCGCGAACGCGTGCCATGCAGAACGCGAATGTCAAGGCGCCATGGTCTCACGGACGAAGTAAAAGTAAAGCAAGCCTCGAGCGCTACTGGTCGATAATCGGAGACATAAACAGGGGATGACGGTACCGGTATCACATCGAATCGCGACACGTAAGAAGCTAGCGCACTTGACATGTAGAAGCGATCCAACCTACTAGACGATGAGCCACGCTGCCAAGTCCAGGCATATTGGGATCCATGTACTAGTCTGCACGTATCTATCAAAGAGAAGTGCTGGACAAGGCGACGCAGCTCGCGCGCGTTCCAGTCAGGTCGACCCTATCCCCGCCCTGGACATAAGCTCCCGTATCTAAGACAGTTAAAATCTCCGGTGAGTATTACATGCTGACCGTCAAGAAAATACACGTCCAGGACACGGAAAAAATCATTAGACTTGGCTGCTTGGGCTGGCCCATAAATAGACAGAATACATAGCCTGAACGACGATAGGACGCAGTCGAAAGCCAGTACCCGACCTAGCCCATCATAGAAAACGTGGTGATCCCGCAGAAGAGTTCGGTTAAAGATAATGATTCCAACTCCACTGAAGCGAGATGTCGCGAAAGAAACGTAACAGTCCAAGTTGAATGAGTGCTTGAACGCACGAACGTGGCCAATGGTAAAAACTTTGTTTCTTGTAAACACAGAACATCACAATGTTCTGCGCGAGCTACGCTGATAAAATCGGCTTGTTTTACAGGATTACGGAACCCTTGAACGTTTAAAGAAATTATTTTTATGGTATCAGCCATATTGAAATACTAATGGGTGACCTTACTGACCTGGTCGTGTTCTTCAATTCGGCACCCCGGGGTCCGGGGGACATGCAGTGCTCACGCTACACAACACACTTCGGCCCTCTAGAAAAGGGTGGAGGTTTCTTCGGCTGCTGAGACTCGGAGCGGCTATCCTGGGCGCAGTCCGAGCTGGTGCCACTCGTATGCGCACGCTTAAGTTCTCGCGGGGCAAGCATCTCCACATGACATTCGTCTAGGCTAGGCGAGAGCTCAATGCTACTGTCCACTCCGAGGCTGAAGCTGCTTTCAGACGATTCAGGTAGCGGTAGGGCTGCAGAGTCAATGTTGTCTCCACCAACGATCTTGACCGCTCGCTGCTTCAGTAAACAGCTCGCATGGCGTCTTGAAACTTGTTCAAGGAACTCGCGAGCATGGCTGTCTGAAGCAACCAATGTGCTCATTCGGTTCAAACGCTGCGCTGGACGAAACGCCAGCGTCCGTACACTTCAAAGCGTCGGAGACTACGGTACATTCTGCTAAGGATGCGGTCGGCGCGTCGGTCCCTCCATGCGCTTGCTTCTAGGCAGGAGACGCAACAAAACATGAAACGTCTTGCTTGTTTGGAATGGACGCCACGTCAACCACGGTGGATTTCTTGCCGGCGAGGCTGGCGGACATGGCGCGCCGTGATTGGCCAAGCTGAACAATTCTTCGTTTCCTTTTAACGTAGCTTCGGGAGGTGCATTCTTGATTTCTTCTGCAGCTCCGGTTTCTCGCTCACGCATTACCGCAGGGTGACACGGTCGGTAGAGGCGGAAAGGTCCCCGCAGCGGCATCCGTATATGAACGCCGCACTGGACAGACCGTAGTGGGGTGACCATCTCCACAACGTCGGCAGGGGCGGTCGCACCCTTCGCTTTCGTGCCCATGGACACCACAGCGACCACAGAACGGTGCTATGCACTGCGCACGGTAATGGCCACTGGAGCCACACCGACGGCAAACACGCTGCAGACCACGGTAGTTGAACGTAACACGATGGCCAGAAACTAAGGTAGTTGGGGACGGGATCCGTGGTGCTCATTTCCATCCGAACAAAACGCGTGCCTGTGAGGACACCGCGTCGTGCGCTCATGAAGCCAGCGCTTACAGATAACACCTTGCCGTATGGGAACAAAGCCTGGACGAGGACTTCGTTGGGGACGAATGACGGTAAGAATAAGCAGGCGACGTTAGTTACCTGCGAGCCAACTTGAAGGACGGGATTGCGCTCGCCACCGATGGTCAGGTAGCCAGCGTCGACGACTAGAGTCGTGCAAGCCATGCTCTTGATAGTGACTTGGAAGTTCATGCCTCCCATATGCTGGACACAATGTACTTCTGACAGACCAACTATTGAGGGTGTCGCGTCGATGACGGTCTCTGGACTAGTTCCCGCAGGAACAACGATGCCTTTAGCGTAGCGGCAGATGTACCGCCAATGGAGCCAAAGCCGAACCGCAATGGCTCGCACTTCCAATTTGTCGGACCCACCCTTGCGGCTACACCGATCCTGGGACCGTTTTCGAAGTATTTGAGTTAGAAACGCCCCAAAGAAGTAAAGTGATGTGGTCGCCGTGTATTATTTCAGTCTCAACGCATATCTTCTTTTGCAAAAAAGGTAAATGTTAGGCTTAAAACGACTTTCACCTTTAAAGGTCCATTTGAAATCCATCCTGGTCCTCAGGGATTGAAGGCGCGCACAGCCACTTTATGTGAAGACTCTTTCAGATAAGAATTGAGAATTTTGCTAACGTCTTTAAAGAGGCACAAAAGCGAGTAAACTATTTCTCTCATAATATTAGATTACCACAATTCTCAAATCACCACGCTTACCGCGAGAAGACGCTTCGTAAGTGACAATATGCGCAAAAAAATTAAAAGAAAAATGCCTGCGGGGATGCAACCGTGAAATCCCCGCACAAACGCCGTGACGTCAGAGGTTTGGACGGCGACCGTACTGGGACCTACGCAGTTCAATGAGTAAAACTGAAGTGCATTTTCCTCTGACGGGTTGATATACTTCATGTAATAATACTCAGTTGGGCTGGGCTGTGGTGTCAGCCTTATTCTTTATTCCGAACACCCTCCTCCTCTTCCCTCAGACCCTCTCTAACTTCTTCACAACGTCCATCTGCAATAATAATAATAATAATAATAATAATGATAATAAAAATAATATTATTTAGGATTAAGATGCACTGTCTGCAAATGCGTCAAATTCGCATGGCATGATTTGAAGACGCTCACTATTACATTCTAAGAAAGAGAATGAAGGAATGTGTTGTTTTGTGTGAGCTTCAGTAATTAATGTTAATTAGCATGTAACTAAGAGTCTAATTATTCTGCCATCAGTCAGCTTCAATACTTGCATAAAGAGAATCAACTATTAGGCTCGAAAAGCATGCACACCTTCTGTTTTGGTCGTATTCGTTTCGAGCGGAGAAAAAAATACTCTTGACGTTGGTCCTGGAACGCGACCCGTCGAACGATCGTGTAACTTTGTAGTGTATCCGGCAAAGTGGTCCTCTGAAGCACTACGCAGGGCAATGAAGTTAAATTACCGCTAGTTGTTCAATCAGGAAGCGTACACGAATGTGCACCCTGAGTTTCACGCCAATTCAAGAAACACGCGGCTTGGGACGCATCTCCGAATTTCGCGTCCCAAACAAAAACGCCGTGTCGCAACGGTTTAATACTAATACTAATAATAATAATAATAATAATAATAATAATAATAATAATAATAATAATAATAATAATAATAATAATAATAATCAATCATTTATTTCATGTGCCCAGTAACAACCGTGAGGACTTTGTGCAGGCGCACGCAAAAAAAACAATAAAAATAAACAATAAATAATAGTAATTATTAATATTATTATTATTATTATTATTATTATTATTATTATTATTATTATTATTATTATTATTATTATTATTATTATTATTATTATTATTATTATTATTATTATTGCTAGTCGGGATGCATGCTTGCTATGCCCCTGCCCGTTTTTCGATAAGCAGGTGATTTTCCGCTGTGAAAGTTGCTCTAAACGAGTTCATGCGAAGTCTGTAACCTGGCCTGATGACAAGCTGCGACTTCTGAAGTCTGGATCGCGCTTATTTTGCTGCACTTTACGTGATCCGAGCCATGCTGCTGGTAAGCCTAGCGACGAGAACTCGGCGGCGTGCTGCGATGAACATTGCAGCTATCGAAGCAGTTCCCTCTCCACGTATTCCCCTCGGTGTAGCGATCTCAACGGTCTGCGCCGCCTCCGTAAGGATCGCTCCCGCGGCGTTGAACAAGCCCGCGTCGTCGCCTGCCTTCGTGCAGAGGTCCGCTTCCTTTGTCAGGAGCTGACGCGCCGCAAGGCCGTTGAGGCAGGGAAGGCACCTGCAATTCCCCCAGCGCATAAGAAGGCTGACCGACCTGTGACCTCGAATAAACCTGCGTATCCCGAAGAACCTCTCTCAAAACTCTTTCATCTTGGTATTCGCCGCCAGGTGACGTAGACATGTCCGAGCGTGGCAGTGTAATGCCTGCAACAGCCTCTTCTGCAGCGGTAACTGAGGGTGAAAGAAAGAAGAAACCCGCCTCGTTTGGAGCTATTAAAGCATCGACTATACCTGTAGCTCAACTGCCACAACGGCCACAACGGTCAAAGGCCATTTTAGGGGCGAAGCTCCTTAAGGCGGCACCCGTTCGTCCCTCGTAGTCGTAGTAGTAGTCGTAGTGCGTAACCAGTCTTACGCTTTGACCTCCAAGGTGGTGCCGGTGGGAGAATTTTCCTGTGCGTTGTTGAACAATAAAACATTCGCAGCGTGCGCGTTAACTAAAAGCCGAATTCTTCTGTCTCTCATTCCCCATTAGCAGCCATTGGCATGTTCCAGTAGGAAACGTTAGTAGAAGTAGAAGAGTAAGTGTTAGCTAAAAGCCGACTTCTTCTGTCCCTCATTCCCATTAGCAGCCATTGTTTACCTCCAAGGCAGTGCCTGGTGAGATTTCTCCTGTGCGTGAAAAAACAATAAAAATTTTGTTCAAAACGCCGTTGATTGATGAAATAAACCAACGAAAGACGCCAGATGTTTTCTAAAAGCAAAACGAAAGAACGCCAGATGTTTCTAAAGCAAAGCGAAAAGACGCCAGCCGCTTGACTAAAGGCGCCAAATGTTTTCTAAAGGAATGGTTTTCTAAACAATGAAAATTCACAGCGTACATGTAAAATTAAAGTGAGCTGCAAGTCGTCCTAACTCATCGAACCTTTAGTATAAACGCACCCGATCTCAGGTCGGTGATGATGTACTGGGCAGAATTCACGGAAGATTCACAGTTTACCGATGAACCTCCGCAGCTTCGCCCACTCATCATCATTCACTCCGTGGAAGCACGAGACTACAATACAGCTCACGGACAGTCATCCGGATGTGGATAACCACCTCCTTCATCTTTGGGAAGCCCGTCGCAGCCTCACAAAGAGATGGCGCCGGCAAAAACACAACCGCAAACTCCGCATGCGGATACTGGATCTCACCCAGCAGGCGGCCGAGTACGCTGCCCAGCTCGCCGACTCAAATTGGGTAGATCGATGTAATACTGCTGGCAGGCAAATGTCTGGCCGCAATACATGGAGACTCTTCCGCAGTCTCATTGACCCCGCTCAAACGCGAAGTGAAACACAAAAACATCTACACCGAGCCTTTCACAATTTCGAAGGCTCCACAACACAACTAGCCTTCTCACTACGGGACCGATATCTCTGCACTCAGCAGGACCCGCGGGGACCCGAGTATCACTATGCAGGCAGGGAGAACTCGGCACTGGACGCTCCTTTTCAGTTACACGACCTCCGCGCCGCTCTAGCCAAAATGAGGCGGGGCACGGCTCCCGGGCGAGACAAGCTCACCGTCAAAATCTTAGCAAATCTACCCGATACAGCACACCAGTCTATTCTCGACTACATTAATGCTATCTGGTGCGGAAAAACACCCATCCCCCTAGACTGGAAAACGTCTTTAGTAACGTTCATACCAAAGCCAGGGAAACCCATCAACACTGAGAACCTCAGACCCATTTCTCTTACTTCTTGTGCGGGGAAGCTAATGGAAACTGTGGTCAGAGATCGTCTCTCCTCCTACTTGGAAGAACGCCACATTTTCGCCGACTCTATGTACGGCTTCAGAACCAAGAAATCTTCGCAGGACATACTCCTACAACTACACCACGAGATACTCCCGTAGAACACCCTCATAACGACAAGATCATTCTAGCGCTTGACCTTAAAGGAGCCTTCGATAACGTCAAGCACGAAGTCATCCTAGTGCACCTGAGTGCCACTCACTGTGGCGAGCGCGCCTTCAATTACATCCGAAATTTTCTTACTGACCGAACTGCATACATTCTCATCCAAGATCAGGAATACGGCCCTTATCATCTAGGCACGCGAGGCACACCACAGGGCGCTGTGTTGTCGCCTCTGCTTTTCAACTTAGCTATGATGCAGCTCCCGGCCCGCCTGGCTGCTGTCGACGGGGTAAAGCATGCGCTTTATGCCGACGACATCACCCTGTGGGCCACAGAGGGAAGCCTGGGCGACATGGAGGACAGCCTGCAAACCGCAGCCCATGTAGTGGAGGAATATGCGGCATACTGCGGCCTCCAATGTTCCCCACAGAAATCAGAATTCGTGCACATTCGGCCTTCGCCGAAATGCACTTCGTCCATTAACCTTTCCCTGCGCAGTGGACCGATTAAAGAGGCACAGGAGATCCGTGTCCTTGGACTCTACATTCACAAACACCGCAGAGTCGAGACAACACTTCACAAACTTCGTAAGGTTGGAGAGCAGGTGGGCCGCATGGTTCGCCGGGTCTCTAACAAGCGGGGGGGTCTCAAAAGCAAGGATGCGCTTCGTCTCGCACATGCTTTTGTCACAAGTCGCATCTTCTATGCGACTCCGTACCTGCACTTACGGAAGCATGATGAAGATTCTTTGGAGGTAATCCTCCGAAAAATCATCAAGCGAGCCCTTGATCTCCCCATTTCTACTTCCAACGCAAGACTTCTTGCCTTGGGGGTGGTCAACACTTACCGGGAGCTCCGGGAGGCTCACCTAACAAGCCAATACACCCGCCTGGCAGAGACACCGTCAGGCAGACGACTCCTAGATCGCCTACACATCAGGCATGAATTCCACACAGAGGAGCGGGTACGAGTGCCCGAACATTGGAAATACGCGATCCATGTTCGACCCCTCCCCACCAATATGTCCCATGAGTCACACGCTGGCCGCCGGGAGGCGCGGGCTCTTGCCCTCCGGCGCCGATACGGCTCTAAACAAAACGTATTTTACACGGACGTCGCCGGCCCTTACCACGGGGGTTGGTATACGGCAGCCGTAGTCCACCAAGACAGGCATGTGGATGGTCTCTCCTTCCGCGCACCCAATGCTACTCATGCTGAAGAGGTGGCCATAGCCCTAGCCATCTCACATGACACTTCTAAAACCATAATATCAGACTCCAGAGGAGCCTGCCGAAATTTTGAACTGGGATGGATCTCACCCCTAGCTGCCAAAATTCTTAAATCCTGTCCGCGGGTAGGTTACCCCTCTCCCCGCTCAATAATCTGGACTCCTGGACATCAGGGCCTCGTAGGCAATGAGGCAGCGCACGCTGCCGCCCGCGCACTCATTCCCCGGGCCACTGCCTCGCCCACCGATGACCACTCTGATCCAGAAGAGTACTCTCCTCTTCTAACTTTTAAAGCTATAACTACTCA
Organism: Rhipicephalus sanguineus; assembly: GCF_013339695.2. NCBI lineage: Eukaryota > Metazoa > Arthropoda > Arachnida > Ixodida > Ixodidae > Rhipicephalus > Rhipicephalus sanguineus. Next base: position 52,301,372 of record NC_051182.1, read on the forward strand.
TTATCGGGACTCCCACCGCCGCTTTCCTGCGCTTTGCAAAGGGCTCAGGAAGGCGGACGAGAGAATTCTTCTCCGACTATTCACGAATACGTTACTGTGCCCGGCAGTGCTTAAACATTTTGATTCTTCTTTTTCCGGCCTCTGCCTGTACTGTGCGGAGGTGGCTGACACCTACCACATGGTATGGGCATGCCAGCTCAATCCTTCTTTACCCCCCAACCCCAACCCAACCCGAGAGGACTGGGAGGCGGCCCTGCTCGGCTGCCAGGACCTTCCGGCCCAAAAAGCCATGGCCCGGCGTGTCAGGACAGCGGTCACGACCAATGGGGTCCCTGACTAGGGACTCCACCTGGTATTGTAAGGGAGCTCACCCACTAGGGGCTGGCTTCCCGAACAACCTCTCTGTATATAACAGCTTAATAAATGTTTACTACTACTACTACTACTACTACTACTCCGTGGATATGCTGTGATTTTTTTGTTACTAAGCTGAGCCCGTACAGCACGGCCGCTGATATCAAAAAGCATATTGCTTCATTGCGTCTCCCTCCCATCTCCTGCCGGCGACTTAAAGCAAAATTTCAGTCCTATTCTTCATTCTACATTGAAGCTGACGAGGAAGCGCTACAACGCCTGAATGACCCTTCGATGTATCTCCTCGGATGCCTCCTCAAGCCATTTCGTTTGAAGGCTGCGCGACGACATGCTTCATCCATCTGAGCTAGTGACTGGAATCGAAAGTGCCCTGTAACGTAGACATATTCTACCAGAATGCTTGTGGTCTGCGTACCAAGACACTCGAGTTTTTCTCTAACGTTCTTTCGTCGTCTTTTCCTATTATTGCTATTTCTGAAAGCTTGCTAGGCACTGAAATTTCCTCATCTGTCTTTTTCACCCGACCTACACCACCTTCCGCAGTGACCGACATCTCGGTGAAACCAAACAGAGAGGCGGTGGTGTGCTGATTGCCATTCTTAATTCACTGAAATCCGTTAGACGGAAATACCTTGAAACTACAGAACAATCGATCTGGTTAAAAAGCCCCTTTGAGAGCAGTGAAAAATTGTTCATCGGATGTATCTATTTACCGCCCAGTGTTTCCCCTGCATCGTTTAATGATGTCATGTCTTCCATTGAACTTGTGATACTTTCTAATAGTGGGTACATAATTATCGTTCTTGGAAACTTCCATGTACTTGGACATGACTGGAGCACGCTTACCTTTTCTCATTATAATCATTTCCTAGAGAAAAAGTGCAGCCTGCTCTTAGACTTGCTGGCGTTAATTCTAAAAGGGTCGTCCACAGGGAACAGCTTCAGCTTATCTTGTAGAAACCGCCCTTGACGACCCCTTTAGAAAAAAAGCTCCAGTGAAGTCGTTGACTTTCTGAAGAAGCAATCAGGCACCACATTGAGGGCTTTCTCGATTGCCATAAAATACCTTTATTTCTCCCTTCCCCACAAAGGTTTGATAAAGTGCATATAAGAATGCATTGACGGTTTTGGAGTGCTGGCGTTTCAGAACACCGCGTGCATGACGTCCAAAGGGTTCTAAGACCTCTTATGTCTGTACATTACGTCAACATTCGTTCAATGGAGTGATAAGACGTACATTCCAAAAAGAGGGTGTTTCAATCGGGTCGTCCATAGCCCCTTTTCTGAGTTTCTTGCTGTTGGCCAAGTTTGACAGGGTATTGAAGGAAAGGCTTGGTGAATTATCCGTCGTAAAAACTTTTCGTTATGTGGACGATTATCAGATAATCTTGAACTGCGATTCAGATATTTTTCATGCTAAGGTGACGCAGCTGTTACAAACGTTTTGCGAATGCCTCTGTCCGCTCGCGGTGACACACGAGACTCTGGAGAGAGAGAGAGAGAGAGCATCCGCTTTCTTGGCTTAAAGATTTCATTCTCGGAGCACCACACGTGCTGGTGTTACGAGCCCCGTTCGTAGAAGCCTATTCTGCCATTCTCGTCGGCACATAGCAAACTAGTAAAGAGGGCCATCGTACAGTCATGTTTCCAGACCGCATTAGAGAGGTCCTGCCTTCATGTGTTGGAAGCCAGTCTCCTGGCACAGTCAAAGCATATGGAAAGAGAAGGGTCCCCACGCCCGTTGCTTATTTCTGTGGCAGAGGCAATGCACAGAAAGAGGAAACGTAAGGGCAGTGACGGTAACGAAGAGCGCCCCACAGCGGAAAAGCGGGAAAAGTTGGCCGTCATTCCGCATATGCACTCGGTGTCACATCGCCTAAAGAAAATAGGGCAACGCATCAACGTGAAAGTGGTTTTCAGTGCTTCAGACAAGTTGTCCCAGTTGGCAAAAAGGACCTGTCCCGTGAAGAGGCGCGGTAAACAGTGCGTGGTCAAGCACAGGACGCAGTTTGTCGACTGTGCGCAGGGCGTGGTGTACAGGATCCCATTGTCTTGCGGCGCGTGCTACGTGGGCCAGACGGGCAGATGCCTGCACGAGTGCTTACGGGAGCACGCGAATAACGTTTGTATTTGCAAAGATGGCTTCCTGGCGCTTCAAGTGCGCACGTGTGGGTTCACTCCGCAGTTTGAAAGCACCACAGTTATGGATGAGATTAAAGAAGAGCAAGAGCGCATAACCTGTGAGGCAGCTCAGATGGCGCTCAGTTGCATTGTCAGACAGGGAGCTGTTTTTTGGGATGCGCGAGTCGGCGTAGCAGGCTCAGTGATAGCTGAAGTTTAGTTGTTTTGTATCTTTGCTTCTGTTTCCACCTTTTATTGCGATAGCAATTATATGGACAGTCTCGGCTGATTTTTGCTGTCGCCGACGCCATCGCCGTCGTCATGCACCGTATATGTATAAGTATTGTCACGTGCGAAAAGGAGGTTCCCGGGCAAGAAATACCACGCTGGCAGAAAGACTGACGCAGGTCTAATAATATGGCGGCGCCAAAACCAACAAAGACTGAGCGAGAGCGCGCGCTGTCCCAAACGACTTCTTCGTTTGCTTTTGCTCGATGCGCGCTCGTGCTCGCCGCAGTTCATCATCCAGGTGGCATTATTCCCCCACTGAAAAAAAAAGCATCGCCCCGATGCTAGTGCAAGCGGACATGCATCAGCAGAAAAGACCAAACGGGCACAGTGTGGGCACTTCGTAAAAAAATGAGAAGGCCGAGGCACAGTCGCACTAACGCGTGAAGTACGGCTTGAGTCGTAGAACGTGAACAATCTCTGGGTAGTGCTTTCGACGTTGGGGTGACATGTTTCCATCTGGGACAACCTCATAATTCACATCACTCATGCGACGCACCACTTTGTACGGTCCAAAGTAGCGACTGAGGAGCTTTTCGGACAACCCTTGGTGGCGAACCGGAGTCCTTACCCAAACTTGATCTCCTGGGTGGTATTCGACGTGTCGATGGCGAAGATTATAGCGGCGGGCATCTGCAGTTTGCTGTTGCATGGTGTGGAGTCGTGCCAACTGGCGAGCTTCTTCGGCGTATTGAGTAAGCTGCTCAGCTTCAGGTGTAAGCGAAGCGTCGTAGTCGTGTGGAAGCATAACGTCCAGCATGTTTTGTACCTCACGCCCGTAGACGAGACGGAACGGCGTGAATTGTGTTGTTTCCTGGATGGCAGTGTTGTACGCAAATGTTACGTACGGCAGGACCTGATCCCACGTCTTGTGCTGAACGTCCACATACATGTATAACATGTCGGCGATGGATTTGTTCAGTCGTTCCGTCAAGCCGTTAGTCTGCAGATGATACGCCGTCGATTGCGGTGGTTCGTGTAGCTGAGTTTGAAAACGTCATCAATAAGCTGGGCCGTGAAAGCTGTTCCTCTCTCAGTGATCACGCACGACGGGGCGCCATGCCGAAGAACGATCTGGTCGATGTAAAACTGGGCAACATCAGAAGCGGTAGCTCGTTGTAGGGCCCTTGTCTCGGCGTATCTCGTTAGGTAATCTGTCGCCACGACGATCCACTTGTTACCGGCAGATGACAGCGGAAATGGCCCCAGTGAATCCATTCCTATTCGATCGAACGGCGCCCTAGGTGGTGTGATGGGTTGCAGCAGGCCTGCAGGCTTCAGTGGCGGAGATTTGCGGGGTTGGCACTCACAGCAGCTTTTTACGTAGCGCTTCACGTGTGTAGCAAGTTTGGGCCAGTAGTACGCCTGTGTAACTCTGGCGAGGATTCGTGAGAACCTAAGTGGCCGGATGTGGGCTCGTCATGGCAGGCAACAAGAATGTAGTCTCGCATGTCAGAAGGGACGACTAACAGGAAGGCTTTCCCGTTGCCGTTCAAGTTTTTCTTCTACAAGACACCACTGCGCAGAAAGAATGACACGAGATTGCGAGAAAGGTGTCGTGGTACGGGAGTGTTGCGTCCTTCTAGATTGTCGATGACTGCGCGAATCTCGGCGTCCTCGTGTTGTCGTGCGATCAAGTCAGTTGCAGTGAGAACTCCGAGGAAGCCGCTGTCGTCGTCAGTGTCGGTATCACAAACTTCAGTAGGTGCACGGGACAACGAATCAGCATCTTCGTGCTTGCGGCCTGATTTATAGACGATGGTAAGGTCAAACTCTTGCAAACGAAGGCTCCATCGTGCCAACCGCCCAGACGGGACTCGTAAATTGGCTAACCAGCACAATGAATGATGGTCGGTCACCACCTTGAAGTGACGACCGTACAGGTAAGGCCTGAATTTCATGCTTGCCCATACTACTGCGAGGCACTACTTCTCTGAGGTAGAATAGTTTGTCTCGGCGCGAGAGAGGGTACGGCTGGCGTAAGCTATTACTCGCTCAGTGCCTTCTTGGTGTTGGACAAGAACGGCGCCAAGACCTATATTGCTCGCGTCGGTATGAACTTCTGTGGCAGCATCCTCGTCGAAGTGAGCAAGGACTGGTGGTGCCTGCAAACGCTCCCGTAGCTTGATGAAAGCCGTGTCCTGTTCTTCATTCCAGCTGAATGGTACATCTTCACGTGTGAGGCGAGTCAGAGGTTCGGCAATCTTAGAAAAATTTGCGATGAAGCGGCTATAGTAGGCGCAGAGGCCGAGGAAGCTACGTACTGCTTTCTTGTCACGGGGAACAGGAAAAGAGGCAACGGCGGTGGTCTTGTCGGGGTCAGGTCGAACGCCGTCTGCGCGCACAACATGGCCCAGAAATTTGAGTTCTTTGAAACCGAAGTGGCATTTTTCTGGCTTCAGCGTGAGGTTTGCAGAGCGGAGCGCTTCCAGAAAGCCTGCAGACGGATCAGGTGTTGTTCAAAGGTGACCGAAAAGACGACGAAATCATCAAGATAAACAAGGCAAGTGTGCCACTTTAGACCGGTGAGAACAGTGTCCATCATTCTTTGGAATGTCGCTGGCGCGGAACACAGGCCGAAGGGGAGCACCTTGAATTCATACAGGCCATCCGGTGTAACTAAAGCAGTTTTTTCGCGGTCACGTTCGTCAACCTCAATCTGCCAGTATCCGCTTTTCAGGTCTCTGGAAGAAAACTACTTGGCCCGTCGCCATCTGTCCAATGAATCATCGATGCGCGGCAAAGGATACACGTCTTTTTTAGTCACGCAATTTAGCTTCCTGTAGTCAACGCAAAAACGCAATGTTCCGTCTTTTTTCTTTACTAGAACGACTGGCGATGACCACGGACTATTGGATGGCTGTATAACATCATCTTGGAGCATCTCTTTGACTTGCTCATTTATCGCGTCACGCTCTTTGGCCGAAACTCGGTAGGGCTGTTGTTTAATGGGCGAGGCATCGGTGTGCGTAATAATCCTGTGCTTCGTAATGGGCGTTTGACGCACCTTCGAGGACGAAGCGAAGCACCCTTGAAATTTAATCAGCAATTCATGCAGCGCCATTCGTTCTTGCTCCGAGAGGCTCGAATTGATGTCCACCCTTCCGAGCGCTGAAGAGGCGTCTGTCGATGTCGATTGGAGCCCACTCTGCATTGATGTAGCCGTAAAACATTCAGCGACATCTTCTATGGGGTACGCGAAAGCGATGGCAGTGCGAGGAAAAAGGTGCCGCTGCTCATTACTAAAATTCGTCACAAGCACTGTCGCACGGCTGTCGCGAAGCGTGACGAGGCTGCGGGCAGCGCAGATATACCTATGCTAAACAAAAGTGCCAAGTTGCATTCGGCGACTGCCTCACCGTTACGTAGTTCGTCACACACGACATCGACCAGGACGCTTGAACGCGGGGGCAACATGATGCTGTCGGCAGAAACGCGAAACGTGCTGATATGACGGTCATCGGGTTTCTCTGCTGCTCTTTCTGTTGAGAATGTGACGGTGCGCTCTCGAAGGTCAATGATTGCACCGTATTCCCGTAGAAAGTCGACGCCTAAGATGAGGTCTCGGGAGCATTCAGGAAGTATAAGGCAACTGCAGAGGAAAGTACGTCCACGAATGCCGACTCTGGTCGTGCACATCCCGAGAGGGGTGACTACGTGTCCGCCGGCTGTACGGATTTGTCGTCCGTACCACGGCGACGCAACTTTCTTCAGATGCGTCGCAAGTCAGCCCCGGTGTCTACTAAAGCACTAGCGTCGTGGCGGCCGTCGAGCACGACAGGTATGTCTAAGGAGAGTCGGCTTTCGAGTTCAGTTGCTGTCGCCGTCGAATTGCTGCTGGTCCGTACTTGCGCCGATGGGAGCCCGTGCTCACGTCGATTATCAGCGGGCTCGCCCCCGAAGGTCGCTGCCTTTAGTTTTCCAGTCTAGGGCTTGGCGAACGCGCTGGCGCCGCCACTGGGTATTTCCGGAAGTCTGGAGAAGATCGCCTTGGAGAGGCTGATCGCGACTGCCGCCGCAACGGCAGTGGGATGCGCTGCTGGGACAGTTATTCCTCGATCGCTCTCCGTCTTTCACCAAATCTTGGCCTTGGCGAGTCGACGGCGAAACCCCGAAGTCCAAGGCGGCGATATGGGCATTCGCGGTATACATGTCCGGCTTCACCACAGTGATAGCACAGCGGCCGCCTGTCCGGTGTGCGCCATACGTCCCATTTCCTAGGGAGCGGCTGCCGATTCTCGAAATGCTGGATCGGTTGCACTGACGGAAGTGTATCGTGCGGCGTAGGGTGTACAAAGCGCGGTGGGGTAGGAATGTACCGGCTCACAGCCTCGGCGTACGATGGACATCGGGACTCCGTCCGGGGCGAGGTAACATCGGGCGAGGTAACATCGCTGGAAAGCTGGACTTGCAGAGCCTGATGTACTTCGCTCCTTATGAGGCTGGAGATGGATCCTGCAGCAGGAGGTTGAGGCGGGCAGTGAATCCTTTGTAGCTCGTCGCGTACCACTGATCTGATGAAGTCGCAGAGAGCTTCGATGTTGATGTTACTGCCGGCAGCTCCAATCTGGCCCATCGGTGAAGCGACATTGATCTGGCGGTCGTACACAGCTGACCGCTGCTGCAGCATCTTTTCCATGGTCGTGGCTTCGGTTAAAAACTCCGCCACAGTCTTTGGGGGACTTCGGACGAGGCCAGCGAAGAGCTGCTCCTTAACTCCTCGCATTAAGTGACGCAGCTTCTTATCTTCTGCCATAGGCGGGTCAGCACGACGGAAGAGGCTCGTCATGTCCTCGACGTACATCATCACGCTTTCGTTCGGAATTTGAATGCGCGACTGAATGGCCCGCTCCGCTCGTTCACGGCGATCGGGATTAGCGTAACTTGCCATCAGCTGACGGCAAAACACACTCCACGTCGAGAAGGGTTCACGGTTCTCGTATCAGGTACGAGCGCCATCGTCGAGGTTAAAGTACACGTTACTCAGCTTGTTGGCGTCGGTCCACCTGTTGAAATCAGCGACGCGTTCAAAGTGAGCCAACCAGTCCTCGACGTCCTCTAAGACGGAGCCATGGAACATCCTCGGTACTCGTGGCTTCTGCAGCGTGTAATAAGCAGTTGAAGTGCCTTCCATACCGTTTTCGGGTAGTGCAGTTGACGTCATCTCGGGTAGAGGTTCACGTTCGGGGGGCAATCCTCGGATTCTTCGGCTGGCGCGGTGGACAGCTGTTGTCACTGCAGGTACAGGGCTGCCAGGAGGCGTTAGGACCATTGGCTGGGATTACCCAGCACCTCCACCAGTTGTCATGTGCGAAAAGGAGGTCCCCGGGCAAGAAATACCACGCTGGCAGAAAGACTGACGCAGGTCTAATAATATGGCTGCGCCAAAACCAACAAAGACTGAGCTGTCCCAAAGGACTTCTTCGTTTGCTTTTGCTCGATGCGGGCTCGTGCTCGCCGTAGTTCATCATCCAGGTGGCAGTATGTATATCTCCACATCCCCTCTCCCCTTTCCCCCTGTCCACATTTCATCTCCCCCTGCCCCTCTCAACTTTCCATCTCCCCTTTCCCCTGTCCACTTTCCCTTTCCACTTTCCCTCTCCACTTCCCCTCTAACCTTTCCCCTCTCCACTCTCCCTCTCCCCTCCCCCTGTCCACTCTTCCTCTGAAACGCGGGCTAGACATACCGAAATTCTCTCCTGCGCAACGCCGCGATGAGCACCAGCGCATGCCCGTCCCCTCCCCCTATCTCTCCTCTCCTACGCTGCGCCCCTCTCGCATGCCTGCCGACTGCGTTCCCCGCTCGCCCTGTGAGAATAAACGGCCAGCCTAGAGGGAAGACAATACGCGCGTAGCGTTCCTCTTCGGTTTCCACGACGCCAGGTGGGTAGCATGCCCAAAGAACGCCAACGGAACGTGATCGTGCAAGTGCTCCGGCTTCGCATCGCCTCATGCTCCCCTTTAGCGGGAAATGGTGTAATTTTCTTGCTATCGCATTCATTGCTTCGCCCTTGCGGCGAAACTGTGACATTTTTCACCGCTTGTTTTACTGTTTACTCGGGTATACATAAGACCTTTCTTGTCAATAAAAATTCAGTTAGAAGTCAGCGCTTGTCCCGTCTTTTTACTGTCAGCCGTGTGTTATTCTCGCGCTGTGAACATTAAGTATGCACAACCAACTAGCCCAGTCTGCCACTTTATTAAGCTAGGACTACCTAGGTGGCCGTCAGTCCACTGCCTCTTCAGCATTGCGGCTCCTGTGCAAGTTACGCATTTTTTTCCTCATTATGCGCGATAGCGATTACGCATACCGGAAGCGGCGGCAAAGAACTACGCCTTAAAAAAACAGTTGTCGTTCTGATCTCGTAACGCTTTCGCTGTGAAACACACAGGCGAGCCAGTTTTAGGCGTGCAGGGAGTCGAAATAGGTTAAAGGCTAGCCTCCACGGTAGGTGCCCGTATAAGTCGATGATAGTTATCCTTCTTGCCATCACGCCCCGCCGCGGTGGTCTGGTGGTTATGGCGCTCGACTGCTGACGCTGCATTTCTGATGGAGGCAAAAATGCTTGAGGCTCGTGTATTTAGATTTACGTGTACGTTATATAACCACAGGCGGTCGAAAATTCCGGAGCCTTCTAGTACGGCGTTCCTTATAATCATATTGTGGTTTTGAGACGTGATACGCGCACACTACCAATGTGATTGCGTGTCAAAGCGGTTGTCTAGAAGTCACGCGTGTTCATAGAGTGATTGCTCTTGACAGTACGGGCTCTCATGGTTTTATTTTGTTTTATTTGTTAATCTACAACATGGAGACGCGCTAGAGGAACGAAGATATTTCAAAGCTGTTGGCGGCCGAATACTGATGTCTCAATCAATGTTTATTACGTTTATAATATCCGGGGTTTTACGTGCCAAAACCGCGTTATGATATTGAGGGACGCCGCGGTGGAGGGCTCCGATTATTTTGACCACTTGGTGTTCTTTAACGTGTATATAAATCTAGGTAAATCTCTAGCATTTCGCCTCCACGGAATTGCGGTCGCCGCCGACGGGGTTCGATCCCGTGACCTTCGGATCACCATCCGCGCACCGCAACCACAATACCACCGAAGCCGACTTACCCATTGTTTCACAGCGATAGTTGCAGAGAATCAACTCCTATCAGAATCTATGGAAATTCTTATGAACGCGTAGCGAGGGTTCGTGACAATTCAAATTGCCTTGAGGCTTATTGCCACGTGCGTTTCTTTATCATTTTTGCTATATTCGGTTTTCGGCCACAAAGACTGTCGGCAACGCTCAGCGCGAACCACGCCTCATTGCTCGACAACCTTCGCGATCATTGTAGATCGTTTTGTTAAGATTGCGCGCAAGACGCGATCACTCGAGCTTATTCTAGAATTTGCACGACAGCCAGCGATAACGCTGGAATATTTGACGGCACATGTTTAAATGCCGACGCGCTTCACCGCTTGTCAGTTGATCGACGGACGACGCCCTGTTCGCCGCTATCATTGTACATCGTGTATTGCTGTAGTTCTAGTTCTCATTTTGCGGCCATAAGTTCGGCCAAATAAAGAGTTTCCTCCTGCAAACGCCGACTGCTGTCTTCGTCGACGTCACGACACGTGACATCTGGTGGAGGTGCTGCTTCTTCCATGATCCAGACGCCCCCGCGAAGCGCTGACCCAAGCCCAAGCCGCGAGGAGGACGACGGCAAAGAAAACCCGGATCGTCGAACAAGCCGCAGGCAGAAGGGACTGCAGCCAGAGTACGGGCTCCTTCCCGAACAAACCAGGCAGCTCCAGGTCCCAACACCGACCGCAGCGACGATGACCGACCCCGTGCAGCCTGCGCCGATCTTATTTGAAGACCCGGATACCTGGCTCGAGACTTTCGAAAGGGTCTCCACATTCAACACCTGGGACTCCGAGGACAAGCTGCGCCACGTTTACTTTTACCGTGAAGACGCAGCAAGGACCTGGTTCGAGAATCGGGAGTCCAATCTTCGAATTTGGGACACCTTTCGCAGCGCTTTCCTGCAGACGATTGCAAGCGTCGTCTGAAAAGAAAGGGCCGCAGCCTTGCTAGAGACGCAGATCCAACTTCCGAATGAAAGCTTTGCCATATTTGGAGAGGAAATTACCAGGCTGTTCCGTCACGCCGACCCAGCCATGCCCGAGCACAAGAAAGTCAGGTTCCTCATGCGAGGGGTAAAGCAAGAGCTCTTCGCTGGGCTGATGCGGAACCCACCCTCGACAGCTCAAGAATTCATCTCTGAGGCGACGACGATTGAGAAGACGCTGGAAATGCGCAACCGCCAGTATAATCGCCGATCGATTCAAGACAGCCCAGCTGTTCATGGCGTTGGCTCCGACGACCTGCGTGAAACAATCCGAGCGATCGTGCGGGAAGAACTGCGCAAGCTATTACCCTTACCACAGCCTGAAGTTGCCTCAATTGCTGACATCGTCCGAGAGGAAAATCAGCAGTCTCTGGGCACCCCCGATTCAGCGCAGCCGCAGCTGCAAGCAGTGAGCTATGCTGCTGCAGCCCAACGCAACGCCCCCCCTCCTCGCCCACGTCAAGACGCCGCGCCGCCGCAGCAGTTCCGCCGCCAGGCACCACCGCCGCCGCCACCGACGTCATACCGCCCGCCAGCCGGCCAGCGAAACACGCCGAGGAAGACCGACGTTTGGCGCGCCCCTGACAACCGCCCGCTCTGCTACCACTGCGGGGAGGCCGGCCACACGTACCGCCGCTATCAGTACCGACAGATGGGGCTTTGAGAATTCGCCGTCAACGCGCTGCGCCCGCAGCCAGGCGAACGGCCTCGCGACATCGATGACTACCTCACCGGAACACAGTGGCAAGAACGACGACCTTCCCGCTCGCCTTCGCCGGGCCGCTACATGTCACCGCACCGCCGGCAGTACACTGGCCCAAACCGGGGCCGGTCGCCTAGCCCGTGTCCGGGAAACTAAGGGCAGCAACCGATGGAGGTGCGGTTGCTGTACGAAGAAATGTCGAAGATCCTCCGCGGCCGCCGCCGACGACAACACGACGAGACCTGCAGAACACGACGCGAAGCAGACGAAGCCCTTCCGACGAAACCTCGCGGATTGAAGAAGACCCGACGACGCAACATAGAAGCAGCGGAACATACCGACGCAGCCGTGACCCGACGCCGCTACCCGACCGCAACGCAAGACGACGAACTAGCGAACTCGACGTTATCATCGATGGCCACAACGTCACCGCTCTCGTCAACACTGGGGCCGACTATTCCGTCGTCAGTGGGCCATTCGCCACCAAGCTGAAGAAAGTAAAGACCGCTTGGAGTGGGCCCGAAATCCGGACAGCTGGAGGCCACCTGATAACGCCGATTGGTGTCTGCACGGCGAGACTCACCATCAATAACCGGACTTATCCTGCGAGCTTTGTAATCCCAGAAAACTGCTCCAGGCGCCTCAGACAAAGCCTCAGACACTAACCTCAGACAAAGCGCTCCCGCCCCGCGCGATGCCAGGGAACAATGCATTGAATGTGACAGAAGAGCAGGTGACCATTCCGCCGCGTTCCAGCGTCATTATTTCCGTCGGTACCGTAAAACCTGCGTACCTTCAAGGCGTCATCGAGGGCGATCAGCACCTACTCCTGAACCGTCAAATTTGCGTCGCACGAGGTATAGCCGAGCTGCGTGACGGTAAAGCAAAGGTAGTGCTGACAAACTTCAGCCGCGAATATAGGCACCTCAACATTGTTACGACGGTCGCCTACATCGAAGAATGTGTAGCCGCCAGAGATGCTTTCGCCCTCTTCGATGCTGCCGAACCTGCTTCGACGAGTCGAGGTCCCGAACCAGATTTCGACGTCAACCCGAGCCTTCCGAAGGTCAAGCAAGACCAGCTCAAAACCCTGCTCCTGCAATACAAGGACTGCTTTTCTTCGTCGTCCAGACTTCGGCAGACACCGATCGCAAGACATCGCATCATAACAGAAGAAAGTACCAGGCCACTTCGTCAGAGCCCATACAGAGTTTCGACGCGAGAACATGAGGCCATAAAGAAACAAGTCGACGAAATGCTACTCGACACCATCATCTAGCCTTCAAAGAGTCTGTGGGCGTCACCCGTGGTGTTAGTGAAGAAGAAGGATGGGACCCTACGTTTCTGCGTCGATTATCGTCGCCTGAACAAAATCACGAAAAAGGACGTGTACCCTCTCCCACGTATAGACAACGCCCTAGATCGACTCCACAACGCGAAGTACTTTTCTTCGATGGACCTCAAGACCGGCTACTGGCAAATCGAAGTCGACGAGACAGACCGAGAAAAAACTGCCTTCATAACACCGGACGGCCTGTTCGAGTTCAAGGTCATGCCCTTTGGTCTTTGCTCGGCACCTGCGACTTTCCAACGAGTCATGGATACTGGATTAGCTGGCTTGAAGTGGCAGACTTGCCTTGTTTACTTGGACGACGTCGTTGTGTTTTCCCCGAACTTCGACGAACACCTCCAGAGACTTCAATCCGTACTTCAAGCAATCAAGAACTCCGGGCTCATCCTGAAGCCTGGAAAGTGCCGCATCGCGTACCAGGAGGACTTGTTTTTGGTTCACGTGATCAGCAAGACTGTAGTGCTCCCAGACCCGCAAAACACAGCTGCCATCGCCGCCTTCCCGCCACCCACCGACAAGAAGGCTGTGCGCCGATTTCTCGGCTTGTGCGCCTATTACAGACGCTTTGTCAAAGACTATTCACGGATAGCCGAGCCACTAACGCAGCTCACAAAGACCGACGTCGAATTCAGGTGGCAAACAGCGCAAGTCGTAGCATTTCATGAACTCCAACGACGCCTGCAGACACCTCCGATACTTGCGCATTTCGACGAATACGCCGATACGGAGATTCACACCGATGCAAGCAGCGTAGGAGTCGGCGCCGTCCTTGTGCAGCGGACGGGTGGACTGGAAATGGTTATCAGTTATTCTAGCCAGTCGCTGTCTAATGCAGAGGCCAACTATTCCACAACAGAAAAGGAGTGCCTCGCCATCATCTGGGTTACGTCAAAGTTTCGCCCCTACCTCTGCGGCAGGCCCTTCAAAGTTTTGAGCGACCATCACGCCTTGTTTTGATTAGCTAACTTGAAGGACCTTTCAGGTCGCCTCGCATAGTGGAGCCTAAGACTTCAAGAGTTTGACATTACCGTCGTGTACAAGTCCGGAAGGAAACACTCCGACGCCGACTGCCTGTCTCGTGCCCCCGACGACCCACCACCGCCCGACGACCCGGATGATGACAGCTTCTTGGGAGCCATAAGTGCCAACGACTTCGCCGAACGACAGCGAGCCAACCCGGAACTGAAGGGCCTTGTAGATTATCTCGAGGGCAGGACCACTGTTGTTCCGAAGGTATTCACGCGGGGACTGACGTCGTTTTTCTTGTGCAACGGTGTTCTCCTAAACAAGAACTTCACACCGCTTCGAGCCGATTGCCTTCTCGTGGTACCCTCGACATTGCGGCCAGAGGCCCTTCAGGCTCTCCACGACGACCCGACGTCTGAACACCTGGGTGTTTCTCGCACGCTAGCAAGAATACAGAAGTACTGCTGGCCGCGCCTTTCCGCCGACGTCACCCGTTACGTAAAGACCTGCCGGGACTGCCAGCGACGCAAGACACCGCCCACTAGGCCAGCCGGACTTCTGCAGCCTATCGAACCACCTCGACGGCCGTTCCAGCAAATCGGAATGGACTTACTGGGGCCGTTCCCGACGTCCAATACCGGAAACAAGTGGATCGTCGTGGCAACTGACTACTTCACCCGCTAAGCCGAGACAAAGGCCTTGCCCAAAGGCAGTGCCGCCGAGGTAGCCAAGTTCTTCGTGGAGCACATCGTCTTGCGTCATGGCGCCCCAGAGGTCCTCATAACAGACAGAGGTACCGCCTTTACTGCGGACCTAACTCAGGCGATCTTCAAATACAGCGAGACGAGCCACCGCCGCACCACCGCCTACCACCCGCAGACCAATGGCCTCACCGAGTGTCTAAATAAGACCATCGCCGACATGCTGGCCATGTACGTCGACGTCGAACACAAGACATGGGACGCCATCCTTCCTTACGTGACCTTCGCGTACGACACGGCCGTACAACAAACGACACAGATGACGCCATACAAGTTGGTCTACCGACGGAGCCCGGCAACGACGCTCGACGCCATGTTACCAAACGTGACCGACGAGGAAAACATCGACGTGACCACCTACCTACTGCGCGCCGAAGAAGCACGACAGCTCGCCCGCCTACGGATCAAGAACCAGCAGACGACTGACAGCCGCCGCTACAACCTTCGACGACGCCACATGGAATACCAACCCGGTGACCGTGTATGGGTATGGACGCCAATACGCCGACGGGGACTTAGTGAGAAGCTTCTTCGACGATACTTCGGACCGTACAAGGTACTTCGACGCCTCGGCGCACTTGACTACGAGGTTGTCCCTGACGGCATAACGAACTCTCACCGGCGCCGTGCGCGACCTGAAGTCGTCCATGTCGTGCGCCTGAAGCCATATTACGCGCGTTAGTGAATCTGGCTGTACTTTTGCTTATTGTTTATTGAACTTTCTTGCTTTATTCTTGTTATTTATTGTTGCATGTATCGGCCACCCCCCTACCCGTATTCTGTTTTAAGCATCGGGACGATGCTAAACGCCGACTGCTGTCTTCGTCGACGTCACGACCACGTGACAATATGATGAAGCTCACCGATCGTCCGCAAAGATACAAACGCAAGAGTTCTTTAAAGAGTTCTGGAAAGCACAATATACCGACGGAACAAGTTCATCTACTTACAAGAAAGGTAGGCGATAGCCCCTTCAGTCACGGTATACACAATTGTATGCATCTATTTCGGAGGCGCGTCACGCACCGCGCATTTTTTCAAATGGCCTAAGACGCAGTGTGCACAATCGTGCAGACTTCGTGAGTGGACAACTATGTCATTTACCTTCATTTTGCTGGGTGTTGCTGTAGACGATCACACTATGTTCGACGATCGTTCGACGGGCCGCGTTCCAGAACGAACGTCAAAAGCATTTTTTTTTCGTCACTCGAAATGAATACAACCAAAAAGCAAGCTGTGCATGCATTTCGGGCCTAATAGTTTATTCGTTTTATGCAAGGATTGAAGCTATCTGATTACAGAATAACTAGCTAATTAGTTACACGCTAATTAACAATATTTACTGAAACACAGAAAAACCAACACATTCCTTTATTTTATTTCTTGGAGTGTAATACTGAGTCCCTTGGAATCATGCCATTCGAGCTTGGCGCATTTGCAGACAATGCGTCATCATTCGAGACTGAAGGGAACAAGTATTCTTTTATGTTACGATCACGCGAGTAATTGTACGGCCGTAAGCGCGCACGGTTTCTAGTGAAGGGTTGCGGGCGCAAACATTCGTCGCACTTCCCCCCCCCACCCCACCTTCTTTCTCGGTCGACTCGCAAACACGACACGCTTCACAATGGATGGAAAAAAATTAAAATGAATGAATGAGGTGCTTCTCACGATAGTCTGCACTAGATATATAGCTTTCCGGGAGGGAAGACAGGAAGTGAACAGTTCTTGGAATTCAACATGAGGGGTCTTCCGCCGCTATCATCCACAAAAAAATCACAGCATATCCACGGGGTGAATGATGATGAGTGGGGCGAAGCTACGGAGGGAATCATCTGTAAACCGTGAAACTCTTCCGTGAAATGCGCCCAGTACATAATATAAAGAGTGTGAAACATCGTGTATATATTAAACATCAAACTTTTATTGTACTGTTGGTTTACATGGTCCCTTCATTATCACTTGTGATCGGTGAAATGCAAGGAAGAAGTCCGCTCCCGAGCGAAAGAGCGCCAAGAGCGACCGCATTCCCCGCTCGCCCTGTGCGAATTAAAGGCAAGGCTAGAGGGAAGACAGGACGCGCGTTCCACGACGCGAGGTCGGTAGCATGCCCAACGAAAGCCAACGGAACGCGATCGTGCAAGTGCTCCGTCTTCGCATCGCCTCATGGTTCCATTTAGCGTCCCAAAACCAAATATATTGCTCAAGGTGTGCCTTGCGTTTTTCGTAGAAATAATTTCTTTATCATGTACATTAAGACGAAAAGTTGAAAGCTCACTAGAGTGTATCGCCCGCAAAGTATGTCTTTTAGTGTGATTTAACTCTCGTACGGCAGGGTCCTCGCGCCGTTGCCGGTCCACCTCGCCCGTTGACGATCGGGCGAGGTGGCTACATACAACTACTACTACTACACTTTAAGAAAAACATCTGGCGTTCTTTCGTTCTGCTTTTACAAAACATCTGGCGTCTGTCGTTGGTTTATTTCATCAATCAACGGCGTTTTGAACAAAATTTTTATTGTTTAATCACGCACAGGAGAAATCTCACCAGGCACTACCTTGGAGGTAAACAATGGCTGCTAATGGGAATGAGAGACAGAAGATGTCGGCTTTTAGCTAACACTTACACTTCTACTTCTACTAACGTTTCCTACTGGAACATGCCAATGGCTGCTAATGGGGAATGAGAGACAGAAGAATTCGGCTTTTAGTTAACGCGCACGCTGCGAATTTTTTATTGTTCAACAACGCACAGGAGAAATCTCCCACCGGCACCACCTTGCAGGTCAAAGCGTAAGACTTGTTACGGACTACTACGATGACGACGACTACGAGGGACGAACGGGTGCCGCCTTAAGGAGCTTCGCCCCTAAAAATATAAGTAGCCATAACCATGCTCTATAAGGAGTGACGGGACAGGTCCGATACAGTAAAGCTTTAGGGGAGACTTCTTGCCCCCCCCCCATATTTAGGTGATTGGAAGCGGGGGCGCTGTTGCTTGTGCGCACGTCTATCGTATCGGCATTACAGAAAGGGCGTATGTGTTCCTGCCAACTGTCTCATGCTAGAACTCATCAAAACTTTCGGCAGCCCAACTTGCGGAGTGAGAATTCCGCCGAAGGATTTTCTTATACAATCTTCTGTTTTTTTATATTTTTGGAAAGACCGGTGGACTTCGGCATGCCCCCAAACAAACATCCTACGTTTCTCGAAATTGCGTCCCTTGCCTGCTTTTTTTTTGGAATTTCTACGCGTCTCATATTTCTTCTACCCAGAGCACTGATTGGTGTGCTCTGCAGAATGAGTGTCAGCGCTGAGGTTTCGCGATAGAAAAATTTCGCTTTTACGAAGAATGTACTTTCACACAACATAGCCCGAAGTATGATCATTGAAGACTTATAACTTCTCAGAGCGGACATCAAAATATCATCAGTGCAGCTTATTGGAGAGAAAAAAAATGCAAGTGAAAGTTTCTAGGGAAATTCATGAACAGCGTGACCCGATTTCAGTGAAAGAAGCCCCTAGGCGGGGCACCAACTTCTACATAACTAAGTGCCCCGTGTCCGTGTTCATTTCTCCTGTGTTATCGTTCTTTTGCGCGCCACCTTTCTAAGATGGGTTTAACTCACCCAGCAGGCCGTCCTTCCCGAGTGATAGAAAACTTCTCAACAAACATCTCAACAAAATGATCTACTACAATCTGGAATCTTCTCAGACATTCTGGTGCGCTTTGCGCAAGACAGCAGCTACACGTGCAATGGGCGGGTAAGAGAAGAGATAGAAAGAAAGGAGCGTGTGTGGCAATATGATTCAGCAAGCTATTTTCAAACATTGCTGGACCTTGGAGGAATACAATAACGAAAGTGACATATTGTTACGGATGATATGGGTTTATTTACAATGAGGTCAATGAAGCGGCAGGCAAAAGACAAGGGACGATCCGATGATGCCGAGCACCAAATCCCTCGCGCCCGTTCTTCTTCTTCGTTCTTCTTTCGCGCTCTTCCAGCGCCGCGTTACATTTTCCTCGGGGCCAGACGAAGCTCACCGAGCAAGTCAGAGGGCTCGCTGAGTGCAGGGCTTCAGTCGTGCAACATGGACAAGTTGCGTCTTGCGTGAACGGCGGTTGCCAGCTGTCACTTTTGCGATGACGTAGGTGACGTCGCTCAAACCTTTAACGACGACGAATGGACCGGTGTACTTAGAAAGAAGCTTTTGGCAAAGTCCCTGCTTTCTTAGTGGTGTCCACAACCATACGAGATCACCTGTTGCAAAGGTGACTGGCAAATGTCTTGCGTCGTAACGGGCCTTAGCACGGGAATGGGACGAGAGAGTTCTGAGCTGGGCCAGTCGACGTGCTTCTTCAGCGCGACACAATGTCTGCGCGACACTTGCGTTTTCGTTGGTCGAGAAAGGAAGCACGGTGTCGAGAAAACTTTGAGGATGGCGAGCGTAGAGCAGAAAGAAAGGTGTATAACCTGTTACTTCGTGTTTGGCGGTGTTAAAGGCATACGTTATGAAAGGTAGTACGGCATCCCAGTTCTTATGATCCGCGGAGACATACATTGAAAGCATGTTTATGATGGTACGATTGGTACGCTCAGTTAGCCCGTTGGTTTGCGGGTGGTAAGGCGTGGAATGCCGATACTGGCACCCACAGAGCCGTAGTAGTTCTTCGACAACGTCAGCGGTGAACTGCCGGCCACGATCACTTATTACCACACGGGGAGCTCCGTGACGCAGGATAATCGAATGCAGTAGGAACCAGGACACATCAGATGAGGTGGCTGAAGCAAGTGCCATCGTCTCAGTGTAACGTGTTAGATAATCCACGCAGACGATAATCCAGCGGCGTCCGGTGGAAGACTTCGGGAAAGGGCCGAGCAAATCTATGCCGACTTTTTCGAAAGGCGAAGTCGGTGGCGTAACTTGTTGCAGTGTACCTGCAGGAAGAGCAGTCGGTTGCTTGTGGCGTTGGCATACATCACAACTGGCGACGTAGTGCTTCGTCGTCTTCCACAGTCGAGGCCAGTAGAACCGCTGTCGGATGCGATGAAGCGTCCGAGCAAAGCCAAGGTGCCCAGACGTAATGTCGTCGTGCATTGCTCGGAACACCGCAAGGCGCAAGCGTTCTGGGACGACTAGAAGCAGTGGGGCACCATTACTTGAGTAATTCTTGCGGTACAAAACACCGTCACGAATCACAAATTGCGTTGAGTGTCGAGATCTGTTGGTGGCATCAATAATTGGTCTCAGTGATGGGTCGCGCAGCTGCTCCTGACTGAAGATGTCCATACTCGGAAAGTCCAAGGAGACCGTCGCAAGGTAATTGTCGAAATCGTCGTCATCGGTGCTTGTAGTTGGAGACGGTAGACGAGATAAGCAATCGGCGTCGGCGTGGCATCGCCCACTCTTGTAGGCAACAGAAAAGTTATATTCCTGAAGCCGCAAAGACCAACGAGCCAACCGGCCCGCTGGGTCACGTAATCCGACAAGCCAACATAGGGAATGATGGTCGGTTACGATCTTGAAATGTCGGCCGTACAAATAAGGTCTGAACTTGTGTATGGCGAAAACAACTGCGAGGCACTCCAGTTCTGTTACAGTATAATTGCTTTCAGCCTTTGTCAGAGCACGACTTGCATACGCAACGACGTGTTGGCGTCCGTCATGAAACTGGACGAGGACGGCACCAACGCCCACTCCACTTGCATCGGTATGCAGTTCTGTGAGAGCCTCCGGGTCGAAATGATGCAGAAGGGGCCCAGAAGTGAGCAAAAACTTCAACTGTTCGAAAGCAGCCTCATACTCAGCGGTCCACCGGTAGGGGGTGTCCTTTCGAAGCAAGTCTGTCAGTGGATGAGCTAGCTGGGCGAAGTTTTTAATAAACCGGCGAAAATAAGAACAAAGGCCCAGGAAACTACGAAGGTCCTTCACCGTCTTTGGTGGCTTGAAGTTGCGGACTGCAGTGATCTTGTTGGGATCTGGTCGTATGCCGTCCTGGTCGACTAGATATCCAAGAACAACGGCTTGGCGCTCACCGAAGTGGCACTTCTTGGAGTTTAAAATAAGACCAGCTTGTTTGATACAACTGAGAACAACGCTGAGCCGCTGGTTATGCTCGTGGAAAACCCTGCCGAAAATAATCACGTCATCGAGATAACACATACAAATCTCCCATTTGAGACCGCGAAGTATGGAGTCCATGAATCGCTCGAAGGTTGCCGGAGCGTTACATAAGCCAAACGGCATAACGTTAAACTCAAATAAGCCGTCGGGCGTAACGAAAGCAGTCTTTTCTCTGTCAGACGGATGCATTGGTATCTGCCAGTACCCAGACCTGAGGTCGACGGATGAAAAGTACGAGGCGGAGTGCAGGCAATCAACAGCATCGTCGATGCGTGGTAAAGGATACACGTCTTTCTTCGTGACGGCGTTAAGGCGGCGGTAGTCGACACAAAATCTCCATGAGTCGTCTTTCTTTTTGACGAGTATAACCGGAGCTGCCCAGGGGCTGCATGACTCCTGAATAACGCCCTTCTGCAGCATGTCGTTGACCTGTTCGGCGATCACTTTCCTTTCCGAAGGGGATACGCGGTAAGGCTTCTGGCGTATCGGTGTAGCATCTCCCGTGTTGATACGGTGGTGCATACGGGAGTTTGGCAGCGTGAAACAATGATCGCTTTACGCAAAATCAAAGACTGGCGCGTACCTGGCGAGTACCTCTTGGAGAACATCCAGCTCAGTAGAAGACAGCGACTTGTTTATCATGCGCCGCAAGTCGGCTGAGTAGTCAGGAGTTGGTGGACGGATGTCTCGAGACCCTTCAACCGTCCGGACGTTAATTGTGGTCATCTCCTCAAACGTTCCCAATTTGAATCCGGCTGGCAGACAGACAGACTCTGCAGAAGCGTTGACTGTCCACAAGAGAGCACGTCCGTCGATAACTTGAATAAACGACCGAGGGACCAGCACATTCTTCTTAAGGGCGTTGGTATGATCTGGTTCCACTAGGCCGCTGCAGGATCCCAACAGGACACGAGAAGAGCACACGGGAATAAACATGGCTGAATGACCAGGGATCAACGCATCTTCTGACAACGAAAGAACGTCGGCGGGTTGAGCCAGAAAATCGTCAATTACGGCAGTTGGCAACGTGCTTTGGAGAATAATTTCCCCAGTCCCACAGTCAAGTGTAGCGCCACATTCTCGCAGGAGGTCTATCCCTAAGATAACACTATGAGTAGCTTGCGCCAATACAATGAATTCTGCTCTAAAACTTTGTCCTCCAATCGTTACTAAAGCCGAACAAACACCAACGGGGCGCAACATTTCTCCTCCAACTCCACGAAAAGTTTCATTGCGATCCCACACAAACATAACCTTATGTCCTAAAAAGTGATTTTTAAAATGAAGGCTCATCACCGAAATAGTCGCACCAGTATCTACAAGAGCTACAGTGTTTACACCGTCTATACAGACACGCACTTTGTTCTTCAACATCACAGCAGAAGGAGGAATTGGCGAATCGGACCGTCCCGCGACCGCACCTCCATCGGTCGCACCAGCTAGTTTCCCAGCTGGGGAGGAGAAGGCGACCGACGACGCGGGGACGGCGAACGGCGTGGTCGTCTCGAAGGCGGCGTAAGGCTTCGCTCGGATGCTGGGGACTCGTCACGCAATCTGTTAGGCCACTGCTGTCGTAGAGGGCTAACGATAGATGGAGATGTCGAGGTTTCGTGTACACGAGCCGGGTATGCCGAGAAACGTGGCGCTCGCGGCTGGCGGCGACACGGTTCAAATTGGTAGTAGCAGAGGCTCGCGGAGTTGGGTGGTATTCCGCAGGCGCACGTCGTGACGTCTCGTAGTAGTCTGCAGGAGGACGTTGTGGTGTCGGGGAATATTCCGCAGCAGCACGACGGGGTGGTGACGTCCGGCGGCGACCGTGACTTGTCGGGAGCGATCGGAAGCTCGTGCTGGAGTGCGCCTCTTCAGATTGTGGTCGATACTCGATGCGACGCTCTCGCTTCCAGAAGGATGGTGGTTCGGGAAACTCGTCGAATGCGCATTGATAGCCAGCCGCTGCTCCCTGAAGCCGTGCTAGCTCTTCTTGAACTACTCGACGCACGATCAGAGGGAGGTCTTCGCAGGCGGCGACGTCCATACTTGCAACCGTAGGGACGTTGTCCAAGCGCCCGAACTTCGGCAAAATTCGTCGGGTCTTCAGCGCCTCGAATGCCCGACATTGCTGCCTAAACTCGGAAGGTGTGTGCAGGTTTTCCCGTGTAATTAAAAAGCTATAAACATCTTCAGCGATGCCCTTTAACAGATGTCCGACCTTGTCTTCGTCGGACATGTTCGTGTTCACAATGCCACAAAGCTTCAGTACTTCCTCAATGTACGTCGTACACGTTTCGCCGGGCAGTTGTGCTCTACGTGCGAGTGTCTGTTCAGCCTTCTTTTTCTTGGAACTTGTGTCCCCAAAGCAGGCCT
This sequence comes from Rhipicephalus sanguineus, assembly GCF_013339695.2. Classification (NCBI taxonomy): domain Eukaryota; kingdom Metazoa; phylum Arthropoda; class Arachnida; order Ixodida; family Ixodidae; genus Rhipicephalus; species Rhipicephalus sanguineus. The sequence continues at coordinate 52,324,557 of NC_051182.1, forward strand.
TCAGTTCCTCAACAAAAGTCGGCCAAGTGGTCAGCACGTGTTCATGGTTCTCAAACCAAAGCAGGGCGGTCCCGGCGAGAAAGAATGCCACGTTCACGAGCTTCGCTGACGTACTCCATTCGTGATAGCGGCTCACTCTTTCGTAGTGCTTTAACCAATCGTCCACGTCTTCATCGGTCCTACCTGAGAATATGCGTGGCTCAGGTGCCCAGTAGCTGGGTTGTCTCGGTCGGTGGCTGCCTTGCTCCGTGACACCGGTTGGTGCGTGGGCGTTGCCGGCCGACGTGCCTTCGCGGGCGTCGGTCATGTCGGTGTGTTCCGGAGGTAGTCCAGCTAGGCGTCGGCTTCTTCGAAGGTCGTCTGCGACAGTGTTGTCCAGGGCGTCGGTTACCCCGCACCTCCACCAAAACTGTTACGGATGATATGGGTTTATTTACAATGAGGTCAATGAAGCGGCAGGCAAAAGACAAGGGACGATCCGATGATGCCGGGCACCAAATCCCTCGCGCCCGTTCTTCTTCTTCGTTCTTCTTTCGCGCTCTTCCAGCGCCGCGTTACAATATATTGGCGAGTGTTCTCTGGTCCGAATTTAGTTATTATCGGGAGATGTTGAAAAAAATCCCGGGCCTACACAAGCGGAAATGATTAGGGAAATTCTTGAAAGACAGAAGGTAACCTTGAGCAAACTTTCAGATATTCAGGAGAAACAGGCCTCTTCTGATGCAAGCTTGGTTCAAATCAGGGCTGGGCAGAGATACTCAGAAGAGTATTCCGGAATACAGATATCGAAATACGTGAACTAGAAGCCTAAAATACAGATACTGAGATACATTTGCCTTTAACGTAACGGGATATTCCGGAGATACTTTTGCAATAAGAAGAAAAAAGTATTCCGGAATACAGTTACAGCGATACAGATACTGGAATACTTTTTTTATTTCAAGGATGCTCATACTACGCAAAGACACTTATTAGTGCAGCACAATGTTGTAATTAATGTTACAGCGCATCGAAACGTTCAGTTCACTTATTTATTTATTACAGTACCCTCAGCGCCATTAAGACATTGCAGGGGAGGGGGGTGGACAAAGTACATAATTAGTAATAATGACATAATTACAAGTATCAATTGCAATAAAAGTACACTATTTCACAGCAACAGTAACAAGGATTGGACACCGAAATCGACATACTTGGCGAACAAACTAAGCTATGCTAGACATAGCACACTTTCACTCGAATCCCTAATGAACACCAGTGGATTGAGAAAAAGCACACATTTATTTTGAAGATCTGCTTTGCTGAGAAGGTTGCTGTGTAAGCTTGTCAAATAGGCTGTCTTCTAACAGCTCGGTTCAGCCTCAGCACAAGACTCACGAAAGAAAAAAAATGTCTGTCTACCGCTGAAGGCGAGCACAAATTCGTGTTATAGTGAATAAATATCGCCTTCATAGCCGTATTGCCCTGCAGCGTGGCGATATCTCTTCTCGGGTCATCTAGATACCGAAACACTTCCGCCCTCACTTGGGTTGTTCTGACTGTTCAGAATCTGAAGTCTGTCCACATTTTCGGGATCCTCAGCCGTCTGACCCCGTCGGCTTCAATGAAGCTTTCACCACCACCGACGCTACCAGCACCTATTTCAGAAAGCCGCAACAGGCGAAGTCGGCTCCGGAGGTGGGGGAGCCTGCTACCACAAAAGACGGTTTCACGCATGTAATCCATTAGGAACGCACCCTGACATTGGAGAGGTGGCTGAAAGCGCGTCAAAGATAGCCATTTTCTAGTCACTTCCGCCGCGACTACGGGAACTGCTTTTGGAAGTGCCGCCGCTTTGAGAACTGAACGCACGCGAAGCATTGCAAAGCCTGTTCTAAGGCGGTGTCCGCGCGGGGGGTCGCAAAGTAATGGCTTGCCACCCGAAAAAAATTAGGCGTGCTGCACTGACCTTGAGAGACAGCGACTTTCGTCGGCAGATGCCGACAACATTGCCCCCGCGATTCTGCCGTCTGCGGCGTCGCACGCTTTACGACATGGACCATTCTGTGCTTGAGGGGAAACCATCGCCGCCCTATCTGTCGGCGACCGGCGGCGCGCCTTTGCTTGTCTTGGCACAAAAAAAAACGCCCTTCCCCCATTGGAAACACGCCTCAACTCATTTCCGCCACAAGAAACAGTGTAACGAAATACCCGTGTCCTGCATAGTATCGCGATACAGGCGATACATCGTAAATGTATTTCACTACTGAGATACAAATACATTTTTCAAATGTATCTCGATACAGAAATACAGATACTGAAAAGTATCTCTGAAATACTATCGCGATACTCTTGTATCGCGATACTGCCCAGCCCTGGTTCAAATGAATACCAGACTATCTATCAACCATTGAAGGAAGTTTGAAGGAATTTGAAGCTGTGAAAAACAGACTAAACAACGTTGAGGGCACTCTGAATGAAAGAGAAAGGAATATAGATTCACTGAACCGGAAGGTTGATGATTTAGAAAATAGATCCAGGCTAAATAACCTAATAATAAGAGATATTAGAGAAGAGAGATCTGAAACTGGTGACATTTTGATGAAAAAGGTGAATGAAGATGTATTTCGCGGTGTCCTGAAACTTAAAATAAATTCAATTGAAAGAATACATCGCCTAGGTCAAAAGACTGGAGGTAGAGACCGTCCCATAATCCTCAGGTTAGCTGACTTCCGAGATAAAACTAAAACCTTGAGTCACTGTTAAATGCTTAGGGGAACGAACATAAGCGTCTGTGAGGATTATTCGAAGAGGCTTGTTGAAATAAGGAAATGCCTTTGGACGTCCTCTCAGGAGGAACGGTCAAAAGGAGCAAAAGTTAAGCTTCTTCACTACAAAATAAAAATAAATAATGTCCTTTACGCGTGGAACGAAAACACGAAAGAGCGCTACGAGTGTCAAGCTCGTCAACAGAATAATTGTGCTTGAATTTTGGAAAGGGATTGCTTCAAGATATTGAATGTAAATGCTAGAAGCATGTTAAATAAGGTCGAGGATATCGAAGCGCTAACATTACAACATGAAGCGGATATTATGATGATGACGGAGACATGGCTTCATAAAGATGTATTGGATAGCGAGAGAACTCCCAAATCTTATGTCATAGTTCGTGACAATATTCGTGACAATATTGAGTTCACTGTACTTTCTGTTCCTTATGACATTGAGGCAATATGCATTAGGGCAGTTTTTAAGTATCGCGTCGTCCATATATGTGGTATATATAGGCCACCAAATTCTCCCAGTCCAAGTTCTTTCTAGTATCCGGTGCTTCATGGATCGAAATGTGCAATATGGTGATAATATTATGCTTTTGGGTCACTTCAACCTACCTGGAATAAACTGGAACGACTACTCTCCTGGAGCATCAAAAATTTCGAATTGTGAACAGCTACTTGGGACTTGCTTTTTGTTTTGGTTTAAGCCAGGTGGTGAGCGACTATACTAGGGCCTGTGCACGTTCTTCATCTATCCTCGACCTTGTCTTTGTGTCTAATCAATTGTTGCCTTTTCTACTGGCCTGTGAGACCAGCGATGGTATCTCTGATCATAAGCTTTGTTGTACTCTCTTTAAGTCTTTCGCCCACTGTTGTCAACCAGTCACCAAAATATGTGAAGAAAAATAATAAACGTGCGCAGCCTAGGACTGCGAGAGAAGACGAAGAAGTAGAGAATCCTATGGGCAAGATGGCTTCGTGTCTGATTTACCGCGTTCGCTCATAGTTCTCTCTATTTATGGTGCCGAAAACCCCGTGCGGAACGTTTCCTTTCTTCACACGCCTCGAGGGATCTTCTACTCGTCCACGTCGCGTCGCGGGTGGCGAGGATCGACCGACCGACGAGCGCTTCGCTGATCATTCCTGCAGGAGCCGGGCGCCGGTCTACGCCGAGAAGAGGAGCTTGACTCATGGATCGTCTCAAGGCCAAGCGGACCGCTCGACGCTCCCAGAACACCAAGTTGCTGCAGGAGGCCCGAACGTTGCTTAACGACTCAAACACCGACATCGCCAAGCTCACAGGTATTCACGACCGCCTGAGGTCGAGTAATCTGGAACTCTCAAGCATTAATGCCGCTCTCGAAGAGCACATTCCCGATGACGAGCTTGAAGGAGAATATAACGCTGCAGCTGAGTATCACGATCAGGCCATAGGCATGCTGGCTGAATTACGCTGCCAGATCCCCGCTTTGGAACGTGCTGGAAGCGAGCCGCAAGCCGCATCTTCTGCTCAGACTAACGCTCGACTAACGGCTGTTCAGCCAGGACCTAACGTGGAAACCCATTCCGGAGCAAACGCTCAACTAACGACTGTTCAGCCAGGACCTAACGCGACAACCCATTCCGGATTAAGACTACCGAAACTCAGCATTCCCACTTTTAGCGGAGACGTTCACAACTGGACAGGATTTTGGGAACAGTTTGAACAAACGGTTCACCACAACGAGGCTTTATCCCCCACAACAAAGTTCTTCTACTTGCGGAATTTCCTCGCGGGACAAGCGGCAGCATCTATCGCGGGGTTACCAACCACAGAATCCTGTTATACGCATGCCATCGACATTCTTAAGGAAATGTTCGGTGACTGAAAGAAGATAGAGCAATATCACCTGTCAGCCTTAAGGAACCTTCAGCATGTCGTGTCGGGAAACGATGTAAAAGGTCTTAGGAAGCGGTACGACGCCGCGCAGCTCCATATTCGTTGCCTGAAAGCCTTGAACGTACCGACACTTAGTTTCTCAGCAATGCTTGTCGACATCCTGCAAAACGCCTTGCCGGCCGACATCGTCTTGGCGTTTATTCGCGAAAAACGAAGAGAGACATTAAGAAGTCCTCCCACTGCAAACCCTGCAGGTAATGTGTCGAAACCGGCACTCGTGACTGCGTCTTCGGAAGGCGAGCTGAACGACCTGCTCAACTTCACTAGGGTGGAGTTAGAAAGCCGAGAGCAGTGTTTCTTAACGACGGCCAAGAGAGCAAAAGGTGAACGTTGACAAGTGAAGAGATCACAGTACCGCTTCTGTGCTGCATAATACTGTGGCAAAACGTGAATGCTTCTTCTGCAGATCGGATAAGCATGGCACCCGCACCTGTGATGCCAAGATTTCTCTGGGCTCGAAGAAGCAGCAACAAATGAAGGATAATCGCTGCTTCAGGTGTACGTCTTGAGGGCATCAGGCAAGATTTTGTCAGGTAAAGCTGACTTGTTCACTTTGCCATGGAAGACACGCCTCCAGCATGTGTGACCCCACTTACAAGAACGCCGGAGAGTAACGGCAAATCTGACAGTACGACCGCATTTGTATCGTCCAACGCAATAGTGCGAGGTAACCAGTCGTCGTGTCTTATGTCTAGGATGGACACTGGTGTATTCCTTCAGACTTTCCGTGCTTGGGTCGGCCACGATGCTAACCGTACATATATCCGAGGTATCCTGGACTGGGGCAGCCAGCGATCAGTCATTAAAGAAGGCATCGCAAGGAAACTACGACTGAAGGTCGTCAGCGAGATAAGAATTGGACTCAACACTTTTGGAACAGCAACACCATCACGCGTGGAAAAGGTCAATATAGTGGAAGTTCCGCTGCGCAGCCAGCACAGTTCTCAGGTCTGCGTCGTGCAAGCCATCATGGTACCAGTTATCTGCCACGATGTTTCTACACCATCCGACGACAACAAATTTGTGAGACAACTGCGACTTGAAGGAAAACTCATCGCTGATGAACGATGCTTCCTTGGAGCGGATGCAGATCCCGGACTGTCCTTACTCATCGGGTCAGATCATCTATGGCAGATACTGACCGGAGAACTAGTGCGAAGCACAGATACAGAAGGACTGGTCGCTATGAATTCATTCTTCGGATGGACTCTCCAAGGACCAATCCGATATACAGCATTCATGGAGCGCGATGCAAACTTGATGGCCTGCGCGCTACGAGTAGATACTTCTTCCGAAGAAGAGGCAACCTCGCAGATTTTACAATCATTTTGGCAACTCGAAGCGATGGGCATTACTGACCAGCGTGACTCCACCTCAGACCGGACCCTCGAGCGATTCCGAAAGACAATCAGCAAATGCCATGGAAGGCATACTGTTGCGCTACCATGGAAAGAAGAACGTAAGCATTTACTCGGAGACAATCGTAACATAGCTCTCACGCGACTGCACAAGCTAGTGAGAAGGTTATCTCTACATCACGGCCAACTTCAGAGGTATGACACGGTCATAAGGCTGTATCCATTGCTCGGACACGCAGAGTTATTGCCCGAAAGCATTCCTGATGACCGAGCAGTCTACTATATGCCTCATAGAGAGGTAATTAGAGAAGAGTCATTGACTACAAAGTTGAGAGTCTTGTTTGACGCGTCGTCTCACGAACGGGGCATGCCATCTCTCAATGAGTGTCTCGACAAAGGAGAGAGTCTAAATCCGGAACTGCTCCAGATTCTGATACGATTTCGCTGGTACCCCATCGCTATTAACTCGGATATCGAAAAGGCGTTTCTTCAAATCGAGATACAGGAGTCTGACAGAGATGCATTCCGTTTTCTGTGGTTCTACAAGGTTCCCGTTAGCCGAAGCCATGACATTGTGGAATGGCGTATGACACGGGTGCCCTTTGGGTTGACATCAAGTCCGTTCCTTCTGATGGCGACTATTCATCATCACTTGGACAATGTACCAGACGAAGACAAGACATTAGCCTCTGACCTAAAGAAATCATTTTATGTCGATGATCTGCTAATCGGGGCTGACACTTTCGAAGAAAGTATAGACATCTACCAGCGATCGAAAAAATCATGAGAGATGCCGGCATGAACCTGCGTAAGTGGAAAACAAATGACAAGCGGCTGCAAGAAGTGTTTGATAGAAGCGAGGAGCAGATAGATGGGTCACAGAAGACATCTGCTTTAGGTATGCAATGGAACACAACGACTGATTTGTTGGAAGTCTCGCCAAGTTCTCTGCTCCAGTACATAAATCAAGCGAAAGGTGACAAGAAACGCACCCTACATAGAACTGCTTCGAGAGTTTTCGATCCCCTCGGCATATTCTCTCCAATCACGGTGACAGCAAAGCTGTTGTTTCAACGATTGTGGATTTTAAAGTCCTTGGGATGAAGAACTGCCTCAAGAGATAAAGACGCAATGGAAGGAATGGAGCTCCCAAGTTATTCAACTGCCTTCTCTGAAAATCCCGCGATGTGTAAGACGTGGCCCGAGGGCAGAGATGGTGTCTGATGAACTTCATGTCTTCTCTGACGCCAGTTTGAAAGCCTACGGAGCGTGCGCTTACTTGAGAACGGTCGACATCCTTGGCAACGTATCCACGTCACTGGTAGCAGCTAAATCACGAATAGCGCCCATAAAAGCAATTACGCTGCCGAGACTAGAGCTCATGGCAGCAGTCGTGGGAAGAAGGTTAATGAAGTATATACGGTCGTCGTGGGATTCAAAATTTACTCATTTTGTCATGTGGGCTGACTCAATGATAGTTCTGAGTTGGATACGTGGCGAGCAGGAAAAGTTACCCGAATTTGTCAGAAACAGAGTGAGAGAGATAGTAGACACCACTGAACTAGATGCATGGTCGTACTGTCCAGGCGAGCACAATCCAGCCGACTTATTAACTCGAGGGATATCTGCTCAAGCCTTGCGTGAGAGCAAGGACTGGTGGAAGGGTCCTAGGTGGCTGGATGAGCCAAGATCGACGTGGCCTACAGAACCACAAGGATTTTCTATTTCCGGCAAAAACGTGGAGTCAACGTGCGAACCGCCAAGCGTTATTCTTCACGCACAACCACAAGAGGAAATGTTCATTGACATCACAAAATTTAGCAGTCTGCGAAAGCTTCTGCGTGTCACAGCTTGGATCGTCCGGTTTGTGAACCGAAATCGAAGACTGCCAATAGTGAATGCAGCCACGATATCAGCAGAAGAGATAGTCAACTCCGAAATGTTTTGGATTTGTCGCGTCCAACGAGATGCTTTCTTTAAGGACATAAAGCAGATCTTGAACGGAAAAGCTGCTCATAAACCTTCCGCTTTAAGGGACCTGCACCCTTTCGTCGATGAGCATAAACAACTTCGACTCGGAGGGCGACTGGAACGAATGGACGCAACATATGAGGAGAAGCATCCCATTCTTTTACCAAGACGCAACCACTTTACACTGTTGGTAATTATGGAGGCGCACTGCAGAGCGTTACATGGAGGCATTGCGAGTACCATGGTACAAGTTCGCCAGCGCTTCTGGATTATTCGTGCTCGTCAGGACATTAAACGTGTTATAAACGCGTGTTTTCTGTGCAAGAGGTATCGCACGAGTCCATCGAAAGTGCAGTATGCTCCACTGCCACTCGATCGACTTGTCTCTTCAAGGCCGTTTGAAGTAACTGGGATCGACTTTGCAGGACCTCTTCATTTAAAGCGAAGGACCCTCACTGATACAACCTCCAAAGGATACATATTGTTGTTCACGTGCGCCACCACCCGAGCAGTGCACCTGGAATTGACGAACGGGCTTTCTACTGAAACCTTCCTTCTGGCATTCCGACGATTTCTAGCTCGAAGAGGAGTACCGCTGACGCTACACTCTGACAACGCACTGACCTTCAAAAAGGCTTCACGAGACCTGAAAGAAGTGTGGGAGGTCATGAAAAGTTCTCCTTTTGCGTCCTTTCTTGCCACGCACCGTATACAGTGGAAGTTCATTGTGCCAGGAGCGCATTGGTGGGGAGGTTGGTGGGAGAGGTTAGTCCGGTCAATCAAGTGTTCACTACGCAAAGTGCTTGGCAAGGGCTACCTCAACAGCGAAGAGGCCGAGACAGTATTACTTGAAGTGGAAGCAGTGATCAATTCACGACCTTTGACTTATTCGTATACGGACGCAGCAGAACCTTTGCCAATATGCCCCGCCCATTTCCTGGTGGGAAATTCATTGACTGCTTCGTCGGGGCCACATAGCTCCGTGTATGAAGCCAGGTGCGCCCAAGCAACAACGGGAGACCTTACGAAGAAGTTCAAGTATCGTCAAAAACTGCTTGACCACCTGTGGATACGATGGAGAAAGGAGTACCTCCTAGAGCTGCGCGCCCTTCACCGCTATCCATCGCGTACCAGCAAGGGCGAGAAGGCCTGCGCTTTAAAGGTGCATCTCGCCCCTTGGGCGTGTGGTAGAAGTTTTTCCTAGTCAAGACGGTGTATTACGGGCCTGTCGAGTCAAGACGCAAGACGGTAAACTTGTGCGGAGACCAGTACAGAAGCTCTACAAACTCGAGATGGCCTGCAATTCTTTGGGGCGGGAGGATGAAGAAAAACAATAAACGTGCGCAGCCTAGGAGTGCGAGAGAAGACGAAGAAGTAGAGAATCCTATGGGCAAGATGGCTTCGTGTCTTATTTATCGCGTTCGCTCATAGTTTTCTTTAATATGTTTTAAACTTTGCTAGAGCTGATGCTGTTGGAGTTCTGGAATTGTTAGAGGGCTCCTTCGAGCGTTTCTGTGAGTATTGCAAGCACAACCAGAACCCAGATTATCTCTGGGCATACTATTCTAACTTGGTCATGTCTTCTATAGAACTCTTTACACCCAAGCGTCTTAAGAAAACAAGTAATAGAAGCCCTTGGATAACAAGAGAAATAGTACACTTAAAAAGACAATTAAAACAAAAACGTAAGAATTATAAAAGTAATCCTAGTGCTCAGAATCAATCAACCATTCGACGTCTTGGTAAGGATATTATAGTACTTGTGAAGGAATCCAAACAAAGGTTCTTCGGCATCACAGTACCGAAATTTTTAAGGGAGGCCCCGGATAAGTTTTGGAGATATGTTAATCCATCAATGAAAGATCGCTCATTGACTCAGTCTACGGGTGGGTCCTACCGCCGAGAGTTTTAATGAATACTTTGCATCAGGGTTTACAGAAGATGACGAAATTTTTTCGATCATTGAATCGCCAATAGATAGGCCACCTATGACTGACGTAGAAATTTCTGATCAGGGCGTCCTTAACCTCTTGCTTAATTTGAACATAAAGAATAGCCCTGAGCCCGATGGCATCCCTTATGATTTTCTATACCGATATGCTGAATGCAATTCGAAATGCCTGGCATGATTTTAGGTCTTCGCTTCTCTGTGGTTTCTTACCTAAAGAGTGGAAGAAAGCTAAAGTTATTCCTATTCCTAAAATCGGCAGTACTGACAATGTAACAAACTATCGGCCGGTTTCAATTACCAGCACTTGTTCAAAGCTGCTTGAACATACAGTCTTGGAACCTCTATTAAGCTATATAAGATAACACAATTTATTATCTAACTGCCAACATGGTTTTCGACAAGGTTTATCTACAACATCCCAGCTCGTCGACTTAGTCAATGATCTTTCGAAAACCATTAACTCTTGTGCACAGACGGATATGATTTTTATGGACTTCGCGAAAGCTTTGATAATGTATCTCACGGTAAATTACTAATAAAAATGTTACGTCCGCCTCTACCCAACGAAACATAGCTACATGTGCCCGCTCTGCAGCGTACCGGACACCCTGGCACATTTGCTCCTGGAATGCCCGTGTCATGTAGACCTCAATATGCAACCGGAGACGGACGTCAATCCAGCATTAAACACGAACGACGACCACATAATCGAAACGTGGGAGGCCAAGCTCGCCCTCGAGGACCTGGAAGACCAGCGACAACTTGTCATCAGGGCCAAGAGGGCAGTTGAAGCCAGAGGGTTCCTAGACTAGGGAGCCCTCCCACCTTAGCGTGATACCGAGCATCGCTCGGAACACTGTTTCACAAATAAACGTTTATTTCTCTCTCTCTCCAAAACCCTACTATTACAAACTGGTTTTCATGTTATTTTCATTCTCGTGAGCAATATGTTGAAGTTTGTGGCACTAAGTCTCCAGTTTCAGCTGTAAAGTCGGGAGTAGTACCCCAAGGTAGTGTTCTGGGACCACTTCTGTTCCTTTTACATATAAATGATCTCCCGAATGAAATAGGCGTTTCTATCAGGCTCTTCGCAGACTATTGCATCATATACAAAAAATAGACACAGTGAGTGATCAGGTAAAATTGGAAGAAAACTTGGAGAAAAAAGCAAATGGTGTGAAGAATGGCAAATGGTGCTAAACCCTCTAAAAACTGTAGTTATGACAGTCTCTCGAAAGAGAAATTACTTTAACTACACGTATTATAATAATAATCATGAACTTAAAAGAGTTCAACTACATAAGTACCTTGGTTTGATTTTTATAAGTGATCTTCGCTGGAATCATCAGATAGATTATGTGTGTGCAAGGGCCAACAAGTCTCTCTGGTGTCTTAGGCGCCATTTGCCGTTTGCAACACAAGAAACAAAATGTTTAGCCTGCAAGACGCTTATTAGACCCATCATAGAATATGCTAAAATTGTCTGGGATCCTTTCTTTGTTACCAACATCTCGAAAATTGAAAAAATTCAGCGACTTGCAGACCGGTTCATATTCAATAAATATCGTTCGACGGATTCACCATCCCAACTGTGTGCACTATCGGCGCTACCCACAATTCAGGCTCGAACAAAATACGAAAGACTTAAATATCTTTACCTGATTATTAATCACCATGTTCATATAAGGTATGCCGACTATTTTGATATTCTTCGTGGTGAAACTTCTAGACATCGTCATTCAATGTTCCTTCGTGCTCCTGCTGTTTACCCTGATTGTTGCAAGTATAGCTTCTTCCCACGAGCTATCAACGATTGGAATTCTTTGACCGAAGAAGCCGTTTCATGCTCATCTGTAGATTTATTCTTAAAACACATAGCTCATATTCTCATTGGTAGCTAAGAAAGCTTTACTTGTGTGTACGTGATCTAGTGCATTTATTTTATTTTCTGCTTGCGTTTCTTGGTGTACTTCATTTTGACTATTAATGTATAAGTTCTGATTATACATGTTCATGAAGTTCCGATTCGACAATCATTGTTATGTTATTATGTATTGTTTTCCACTTCTGTAATAGCCCTGTGTAAGGGGTGACAGTATCCGTAAATAAATAAATAAATAAATAAATAAATAAATAATAAAACAATTCGGGACGCCGGACGCTAAATGTCGCCATGCTCGGCGAGTATAACAAGAGTGCAATTACACATGCAAGAAGTTCTCATGCAAATGAGACGATAAAAAAAGGAAAAAATCAAATAAAATGTTTCGTGCGGAAGAATGAAATTCCGGTTAATGTGAGCGATCACTCTCAGCAAGTAAGACGGGGAGATAAAAAGAAGAATTTCGTGACAACTGGCAAATGCACAAGTTCCATATCGGAGAGAGAAAGAGAGAAACGGCGACACGTCTAGAGGAGAGAAACGAGCAATGGAGGGAGAGGGGAAAAGAAACACTTTGCATTGCAGTCGATATACGTCCCTCAGATTAACGCCTGGCTAATTCGGCTAATGGGGTGGAAATAGAATCAAGCACGGCAATCCGCGAGGCCTCCGTGCAATAGTTTAATGAGTTCTCGTCTAAAAGCGACTAGCACTTCCTCGCTAGGCACAATTTTTGAAAGTATAAATACGGTGAAAAAAAAGGAAGAGTATAATGATCAGAAATCCCAGCCGGAAATGCGCATTGCACGAAAGCGGAACGTGCGCACGAACATTGTTAGAGAATTGATACACTACTGCTTCGCTAAAGCAGCCATTGAGCATGCTCAAATGAGAGTGAACCGAAATAATAACCGCTTTGTACTTTGGTTAATTAATTATTTTTCCCTAAGCAGAATGTGTCATTCTCCCCTATCATTCTCTCCTATGCCCTTTCCGCTCCCCAATTACAGGGCAGCCAACTGGAGATCTCTTCTAGCCAACTTCCCCGTATTTCCCTTTACCTTTTTTGCTCTCTCTATCTCACTTGCTGCAGCGTATAGCTTGGAGTGTCATTTACAAACAGATTTAGTTCCTTCATTGGTATGGCTGACTGTGCTGCCTGCGAATACTGAAGCGGCGTATCAACCCTTGACCACATTATCTGACCTGGTCCTAGCTAGAACTCCCTGAGACAGCTCCCTGATATTTTCGTACAATGTCATTAGTCTGAGTCTGTGCTGTTTCTGTTCTGCACTTACCATGGTATTGATAAAAACGTGTGGAAAGGGTGAACTGTCAAGTCGCGATTAAGGTCCTTTTAGCAGCGAAGCTGTTCTTAGTCGACACTTCACCGGCGATGTCGTAACGCTTAGCGCGTTGGAGGCGGAAAGGTCATGCAAGGCAGCATCAGTGGCAACGCTGATTGCCTTCCAGCACACAGTCGTGACAGTAATACGAGTTCGGGCGAGCGGACATGTGCGAAGGGCCACGGCCGCACTGGAACGCGACCGTAGCGTTACAGCGCGGCCGTTTTTGAGTATTTCGCCGCGCGGGATGCATATAGCTCGACCTGAAGAATAAAAAAACTACAACAAAGAAATGCTGAAGCAAACCTGGTCAGAACGCCGCTGTCTGAAAGAGTGAGAAGGCGTACATTATAGCTTAATGTCAAATAAATAGGAACCATACAACGCAGAAATACTTAAACAAGACTTGCAAAACAGAGAAATTGTTAGAAAGAGTTGCAAAAAAAAAAAACAAGGAAAAGATATAGACTGACGAAAAGGGGGATCCGCTTCACTCTTTCGACGGCTTTCAGGGAGTGGAGCCGGCTGCATTATTGAACACGACATACTTTTATGCCGGGGTCCACCAAACCTTCAGTGACGTATTTCCGTCGAGGATATTACGTTGTTAAAATGAACGCTAACGGATGAGAAAAAAGAAACTAGAATGAAAAGTTTGGCCGCAGGAAATCGAACTTACGCACTCTCGGTCCGCGACTATAAGCAGCCGGCGCTCTTCCGACTAAGCTACCGACGCACATTCCCGACACTCCAAAAAAAGCGGCTTATATTTCTCACAAATTCTCTATCGCATGATGCTCTCTGCTGGCGCGCCGCCATCTGTGCGGGGTGCCGTGACGTAATGTGCCATAACACTTACTAACGCTGATGTGGAAGGATTCGGCGACGACGCAGTTAAAGCGTGGCCTCCGAGATGGTGCGCAATTTCGGAGGTCGTGATTAAAGCGTCTCGATACCAGTGAAGAACACTGGGCGCGCTGGCATCGGGCAGTCGCCCTAGATGCCGTTGCGTTCACGGCCATTCGCTTTCTGTTAGCGTGGGGCTGCTCGTTCTCGGAGTAGTGCAGCTTGCACATGCACCAACGGTGTGTCTCCGCCGCCCACTGCTACGAGTGCGATAGCCCCGTCTAATAAAACTGCTGCAATTGGCGCTGCAGAAAGACAACGATGTCGGCGGGTGCATTTCGTGCTTTGGTAGAGCGAGACTGAGGCCAGCGGGAAGTGGAACGCTTGCGCGCGTTTGTTGCTCAAGCTACGAACCTCTGTCTCACGTGTTGCTGAAGCGCAGTGTGGTAGTGTACGCATGAGCGCAGACGTAGCTTACCCTATTACTCGGGAGCGTACACCACGACGTTTTCCACCTTAATTGTTGACCTTTTAGGAAGTGAATAATCGAGTACCAGTTTATTTTGTTTGTGTGTCATCTTTGCGCGGTATTTATTATATGTTGTGTCTAGGTAACGCAAACAACTTCAGCCACCACAACGGTTAAATCACAATCATGCGCCTTCGTCGTCGCAATGGAGATGTGCCACTAGGCGTCAACGTGGGTGCATCCGCCTCAAAGGAGCTATTCGCCTCGAGATCTTTGATTGACGCCCTCTTGCGTGTGACGTCAAAGAGAGGACTCAGGTGCCGCTCGACGCGCGCGCGCTCACTACGTGAAGGCTGCTCGACACTGCCAACCAGTCTCTCCTGCTAGAGTTATTGAGACCTTATTGGGCGAGTTCATAAAGCAATTTGTACTCAATGTTCAAGAAAAATGCCTACCGAAATCCAGCAGTGTTGCCGTTAGGACCACGTTCAGTGTCAACTGCTCCTGGTGACGACTACTAGACATCGATGTGTACATCTGCATGTATGGCGACGATTTCTTTTCGCGACAGTTCTGTGGCTGTGGCGCACTGAGAATGAATTTGGTGCCAATTTTCGATGATTAATTTCAGCGTTCGGGCTTCATCTTCCGTGTCTGTGTCAAAGCGCAATATACGTATGCCGCGTGCTGCGCGTGTTGGGTTGTCAAGCCTGCTCCTTTGATTTAATTCCTGTGTTCTGAGTTTTAAGCGCATGACAGACGACGTGTGGTGTGATTCATTCGTTACAGTAACAACCTTTGATTAAATCTAATTTTTAAGCAGCTGCCATGTAAGCGCGTCGTAAGTACTAAGTACGTCAAGCTTAAACGAGAAATAAAAAGGCTGATACCACGTTTCAAATGTGGATGCACGATGGTACGGTACGGTACGAAGAACTTTATTTAAAGATCCGGAGAAGTGCCAACCCTGAGGGTGACATCGCGGGCCGCTCCCACGTGGGGACAGTTAGACCGAGCCTAACCGCCGCATCGCAGGCTCTCTGGACAGCCCAAAGTTGATGCTGATATTCCGAGCTCTTGAGGGCCGAGCTCCATTTCTGCAGTGTGAGGCCCTTATCCCCACGCAACGAGGGGCACCACCAAAGCATGTGCTCTAAATCGCACGTTCCCCCGCAGCCAGGGCATTGCGAGCTGAAGTCACTTGGGAATAGACAGTGCATAAAAGCAAGATTCGGATAAGAATTAGTTTGTAGCATCCTAAGGGTCATCGCCTGTGGTCTCGTGAGCTTTTTGTGTGGTGGAGGAAATGCTCTTCTTTCCAGATAAAAATGCTTCGTGAATTCAATAAATGTGAATAAAGTGCCTCGGAACTCTTGAACCCTGCTCTGTGATAAGGCTTCTCCTCCCGCGCGGAGAGTTAGTACGCGCGCTTGGGATGGGAATACCACGATGGTGGTATGAAATATTTTGAGGGTTGTGCGGACTTGTTTTTTTGTTTGCAGCATAGTTTATTCTCTACGTTAACAAATCGATGTTTGCTGACTCGTTCACCTCCGTTTGAAATGTATGCTGAACACAGTTAGTGTAATCATACTAACGTAGATTAATACAAAGCTTTCGCATCAAAAGTCTTAGTAAGATGTATTTCTAAATCACTCTGAACGGTCGACTCCTGATAGGGAGTGATGCGGTCACTGTACTAAAAAGACTCGCAGGGTCCCTTCTGCATTTGCTTAATGACTCGAAGGCGAAATCCATCTTTCTCTTTTATTGCGATAGCAATTATATGGACAGTATCGGCTGGATTTTGCCGTCGCCGTCGCCGCCGTCATGCACCGTATATGTATAAGTATATATATATATATATATATATATATATATATATATATATATATATAAAGGCCCCAAAGAAAAATAATTCAGAAAAATGCTTCCGAAGCGCGGAATCGAACCAGGGACTTCTTGCTCCGCAGCGAGTGGCGCTATCCACTACGCCACGAAACGCAGATCCTCCTCGTAGCTAACGGCGAGCGTTATATACACACCCTGTAGCACTGGACGGACTCAGAGACAGGAGGCGATAATAAGGGTTTCTTCATTACCAGTGAGATGGCGCTAGGAGCCCGACGGGCACATTTAAAAGTCGTCGGTGAGCTTGCTCGCTTCTTTTTATATTTGCGCATGGGAGAAGCTTGCCCTTCCGCTGTCTGCTTGCGCGGTTTTCTTGTGGCGAGGGGTAGAGGAATGTTTCACGCTTTCACCGTGATGTCCGCGCTCATGTTACGGCGCGTACGAATGTCACTCGAGCTCAGGGACGCCGCTAAACGAACAAACAGAAGATGAGCGCGAACTATCAAGTGTCACAGCTCGACACTTGAAGCACGCTAGTTTCCTTCGCTGCATCGGCCGCCTTTGCAACAGAAGCGCTGTTCAACCTGAGAGTATCCATTGGCGAGCCTCACTTCGTATAGCATTAGTTCCTTGCTATCGCATTCATTGCTTCGCCCTTGCGGCGAAACTGTGACTTTTTTCTTCAGTCGATGTATCATTCCTTTCCTCTCTCCCTCCGAATGCGGTTTGGACGTAAACCTGGTTTTGCACAGCTTCCAGGATCGCAGGCATTGCAAGCTACCACACCCTCCTGATTTTTGCATTGCCCCTGTGATCATCCCACGATCACGGAGGCAATGTAAACCGACGATGTCGTGTGATAAGTCTCATGTGACATGACGTTATGAAGTCACCAATTTTCGTGGTCTCTGAGGTCACTGAGGACGTCATGACTCATAAGGCGGCGTCAGTGTGTGATGATTTTTTGCATCGCTCTTGTGATGCTGCCGACTCGGGACACCGACGCTCAATTTTTGCGGTTCATCAAGAATCTAAAGCTTTCACCGTATAATATTCGATTTTGTTACAGCGCGGTAAAGAACAGCAATAACTAGCCAAAGGGGTCAAAAGAATGGTGGGAAAGAGCTCTCTTTCTCCTCTTGCTGGACATATGCGCCGATTTTCCCTACTGCTTACCCAGCTTTACTTTCTAATGACAAATGAAACACGAACAGCGGAGCGCGTCCCTCAAGCATTAGGAACTGTCTAATGCGCGCCGTCCTGTCATCACCATTGGCAGCCACGCACACCCGGTTAAGCAGCACTGCGCCATCGAAAGCATGAATTTGGCTCCAGAGCGGCAAACCGCAAGCTTGTATCTATCTCTTATCATAATGTGCGAACTGTACCACGCGCCGCACTGCTGGCATTTCATTCGGAGACGATAGTACGAGTAACAAGTTTTAATGTGCATCCGATTTGCCCATTCTACGCTAGTTGTCCGCAATAACTCGCTGGTCGATGAAGTTATCAATTTTATATCGTGGGCAGACGTTTTGTGTACACAGGTCCACATGACTACAATAGCGAGTGAAGTGTAAGCTTTCGTTTGAATCTGCTTACATTACGCTAAATTTGGAAACGCGTAAATTGATCGCGCTTCTGCTTACAACGCAGCGTTAGACTCTCTTTATCTCGCTTGGTGGGACGTTCGCGCTTTCACGAAAGCTTGTTGAACGCCATGCAGTCCAGTTAGTGACGCTACGAACACTGTGGCATGATCGTGAGCGCGATGGCTTTATGTATATGGAAAATATAAAAACGTTAACCTTTATTAACCTGCTGTAATGCTAGCAGCCGCCTAGAGGAACTATCATTATAAGAAAATACCGGTAGTAGTCGACACTAGGTACTTATTAGTACACACTAAGTACTAATTTTGTGAAGACACGTTTCACTATCGTTTAATACCGATTCCTATGACGGAGGGAGTAGCTATATTTTTTGTTTTTTTTTCTTCTCCTCAACCCTGTATTTGCGTTTCAATGTCTGAAATGAAGGCAGACATGATGTCCCTCTCGGTAGCGTTGGCACGCCTCGACAGCTACTTGCTTTCCGAGCAATGAATCTTCCAATGCTGCACCGTTCGTGCTTCACGGCAGAACGCTTTTAAGGCTCCGGTCAGATTTCCGCAAATAACCGGCCTCGTTCAGCGACTGTCACATTACCGCGCTTTAGTGGCACGAGCAACGAGTGACACTCTGTTTCTTCTCCAAGCACTTCCTCTGGAGCACTTACTCTGGTTTTTCGCAGTATTCAGCAAAAGTCTTTAAAGATAGAAATGTTACGAAATCGTTGGTCGTGGTTCAAGTTGACGGCCACATTGCATACGTATCATATCTGACATTGAGTTTTGTCAGTGGTCTATTAACTGTCAGGATTAATAACGAAAACTAGTTGAATGGGTTCACTGAAACAGCAAACGCTTTTCTTTTGAAGAGCTGGGACTGTCGCGGCTTCTGGTGGAGCAGACCTCAATCACGCGACTTTTTCTACGTGGCTTCTGACATCCGGTAAGGCAGCGCGACGAAACACTATGTTAATCCAAGGAACACACGGGGCACACGAACTTTGAGGTACGAGTACCATTAGCATACACCCAAGTCAAGGTTCAGGATCGCTTAGAAACTTTTAAATTCGTTGGTTGGAGCAACGCATTCTCTAAATAGAGCAGGAGCTGGTCATGCTTACCTCAAATAGCCTCGATTAGCGTGAGCGCGCGCCTTTAATTCTTGGAGTCGAGAACGGATTTGTCATTAGTTTTTAAGGAAGGGAGACGTTTCAAGCCTAACTTTTAGTGTTTTTTAAATAAAAGACCTACGAAGTGACAAAAATTTCGCACAGGGTTTTTTGCGGTTCATTTCTTTGCAGCGTTTTTAACTTCAATACCTCGAACAGATGCACAGGATTGGCGGAGTCGCAAACGGGGCTGAGATGAGCCGCAAGTCAGAGCCATCATCTATCAATTTGGCTTCATTGGCGGTCTACTGGTGCCGGTGTTCAAGATACAAGGATCTTCTGTACTGTGAACAGCGCATATGAATAGCGTTACATAACTCAACAGTGAAAAAATGACAGCATATCCACGGGGTGAATGATGATGAGTGGGGCGAAGCTACGGAGGGAATCATCTGTAAACCGTGAAACTCTTCCGTGAAATGCGCCCAGTACATAATATAAAGAGTGTGAAACATCGTGTGTATATTAAACATCAAACTTTTATTGTACTGTTGGTTTACGTGGTCCCTTCATTATCACTTGTGATCGGTGAAATGCAAGGAAGAAGTCCGCTCCCGAGCGAAAGAGCGCCAAGAGCGACCGCATTCCCCGCTCGCCCTGTGCGAATTAAAGGCAAGGCTAGAGGGAAGACAGGACGCGCGTTCCACGACGCGAGGTCGGTAGCATGCCCAACGAAAGCCAACGGAACGCGATCGTGCAAGTGCTCCGGCTTCGCATCGCCTCATGGTTCCATTTAGCGTCCCAAAACCAAATATATTGCTCAAGGTGTGCCTTGCGTTTTTCGTAGAAATAATTTCTTTATCATGTACATTAAGACGAAAAGTTGAAAGCTCACTAGAGTGTATCGCCCGCAAAGTATGTCTTTTAGTGTGATTTAACTCTCGTACGGCAGGGTCCTCGCGCCGTTGCCGGTCAACCTCGCCCGTTGACGATCGGGCGAGGTGGCTACATACAACTACTACTACTACACTTTAAGAAAAACATCTGGCGTTCTTTCGTTCTGCTTTTACAAAACATCTGGCGTCTTTCGTTGGTTTATTTCATCAATCAACGGCGTTTTGAACAAAATTTTTATTGTTTAATCACGCACAGGAGAAATCTCACCAGGCACTACCTTGGAGGTAAACAATGGCTGCTAATGGGAATGAGAGACAGAAGAAGTCGGCTTTTAGCTAACACTTACACTTCTACTTCTACTAACGTTTCCTACTGGAACATGCCAATGGCTGCTAATGGGGAATGAGAGACAGAAGAATTCGGCTTTTAGTTAACGCGCACGCTGCGAATTTTTTATTGTTCAACAACGCACAGGAGAAATCTCCCACCGGCACCACCTTGGAGGTCAAAGCGTAAGACTTGTTACGGACTACTACGATGACGACGATTACGAGGAACGAACGGGTGCCGCCTTAAGGAGCTTCGCCCCTAAAATATCTTGAACACGAAGGCTACCAATTTTCTAGTGACGTCTTTTGCATGTGTAACTGCACCGTATGAATATATGAGCAAATAAGGGTTACATAAAGGAAATCAACGTACAATAAAGCGAAACATGAGTCAATAGATGTACATTGCAATTGCATTGAATTTAGCTAATTTAATGCGACTGAACCACATAAAATTCGCGAAATTCCATAAATAAATCAAGCATACAGTGATTCAGGCATGAATCATGGCACTCCTACGAAACAAAATATTAACCCAAGAAATACGACATGTCGCTCGAATGCCGCTACCCGACACCTAAGCCAATGATTCTTACCGCCTCCAAATATGTTATAACACATTTCACAGGCGTTTTTTTAAATGCGAAGCATTTCTTAGCGAACCTCTGGCACTTTGAGCGTTTCTATCTACGTATCTATCTATCTATCTATCTATCTATCTATCTATCTATCTATCTATCTAGCCGCCTACGTCTGGGTGCTCTCATGATCGCCTCCTTAACTTCGTGTAGACCAAAATTTGCATGGGAGGGTAAGAGGATTTGACGAATATGACTGCCGGGTCATGACATAAATAACTTTAAAATCCTGCCGCGTACGTCGTCAAACCCTTTCCACTAGACACGTGTGGCACATACCCGTTTACCACGGGCCGCGGTGTACGGGTATGCGCCGCAGGTGATTGACAGTTTATGTGTACCCAGGAACGGCGAGAACAGACATTGGCAACTTAAATGCTAGAGAGTTAAGTAAAACCAACATCGGCAGCGTTGACTCAACGAATGGAAATAATGAAAATTAGGATCCCAGCAGGAATCGAACCCAAGCATTCTGCATGGCAATCAGGTATTCTACCACTGAGGCACGCCAGGTCTATAAATTGGTTTGGAAAAACAGCCTACGCAGGCGTAATATCGGTGCAACATCAATTGTGGTTGTGGTGCTGGCTATCTAATTTTACAAGAAAGCAATAAACGCTACATGATACTCCTACGATGTGTACTCCTACGATACGGCGTCATATCAGATTGACATCTGTAGTTCCAGTGTTGGCTCCGCTTTTATAGCAGTCTAAGAAACATTACGTTTGTATTCCTATGATTCAGCAAGCTATATTGAAACATTGCTCGACCCCGGAGGAATACATTAATGAAAGTTACATATGATATCCACATCACCGCATCGTAAATGACCGAGGCATCCACGTATTCCAACAGCTCTACTATACCACATACTTCAATACACATGGACCCCTCTTCACCACGATCACGACCGGATCCTATAACAAGTCATGACCAGCTGCTGGTGCTCACTGATCACGGTGATGATGACCTTGTTCAAGAACTGTCAAGAACTTCTTGCACACATGCACACGGGTTCGCGAAACGCGCGTGCGTTCTCGGGACAAGTATAAGCGCTACATATCAGCTTACCGCTTCTGGTGTTGGTAATACCCACGTTGTCATTGCCAGCGTTACCGAACCGTAAACAACTGCTTATATAACACACATGCAGCTCCTCAACATATATATGTGTGCGTATAAAATATATACAAATCTTTAGCGTCATTTTGTAACATGCCGCTCAGTGAGAAAAGTTACGCTACAGTCACCTACCCGCCGCATGCTTCGCATAACATCGACTCCCACGGTACGTGGGACCTGCCGAATTTTTTTTCATATAACGATGTTATTACAGCGCGTGAAATGAATTTTCAGGATGTAGTGATGTACCGCTAAGATCATCCCAGAATAGCGGAAGACGCGAACTCCAAAGCTCAACTTTAAGGAGAAGAAATAGAAGACGCTCCGCAAGGGAAACACCAACAAACAAAATTGCTTCAACTCTGCAAGATAAACTACCCTAAAAGACTCTACACTCTAAACCTTTTCATACCCATAACGATGTTTCGATCACTGAAACAACCTTCGTACACAATAATTTCTGACAATTTTTTCAAAGGATGTAATTACGGCACAAACGCCCTTCGCACACCCTGATTTCATATAAGGGTGCATGAAGGGCATATATATGTTAAAAAAAATCGCAGTTTCGCCGCAAGGACGAAGCAATGAATGCGATAGAAAGAAATCGAAATGTCACACGAAGAACCAGAAGCAGCTCGATACTTGGAGCGTGCCGCTGAAGCACAAAGTAGGACGCCCTAAATGAACTCGCAGGCATGCACAGGGCAAGCGTGAACTAACTGTCACATTTGTTACGCCTATGTGCTTGAGGAACACGCCGCAAGTGTCGACAGTGGAGAATCAGACGCTTGCTTGCTTGCTTGATTGCTTTCTTGCTTCATTGCTCGCTTGCTTGCGTGGTTGCTTGCTTTGCTTGACCCTTAATTCTTGGCTCTTACCCACTACAATGGATTGGCCATGAAACCGGCGGTTAATAAAGTCGGGAAATTTAGGATTTAGACTTCGTTAGATATTTCTTCTTCTTTGAAACTGCGGCGCGTCGAGTTACTTCCTGCGTCTCCAGCCACACGGGGCAGGGGCGTAGCCAAGGGGGGGGGGGTTGGGGGGTTCAAACCCCCCCCGAAATTTTTCAGTTTTGCTTGCGTATATAGGCACGCACACATACAAACGCACGCACGAATATACATAAAGTATGGTTGAACCCCCCCCCCGAAAAAAATTTCTGGCTACGCCCCTGACACGGGGGCGTCTGATGCAAGGTGTTCCCGGTGAATTCTTTCTTTTTTTTTCCTTCCACAACACGAGTGGGTACAGAAAAGGGCCACTTAGTCGTGCGCGACATAAAAAAGAGGAGCGTTGCGTGATAGAAAACACGCTCACGCTCGTCCGAGATCTGCTTGCCACCAGCGGTACATGGTGTATATTAAATAGCTCGCCGTTATTTCGCTGGCGCATACCTGGCATGTGGCAGACTTCTCTAACGCAGCGCGATCGGGTGCGAGGGGTTGCTTGCTTGCTTGCTTGATCCTCTTCTACTGGCTCTTACCCACAAAGGGGGATTGGCCATGAAACTGGCGGTAAACATTACATGGAAATTTAGAATTTAGACAAAAGTAATTGAATTAATCGGACTACAAGCGAGAGTTGAAAATAAAATAAGAATCTTTGGGTTATGTGCCAATAGAATGAGGAAAGAACCCTAATATCAAAAATAATCAATTAGAAAAAAGAATTATAAAATACCAAATTGCAATAGGAAATAACTTAATCTATGCAAACGTTCCTGTTGCTGTGACCCAGAGAAGACGCCCCAAGGGAAAGAATATTTGCAGAATCTAGAGGAATGTTCAAATTTCTGAATAAATATTCGAAATGTTTTTTCCTGTGACTGGAGAAACGACGGCAATGTATTAAAAAGTGATCAATGTTTTCAGGCTCTTGACATAAAAAGCAAAGAGGGGACGGAACCAGACCAGCCCTGTGTAAATAAAAATTTAGAGGAGGAATACGGCATCGAAGTTTAGTAAGGGCCACCTCCAATTTACGAGAGGGACACCATTTATTGTTCCAAGGAAAAGAAAGGTGACCATATTCTTGCTGTGGTAATCTTGCTTTCATGGAATCCTGATGTAATGCGTATTTTCGGAATCTAGATGCAGTAATAGTCTGTATCTGGTACAATGTACATTGCAGGACCATCTAGGGACCACCGCGCGAGAACATCCGCCATCTCGTTTAAAAATATGCCACGGTGACCTGGCACCCATACCAACCGAACTGTGCTTAAGTTTTTAGGAATTAATGACATGAACAAATTTAAGGAGGAGGACTCGGAAGGAGAAGCTGAAGTGAGAGCACTACATACAGATTTCGAATCAGTGACTATTACAGCTGACGACCCATTTGCTGAAAGCTTACGAAGGGCTGAAAGAATTGCTAAGAGCTCTGCTTCAAATATAGGCGTATAATTCAGCAGTCGCAGTTAGAATGTCCAAGATAAAGCCTCTGAGAAAATACCTACTCCCGCTTTCTCTTCACGCATGGATACATCAGTAGCAATGACGCTAAAAATTCCCAACTGGCCTAAATGGTCTTCTAGCAAGCCTCTCAGATATCTAGAGGGACTAAAGTGCGTTGGTGGGCTAGTTGGTTGTTCATGCTTAGTTTCTACAGCGCGACTGGACGCGGACGGAGAAGGAACACGCAAACACACACACGTGTGTGTGTTTGCGTGTTCCTTCTCCGTCCGCGTCCAGTCGCGCTGTAGAAACTAAACATCTAGAGGGAAGAAATTTAGAATTGGATGGGAATATATCATCGAATTCAATTTTTGTCTTAGCCAATGAGAAATCATTTGAAACAATGTTGCGTATATTCACCTTTAAAGGATCTAGCTGCTCCTGCTCAAACAAAACTTGCGGCTTATGTATCCAAGACCATGGCTCATTAAAAATGATCTCGATTCAGAAATGAATACAAACTGTAAACGTCTTAGAGAAGATGCATAAATTTTTAAATACGTTTTGACTGTAAGAATGCGGAATCTGCAAGTCAGAGTAGGTACTCGGGCTTCTTGATATAGAACACTGTTCGCTGTAATTTTCGGAACCCCTAGACAACTACGAAGAGCCTCGCGCTCTAAAAGAACCAGGGGATTAATTTTGTATGCTGGCCCCCCAGAGAATAACACGCAACCAAATTCTAGAATCGGGCGAACATACATACTGTAAATCATAAGGAGATTGTCCCTGCGTAACCCAGTGGGGTGACGACCAAGTTTACGAAGCATTCCAATATTGCGAGTTGCCTTCGATTTAATATGCTCAATGTGATGTAGCCAAGTTAGTTTTTCGTCATAAAACATCCCCAAATACTTAACGCAGTCTTTCTGGGGAATTATTTTTTGACGGTACTGTAGTGAAATGCTAATTGGAGCATTCAAAGGAAAAACAATAACGGAACATTTACTGACGTTTAGTGTCATTCGTATCTGATCAAACCATAACTCTAAAGTTCCTAAATATGACTGCAGTGTAGCATGCAATGACTGAATATCACACGCAGAAGAGGAAAACGCGATGTCATCTGCATATACATACAGATGAACGTTAGTCTTCATAGGAGCTGAACCTAATAGAACATTAAATAAAGCAGGAGAAAGAACGGAACCTTGAGGGACTCCTCTGGACTGGCTATATTTTGGGGAAGATAAGCCACGCTGGAAACAGTAAAATTTTCTATCCTTGAAAAACTCATACAGCCAATTATTAATATATTGCGGGAAGTTCAAGTTTTTTAGACAGTTGAGCAAGGTAGCATGCTCTACACTGTCGTATGCCTTAGCCAAATCTAATGTTGCCAATGCTGAATATTGCCGCCTGTGCCGAGCAAGCTTAATCCGTCCCTCTAAATCTACATGTGCAAACCATATAGAATATTCTGGTCTAAGCCCTATCTGACATGGGCTCAGAATTGAGTTAGCTGCTATAAATTTGTTTATCCTATTGTACAATACTCTTTCAATTATTTAATAACATGCGAAGTTCGTGCGATAGGTCTTATATTATCAATATGTACACCTCCTCCTTGTTTTTTGAGCAGAGGAATTATTTTTGCAGTTCTCCAATCTGGAGGAACCCAGCCATTCTCGAGTGAGTAATTGACAAGATTGAGAAGGTCCTGAGAAGACACCTCAAATAGCAATTTTAACATACCTGTTGAAATGCCATCTGGCCCTGGAGCTGAATTGGGAAGAGTGTGAACAACACTTGCAAGTTCTTCTATAGTTACTCGCTCGAAATCATTCACACAAGAAGGTTTGGGGAAAACGGATTGCAGTTGAGAGGTGAAGCGCTTTTGTAAGCCTAGTGCGATGCCATCTAATAAGTCAGCCAATTCTGATGGAGAGAGAACAACGGATTCAATGTTTCTGGGCGCAGGGATAATTTTGCGCGACCTAAGAAATCGAAAAAGAGCTTTCTTGTTCCTATTCTTTGAGAGAAACGCATAACGGTTTTCATCATACTTAGCTTTCACCATGGAAACAGTTCTCTTAAACATCGCTTTGGCGAATTTATAGTTACTCCAATTAGTAGGGCACTGGTTGTGGAGAAGTTTTTTCCATGCGGCCTTTCTACGCCTGTACTCTCGTTCACACTCCGAATCCCACCAACCACTCACTGGTTTTTCTTTTGCTGAGGTTACTGTAAACTGCGATTTCTTCATGGAGCATTTTAAAACCGAACACAGACTCATAGCTTTAATAGCACTATCGGAATTAGTCAGAGAGGACAAAGCTGAGTGTAAGCAAGTTTTAAATTTGGAATAGTTATAACAAAACTGTGAGTTGGAATATCCAATGGGACCAAGGAGTAATTAATATCAATCACTATTGGGCAGTGACCACTATTAGTTGCAGTATTCGCTACAGACCAAGAAGAGATAAGAAGGGTTGAGCTAGCGAATGATAACTCTAAAACAGATCTTGAAGTACCTCTTACAAAAGTAGGAACTTTGGAATTGAGACATGTATAGTTGTTTTTACAGATCCAGTTCCACAAAAATTTTCCTGATGCGTCTGTGCGATACCCCCAAGATACGTGGAGCGAATTAAAGTCGCCCGCTAATAACGTATTCGGTCTACAGAGACTCTGAGCGGAGTCAAGAACACGTTCATCTTTTACGCCAATCGGAAAGTAGCGGTTCACAAGAGTGATTGGACCCGATCCTGGAGTTTCAATTTCTAATACTAAAACTTCGTGATCACTTGACATTGTCTGGAAAACAACTTTCGCTCTATGACAAAATTTTGATGCGATGAAAAACGCTATTCCTCCACCTCGTGAATTCCTGTCTAGCCAAAAACATTTATAATTTGGTAGATGAAACGTTTGACCTGAAGACAACCAAGTTTCTTGTAATAAAATAACGTCCGGAGAATTCTGAGAAATAAGGTATAATAAATCGGTGACAGCAGAAAGTATAGAACGGCAATTCCACTGAAGGACTCGAAGACACCCTATTGTGATGACAGACAAGCAGTCGCAACTGCTTGATCCAAAATACTATCTTTTAAAAAATCATTTCTGGACAAAGACTCCTTCACACTTTTCTTGGATTTAGGAGAACAACTGTGCTTCTTGTGAGTTGGAGATATGGTGCGTTTCAGCACTCGGGCATCAATGTCTACATTCTGAATACTCTGAGAGCCGGAATCGGACAGACATTCATGATCAGACATTCGTGAGTTAGAAGCTTGCTTGACATTATTACTAGAAGTACCTGATAGAGACCCAAGTGAAGACTTATTTAGTACCAAAGAATTCTGAACGCTCTTGGATAACTGCTCCGAAATGCCAGTTAACTGCGCCGAAATCACTTGAGCCAATGTCTCTGATATGTTCAGCAGAAGTTTTTCTAGGGACTTTTCCACTACTTTCTCTACAATAGAAGAAATTGACTGACTAAGTGATGCATCCATATTGAAAGACTGACGGGCTGTAACGCCTGCATATCCTTGTGTTCTACTCTGAACCTCAGCAAGAGCTTCTCTGCGCGAGCATCGCCTTCTCTCAATGATGTCAAGGACCTGCATTTCTTTAGCCTTCGCAGGACAATCGGAGTGATCAGCTGTGCGAGTGGCTTGGCATAAGCAGCAGGATTCATTAGTTGAGGTACAATCATCAGCACTGTGTTCAGCCCCACATTTACGACATCGTACATTTGATCGACAACCGTTAGCACTATGACCATAGCGCCAGCATTTACCACATTGGAGAGGTCGATGAGCAAGGGGTTCAACTCTGTAGATTAATGGCCATGCTTTGATTTCTGATGAACGCGATGTCCCTGCAAATGTGGCGATAACTGACTCGGTTGGAATCCTAACATTGTTCACTTGCCTGTTACACCGATAAACAGAAACTGCACCTGCCTCTGAAAAAACATCCAAGACTTCCGCCGGGCTAAGGCTGGCGTCGACTCCACGGATTAGGCCTTTGCAGCAAGCAAGGTGGGGTGGAATGAAACAGCTCACCGGTTGTGAAGCAAAAGACGAGCACTTTTAGAAGGTCCTGAAGACAGGCCTGGTCTGGGGAGCAGCAGAGAAGCCGCCACGTCCGAATTGTCGGACCTCAGTTATCTGCAGATAATGAGGGGTCACCTTGCGAAGCTCAGACTGGATGGCCTTGCTGGTAAGAATCCGCAGTGGGGTACTCAGAAATTTTTCTTCTGCTTTGTTTTCCTTTGTGTCTTTTTTATATATATACATACATATACATATCTGGGATGTGACGGTGTCGACAGACGGCGTCGGCAAAAATCAACCGAAAGTGACCATCTAATTACTATCGCAATAATATAACACCTTAATAACTGGTAGGATGTGGGGTGTTTCTCGAAATGTTACATCTATACATTCTTGTGAAGAAGTTTCGGTATGTTTCGAGATGCATGCCGTGTGAAAACCATTTAGTCTGCAAAGGGTACCACCGCGCGCGAGATGCAGACCGTGTGCAGACATACGTTTCGTGTGCAAACCGTTGTCAAAGGAACTAACCATCCTCGTCATTCTTGGGTCAGTCTTCCCACTGTTTTCGTGGTGGTGTGTTGGCTGTTGTGTCGCGCTTGCACTGATTTGCGTTTCGCCGCACCCATAAAGTCTGGAGCTGGTCTTGCCACATCGCGACGCTGCGCTGTCTATCTCCGGCGTATTCACTGCACTGCGTCGTCACCGGCTGGGAATGGCTGCCGAGAAGACAGTCGGCCTATCGGATCCATGATTTCAATCTGACTCTGGGCACGAATCGGCGCTGCATTCTTTCACAAGTGAGTGATCGCTCTTTATTCTGCCGCACCGATCGCGTTCGCGAAACTGATCGCGATTTCCGGTAACGGACTCGATAGTGTCCTATTCGTGCGCATCAAATGTACCGCGGGGACCGGCTTGGGCGTCAGCACGCCTGTGCTTTGTGACCGCCTGGATATTGGCCGCCATTCTCGTCGACCACCCGGGCGCTCGCTCACCGAGGATTCGCCGGGGTGATGAGCTGCGAGCTCGCGATATTCGCAAATGCCCACGAACTATAGGTGGCGCGCCGTGCTTTTCAAGATGGCGCCAGGAGGAGGGTCAACCCGGTTGTTAGCATAGGAACAGATAGTACGTGCAGACGTACGGCCCGTGCCTCTTTCACCGGATGAAGTCATGAGCCTGCTGAATTGGATATGAGACTAAATTACTTTCCCAAACCATTGAAAGTGCTAAGTACTCACCACCTAATTATTTGCTGTGGTGTGAAAGGTTATATTTCAGCTCCCTTACCGTGCATAACGATGCTTTGCGAAATCCTGTGCGTGCTACATAAAACTGCATGAACTAAAATTGACGTATGAGCAGAACGGCACTCCGAGGTAGTACGCACCGAGCCAACGTTTATAGATACGTTTTACCGAGCCTGCCTTACGGATTGCCGCAGTAGTAGGCCGCCAGCGAGTCGCGTCATCGCTGCTGCACGGGACCGCACGTTTAACGTGGTGATGGTTTGCAAACATAATACGCCGTCGTCATTACTTGTGCAGTCGGGAACGCGGAGTTACTCTTCAACGGAACACAAGCATTTAACTTCCCATTCAGTAGCGCTGGTGTCGTGTGTAATTCACTTCACTCGCATGTTGCAGGCTCGATCAGCACGATCGAAACACGAATATCGAAAAGAATGCGCACATATCCTTTTTGCAACGTCGAAGAAGTTAGCCGAGAGGCTTGGATTGTGGCTGCGACTGCACGTTCCAACACTTTAACCATTTCGCTTCTCTGGTCGAGCTCGAGCGTGTTGGCGGCATGCGGCGCTCCATAATATCCACAATAATTGATACATGCAATGCACAAGAGGAACTATGCTTTTATTTTGATCTCGCTCAAGGATGTTATACATTAAATACAATCAAAGTGACTTACGAGCGCGAAAGAACATTAACGCACGAGCGGACGTGAAGTGCAACTCGCTCGTCGTGAGTTAGCAGCTTTCACCGTCGCTGTCACTCTCGGTGCCTTCACAGTCTTCTACGTCCAGTGAAAAATCCTCGTCGTCAAGATGGTTTCTTTCAACATCACTGCTGAAAGCAATCTGAAGAATTTCCTCCGCCGAACAACTTCGAGCACTCCACGTCACCACGTTTACAATCAGGGTTGCCGTTGGGTAGATTTGAAAAGGAGCCAGAATTCAAGCTAAAAGTAGCCAAAGTAGCCACGTCATTTAATCTTATCGCCAAACTTGTAGCCAAATGGCAGAAAAGCGGTATTATGAAAAGAGTTTTTATTATTGAACAATATATAATACCACTTTGTGTCAGCAATAAAATAGCATACGAGCACAGTTATTTTATCCTCATGCTTGGTCTTCAAGCCATAAGCAAGTTGCAAATAATTGAACAATTACCTGCATGCAGTCTATATAGATTAGATATAATTGCCAGAGACAGAGTAAGTTTGGAACGATCCAGCCAACTATTCAGTAGGAATATTAATCGTAAATTCAGGTCGTGCTTGAAGTCTGCGACTTCAAGCACGACCAGCTTCGAGAAGTGATATCTGTTTGAAGATGACCTGTCCAGCTTCATTTTGTATCGGATCTCTGTTTTTGTCAAGGTCACACGATAACACACGCTGTGCATCAGCATGACAAAACTGCTCGTATAGCGTAAGCACCGATGGCGGGCAGCGTGAACAGCGTGCTAGCCACGCGTATGCCAACATGCGCGCAATTTTGTCACTTTTGATCTTAGCCAAAAGGCGTACTTAAATTTCATCTTTAATTTGTAAGTTATATTTCCAATTTCTTAATTTTTATTTAAATTCATAAAAGCACCGAATTCTTGGCCTATAGTGGGTGTGAGACACTAGACACCTTTAGCTGACCGTTTACGATCCGCTCCTGTCAGACCTGCGTATGCTAGCGTTTTACACACGAACGCGTAGAAGGAACTGTAGTGCGCGTGCGCAGAACGATCGTGCGAGCAGCGAACGTCGAACACACCTCTCGCTCTGTTTGTGAAGTCGATTGAGCGGAGCGTGAAGGTGCGTCCACTTGGTTTCGCCATCGTTTTGCAGCCAAGCTGACCGCGTCTCGGCAAGACGGGCTCGTCAAAAATGCGAAATCTACTCATTTCTCTGCGCTGTCTCGGGCCGCTACATCTGCGCGGGGCTGAGCGTAAGTGACGCTCAGCTAAAAGCGCCTACTGACTAGGCGAACAAGAACTTGATCATTCCGTCTCGGCACCGCGCGTTGCGTTCAGGTTCCTCGATGAGCACCTGAGTCATGGCGGGGCTAAGACACTCGCATACACTGGCTGACGCGTCAGAAAAGCTTGGAAACAAAGGGTAGTCGTCAGGCTTGCTCGGTATTTTATCTGCAGATAATGAGAAAAAATGGCGACTGAATGCGCTAAAATAGAGGTTCAAAGTGGCCAGAGAGTAGCCGTGGCGCCAACCTGAAATTTTTGTCGCCAGACTCGGTCGTAAAGTAGCCAATTTGGCGCAAAGTAGCCACCAACGGCAACCCTGTTTACAATAGAGACGTCTGGGCGCGGAGAACATTTCGCTCTCAGATCGGTGAACGAGCAAATCGCTTGCAGTGTGCTGCCACCTTTCAACAAACGTACAAAAACAAGCGGCGCAGCGCTGGCTATGAAACCAACACACTGGCGAAGGACGGCGTGGAAAGCGTTCGCTCCACGAAAGGCGTGGAGCAGACGCGTCCTCGAATGATTAAAACGTCGCTCGCACGATTAGTAACAGCGCTTTGCTGACAAAGGATAGAGGCATATTTTAATGTATCGGAAACTTGAGATCGCTCAATTTTACAAGAGCACATCGCGAGCCGCCGCGTCCTCCCGCGTACAGTGTTATGGGATTCATGCACTACAAGAAACACTGACCAATGCTATATACAAGTAAAACAGGGTGAGCTTCAACTGAATATGTCAAACAATAACATTTAACTAACCTACGTGGCTACAGAAAGCCTCGCGAAGCTCATTGTATGCGTACGCTGTGGGCTAGCATTGAAAGCGCGAGACGCCACGTATTTTCACGAAAACTTCGCGCCTCGCAAGAACGAATCAGATTTCTCGTGCCACGGAGGGCCCGGTTTGTTCACTGATGCAGAGAACATGCCAAGTCGTAGTGTTCCTTCCTTGCCAACGCGTTAACGCTGAGGTTAGCACAGCCGAACAAGGCAACGACTGCGTAGTGCTGCCATTTTGTCGTCTACTAACCCTCCTCGAGAGGACGCTCCTGAATTCCGCTTGGCGGCGCGACAGTCTATGGGCATTGCGAATCGGGCAGAGGCCTCACCGCTGTTCGTCGACTCGTGCGAAACGCATTTTCGGTCGCCGGCAACGAGCTCGATTGTACTTCGCGCGCTTGAATTGCGACGGTATGGCTTGGCGGGTACTTTAGCTAGTCGACTTCAGCTGAGCTTCGGAGTTCTGTGGAAAGTTGTCGCCATTATCGTCGCCTTTCCCTTCTCTCGCTCGTAAGCAGCTCAGCGCCGTTGGTGTTGGCGGCCCCGCGTTCGCTCGCTCTTCTGCACGAGATTCGCTGGTGGCAGCGGCGTCCGACGGGCTTGGTCGAGCTGTAGGACGCCGCTCGCAGGAACCTCGCCGAATCGTTGGCGGCACGGTGGTTGGTGGCACCTCGGCGTGGTAGACGTCAGACTCTGGAGTTTCCAAGATGTGTGGCGCCACCTGTCGGAGAAGTATTGAGTAGTGCATAGACCGACTCTCTCGCACAGTTTGCTATGGGACCATGCGCAACTAGCGAGTGCGAAACGACGATTGAGCTTAATATCGCGTGTGTTTGCGCATTTAGCACTCAGAACGAAAGCTGTGAATTGCTCTCCGCTAGTCAGACGCGCTGCAGACGAGAGCCCTCTGCACGCTACGAAGAAACTCCGCAAAAGACGCACTGTTGCGTTGTGAATTGCCATGGACGTAAAAGACTGAATAACAACGTTCAGTTTTACCGATTTCCATAGTTGTCGTACGAAGAAGAAAGGCGAGAGCGCTGGATACGGGCCGTTGCGAGCGTGTTGGGTAAGCGAAGTATCCGCGTTCTCCACAGCTGGTGGCATGAATGTGTGGCTCTGCAGTTGTATTGCGTAGCCCTGATGCAAAACCGTGGTAACCTTGAATATGAAGCTCAGCTAAGGCTCTCACCTTGGTGTTTGTCGTTTAACACGAAGTGAGCAGCTAGAGGCAGACTGGAGACGCGTGATACGCACACCGCGACGAGTTGGTCGTCACAACAAAGCATCGCGGACGTATGTACGTTTTGAAGGCTCAGAGTTCTGGTTTTAACTAGCTGACACCACGTGCGTCATACAAGTAAATCGCAGAATGTTGGTCGTGACCCCCTTCAGGTTTGTTTCGCCTGTGTCCTCCGCGGTTGCCGTAGCTATCTCGGAGGCCACGGTTTTGCCTTTGGTTGTACCCCGCGAAAGTGGACACGCACGTATCCCCATTTGCAGTACATACGAACGGAAGACGACCATCAAGAGACCATTTGAGGATGCGTAATAAAACACTCCAATGCACAGGAAGCGAGAGATGAATTAAGGGAGAATGCAACTGAAAAGGCGAAAATCGCCGGAGCCATTCGCCCCTGATGAACCGAGTTTTGTACCATCTGATCGTAAGATGCATAGCTAAGTAAATTGATCGTGTACAGGGGCGTAGCCAAGGGGGGGTTGGGGGGGGTTCAAACCCCCCCCGAAATTTTTCAGTTTTGCTTGCGTATATAGGCACGCACACATACACACGCACGCACGAACATACATAAAGTATGGTTGAACCCCCCCCCCCGAAAAAAATTTCTGGCTACGCCCCTGATCGTGTATGTAGGTACTTTATGGCTGTGGCATACGTATATACCCGATTTTAACGCATTTAGGCTCCAGAGAACGGATGTCGGAGGGCTTTCCTCGAACTCGGTGTCGTGTGATGCTCGCTTGTACTTGCGAGTTGCAGCGCGCGGGAATAACTAAAACTTATTTTGCATTGTACTCGCAGATCGCTTTGATCAGCTTCCTTTGTTTCTGAAGCGTGGATTTGCGGAAGAAGCTTTCCAGGTCCTTGATTTTCAGGAAACCGCGCCTCGACACCAACGAAAGAGGAGGGTTATATTGCGGCCTATGCACATTCGCTTGCGGGCGGCTCTCTTTGCACTACCCAGTTAGTGCCAGGGCTACGATGAGGGCGCTGGTGGCGGTGTTTTAGGGGCGAAGCTCCTTAAGGCGGCACCCGTTCGTCCCTCGTCGTGGTCGTAGTAGTGAGTAACAAGTCTTACGCTTTGACCTCCAAGGTGGTGCCGGTGGGACATTTCTCCTGCGCGTTGTTGAACAATCAAAAAATTCGCAGCGTCCGCGTTAACTAAAAGCCGAATTCTTCTATCTCTCATTCCCCATTAGCAGCCATTGGCATGTTCCAGTAGGAAACGTTAGTAGAAGTAGAAGTGTAAGTGTTAGCTAAAAGCCGACTTCTTCTGTCTCTCATTGCCATTAGCAGCCATTGTTTACCTCCAAGGTAGTGCCTGGTGAGATTTCTCCTGTGCGTGATTAAACAATAAAAATTTTGTTCAAAACACCGTTGATTGATGAAATAAACCAACGAAAGACGCCAGATGTTTTGTAAAAGCAGAACGAAAGAACGCCAGATGTTTTTCTTAAAGTGTAGTATTAGTAGTTGCATGTAGCCACCTCGCCCGATCGTCAACGGGCGAGGTGGACCGGCAACGGCGCGAGGACCCTGCCGTACGAGAGTTAAATCACACTAAAAGACATACTTTGCGGGCGATACACTCTAGTGAGCTTTCAACTTTTCGTCTTAATGTACATGATAAAGAAATTATTCCTACGAAAAACGCAAGGCACACCTTGAGCAATATGTTTGGTTTTGGGACGCTAAATGGAACCATGAGGCGATGCGAAGCCGGAGCACTTGCACGATCGCGTTCCGTTGGCTTTCGTTGGGCATGCTACCGACCTCGCGTCGTGGAACGCGCGTCCTGTCTTCCCTCTAGCCTTGCCTTTAATTCGCACAGGGCGAGCGGGGAATGCGGTCGCTCTTGGCGCTCTTTCGCTCGGGAGCGGACTTCTTCCTCGCATTTCACCGATCACAAGTGATAATGAAGGGACCACGTAAACCAACAGTACAATAAAAGTTTGATGTTTACATTTCACGGAAGAGTTCTCCCTGTGCAAATATTAGAAGCGAGCGAGCTGGCCGACGACTTTTAAATGCACCCGTTTAGGAAACCTTCATGTGCGCGCCTCCGTCGCCTCCGTGCCTCCGTCGTAGGCATGGAGGCGCGCCCATAAAGGTTCCCTACGCCCGTTGGGCTCCTCGCGCCATCTCGCTGGTAATGAAGAAACGCTTATAAGCGCCTGTCTTCTCTGAAACCTGCCAGCGGTAAAGGATGTGTATATAAAGCTCGCCGATAGCTACGTGAACACTCTGCTCTTTGTCCCGTAATGGCTAGCGCCACGCGCGGAGGAGCGGGAGGTTGCTGGTTCGGTTCCGCGCTTCGGGTGAATTTTTATGAACAATTTTTGTTTGGGACTTTTATATATTCATACATACTTATACATATACGGTGCAT
Source organism: Rhipicephalus sanguineus (assembly GCF_013339695.2). NCBI lineage: Eukaryota > Metazoa > Arthropoda > Arachnida > Ixodida > Ixodidae > Rhipicephalus > Rhipicephalus sanguineus. The sequence continues at coordinate 52,360,731 of NC_051182.1, forward strand.
GACGGCGGCGACGGGGATGGCAAAAACCATCCGAGACTGTCCATTTGCTATCGCAATAAAACATGTGTTGAGGATCCTGGGTGCGGAATTGCGGCCAAGACGAATACGGCCTTGTTTTTTGCGTGACTAATTAAGGTGAAAGCCTTACATGCATCATGAAACACGAGAATTGACTGTCCGCGGCCCGTGGCGTCTTCGTCAACGTAAGTGATGCTGAAGATCATCATGTGATGACGTCACCATACGACGTCATCATGTCGCGACTGTGACTTCACACGACGTGACGTTATATAATGGCGTCCTCACATGACACCATCCCTGTGTCAAACGTGGACCGATCCAGGAGGCACTGCAAAACCACACTGGGTGCAGAAGGCTTTCGGAGGACGGCGGAGAAAGACCAGTACATCGACTAGAAAAAGGAAAAGATGGCTTTGCCCTTTGATTCGTGTTAGGCGTGTGTATAGGGGACCCTCTGACTTTTTCTGTCTTGGGATTGTTCGCGCTCAAACTAAAAACAGTCAGCTAATGATTTGACCGCTTAGCAGTTGCGAAACTCTGCCCACCCTGGACACAAATAATGCCCGTCTTTTAGAACATTACGTCATTTCCACATGCGTTTTTTTTTCTTTTTTTTCATTTCCAAAGGATTCACAATCTCAGTTGTGTGTACGTCTCGCAAGTTGTTTACGATGCTGGCTGTATATGCGGCACGAGGCTGTAATGATTTTCCCGTCTATCACATTTGACCGAATGATTGGTGGCAACGAAAAAGAGCCGCACTTCAGCTAAGCGTATTTTCCTTCCTATGCACATTAGCCATCTCATTTTCAATGGTGCGAAGCGAGAGCACTATACCCTATCCAATAGACCAGGGGTCTCAAACTCAGCTCAGCCAACGGGCCGCCGTCACTAATTCTAGTCCCGCGGGGGCCGGGGCAGTAAAGAAGGTTGAAGCAGAGGGGGGAGGAATGGGAGCTTGAACAAGATATCAGCAAACTTATTGTCTGGAATTTGAAAGGAAGCCTTTTCCACATCTCATTTTTAGGTCATTTCCTAAAAAGATTTGGGATCCGGAATCGAGAAACATCAATACCGATCTGCAAAATGACTGAAATCGGGACGCCGATTCTGAAATGCAGTTTTTGTTCCGCGGTTATGTTTCAAAATATGGTGGCCGCGTGGTTTGCCTCACGAAGAGAATGCTTGAGACCACTCACGTCGGAGCTTCTCATGGACACACTTCTTAATTAAGAAAAAAATATGGGAGAGGGTCGCGTGCGGGCCCCGGGCCGCTAGCAAAAGGTTCAGGGACCGCGTGTTTGAGACCCCTGCAATAGACCATGTTCTCTTCCCCCTCCCCCTAAGCAAAGCGGATGCTATATTACTGGTTTACCTCCCTGAGTTTCTCTGTTTTTTTTTTATCTCCCTTTGTATCTCTTACATTCCAAGAACTCAACTCAGGTGTTCTGTTAGAATTCTTTAGGATAACCCGGTGAAGCCTATGTTGTTCCTGACCTGTACCTGTTGTATAAACCCTTTCTTTGGGCTAGTTGGTGCAATATTGAACACATAATGCAGAGCTGCGGGAGCAAGCACGGACTAATATAGGCAAAAGCACGGACGAGACAGACAAGTCAATATTAACCGACGCAACAACAATAACAACACACATGTTGCACACAGTCGCATCTAGCTTACGCGGGAGGCCGTGCGTGGTATTTTAACTGTAGCACAATCGTGCGCGTACAGTACGCAAGAATATTGTGGCACAATGTCCTAAATGTTGCATTCATTTCAGCGGTTCCCACGATGTAGCACCAGTTAACCTTCTCGCGTCATCAAGCTGTTGCGACGCCATGAACTACACACATAGCTGAGTGTCAAAGAAAAACGCGGTATTGTAGGAGGCCATCTTGTCCAGCAACCAACGGACAAAAATGCACAACTGAGGCGTCTGAAACATTGCCGTTGATTAGATGGCAGCTGAACGAAATAAGGGCTCACTGTCCGACGTGTGGCCACCGCCTTAACACAATTTTAACGTTGGAACGTCGAAGGACTACCCCAGCCGGTCTTGTCGGGTGCGCTGTCTACTGCACAGCGCGCTCCCACGGCAACCGAAAGAAATAAAAAAAAGGTAGAGAGAGGGGTTAATTTGGAGCATGGCAAGTCGGTGGAAGCAAGAAGAGCTGTTGCACAGACGCTGTGGTGTGTTGTCGAGAGATGGCGCTGGTTTGTTTTTGCGCAACGGAATTGCAAACTTTATTCAAAGTGCATGAGATCCTATGGGGGGTTCAGGGAGGGTGCAACCGCCTTTCCCCTCACTAGTCCCCAGGGGAGCCGAGCGGTGGCCCCACCATACCAGCGCACGAAGCGGATAGCAGAGCAAATCGCGGTAGCGCTGGCCTTGTCTCACCCAGAGCGCTTTTCCATTTACACCGACTCGAGGGAATCAATTACAGCTTTCCAATCGGGCAACCTCGCTCGAGAGGCGGCCTCCACTCTAGAGAACAGGGCATATCCCGGTTCTAATTTTATCACTTGGTTCCCTGCAACCATGAGGAAGAACGTTCTGGAGGACTTCCCAAACCTCAACGAGCTGGCCCACGATCGTGCGCGAGAACCCACGCGCCGACACGGTCTGGAGGCTCCGGAGGGGCAGGAAGGGACTCGGCAGAACGATCCATTTCTCACATTTAATAAGATCACTAAACATTACAAACTTGGCAGGAGAGTTTATCCTCTTCCTTACCCAAAACTCAGCAGAGTTCAGTCAGCTAATCTGAGAATTTTGCAGACTGCGTATTTCCGGTCGAGGTGCTTCCTCAGCAAGATATATTCGGACGTTGACCATGCTTGCCCCGTCTGCAATGAAATATTTGTTCTATGGCTCACATGCTCTGGCGATTTCCCGCATTCCCTTCTCTCTAGCGAAGCCGAATGGGAGGAGGCCATAAAAATCACGGCACTCGGAAAGCAAGCAGTGGCTATCCAGAGGGCCCAGGCAAGGGCGGAGCATCAAGGCGTTCTCTCGGAGCGTCAGGGCGCGGCCACAGGCCTCCCATAGGGCGTCCTGTCAGCAACTCTTCAGAAATAAATAAAGTTCGTTGTCGGTCTGTCTGTAACAACCAGAAACATCCACGTATACTAGCCCGATTATTTCCAGCATGGTCAGAAATCAGCATGTGTGTGTGTGCGTGTGTGTAGCCCTTTCCGTCACGGTGTGTACAATTGTACACATCAAATTCGGAGTCGCATCACGCACCGCGTGTTGTTTCAAATGGCCTGAAACATAGCGTGCACATTTCTGCAGGCTTTGTGAGTGAACAACTGCCGGTTATTTAACTTCGTTATGCTGCTTATTGGTGCATAATGATCTCTTTATTAGAGACACTGCCGTGTTCGACGATCGTTCGACGTGCGGCATTCCAGGACCGACGTCAAGAGTAATTTTTTTCTTCGCTCGAAAAGCATACAACAACAAAAAAACGGTGCATGCATTTTGGGCCTAATAGTTGATTCCTTTTATGCAAGGATTGAACCTGACTGATTGCAGAATAATACAATATATAATTACACGCTAAAATAACAATAATTGCTGAAACTCACACAAAACAACACATTCCTTCATTTTATTTGTTGGAATGTAATATTGGGTGCTTTGAAATCATGTCATGCAAATTTGATGCATTTGCATACAGTGCATCATAATTCGTGTCTGAAAGGGGTAGAGAGAGAGAGAGAGAGCAGTCTATCCGCAGCCACACGTCTCTGCCGTGCACAGCGCCACTTTAAACGCTCGACCAACTGTAACTAAATAGAAAGTGTAAAGGCTTCTTCAGTATGAACTTTCATCTCGGAGTTCCATTCAAAAGCCACGAAAGCCCGCGTCGCATCTATGCGAGTTCGGGTGCTCTGGTCAGCGGCTATACACAATTAAAAAAAAAACGAAACGAAGGATGAGCATGATTGTGTTTATAATAGTTTCAGTCTATCAGCGCGGTGTCATGTTGTTTCTCGTGGTTTTTTGTCGTGTGGAAAGATGTCTGGCGAGAACCCGCCGCGGTAACCTTGTGGTTCTGGTGCTCCACTGCTGACCCGAAGGCGGCGGGATCGAATCCCGGCTGCGGCGGCTGCATTTGTAGGCCGAAAATTTTGTAGGCTAGCTTTTTAGCAGCTGCATGCCATCTCTCCCTGTGTTAACTGGTCAATGACAATAAAATGCTTGTAAACTTCTTTTTACAAAAGCGCTTCAACCTGACGGTCTGGCAGCTCAATAACCTAGAAAGCATAGCAAAAAAAAAGGGGGGGGGAGACCTTATTGTGTGAGACGCAATGTTAAGCTTCCAGGATAGCTTGAATTACCAGCCAGTCAGTGTTTCATTATCTCCAACATGAGTCACAGCACATATAAAAGGTACAGCACGCCTGTTTTTTTTCTTCTCTTTTTTTTGGGAGGGGGGGGGCTATTGCTGGGCTTACAAAATAATTTTGAGGCCTCACAAGGTACACCTTTGGACATTTACATCTGGGAATCTCGTTTGGACATTTACATCTGGGAAGACCAACATAACTAATTGACATTGAAATAGTTGAATGAACAAAAAAGTGATGAGGCTGATGTTTGTGTGGAATGTAAATAATATTTCAGGCCAGCATTTCGCCTACTGGCTAGCCCAAGTTTATAACACGTATGTTTTGTTCGAAAGCTCGTAGTCGTTATAAATAGTAGAAGTACCAGCCTTGTGACAACATTAAACATATCCACGGAGTGAACGATGATGAGTGGGCGAAGCTGCGGAGGTTCATCGGTAAACCGTGAATCTTCCGTGAATTATGCCCAGTACATCATCACCGACGTGAGATCGGGCGCGTTTATACTAAAGGTTCGATGAGTTATGACGACTTGCAGCTCACTTTAATTTTACATGTACGCTGTGAATTTTCATTGTTTAGAAAACCATTGCTTTAGAAAACATCTGGCGTCTTTCGTTAAGCAGCTGGCGTCTTTTCATTTTGCTTTAGAAACATCTGGCGTTCTTTCGTTTTGCTTTTACAAAACATCTGGCGTCTTTCGTTGGTTTATTTCATCAATCAACGGCGTTTTAAACAAAATTTTTATTGTTTAATGACGCACAGGAGAAATCTCACCAGGCACTACCTTGGAGGTAAACAATGGCTGCTAATGGGAATGAGAGACAGAAGAAGTCGGCTTTTAGCTAACACTTACACTTCTACTTCTACTAACGTTTCCTACTGGAACATGCCAATGGCTGCTAATGGGGAATGAGAGACAGAAGAATTCGGCTTTTAGTTAACGCGCACGCTGCGAATTTTTTTATTGTTCAACAACGCACAGGAAAAATCTCCCACCGGCACCACCTTGGAGGTCAAAGCGTAAGACTGGTTACGGACTACGACTACGACTACGAGGGACGAACGGGTGCCGCCTTAAGGAGCTTCGCCCCTAAAAGTCACAGTTTCGCCGCAAGGGCGAAACAATGAATGCGATAGCAAGAAAAGCGGCCCGTGATGGACGCGCTGCGACTACCGCGTGTCCATCACGTCCATCACTACCCGGCAGCTACTACACAGTTTTAATTTCACGTGCGTAGGGATTTCACGTACGCAAAAAGTGAAAAGTACACGTACGTTACGTGCACGACATCTGAAACGCTTTTAGCTACACGTACGCGACGCGCGGTGAGAGCTACCACGTAGCTCTCACCACAGACAACAAAATGTTGCCTATCATCGGCAAGGTGAAAACGACTACAACATTGTCATTACCGCAATCTAGTTTTCCAGCAACGTGATGCCCTTAAGACAGTGCTCGACCGCAGAACATAGCTATGCAGTGTCGACGATCACCAAACTGGTAAAGTGGGCATGTTTGTATTCCGTGCTTAAGAAGGGTAGAAGCGCACTGAAGATGAACACACAATGAATGCACACACACGCACACACATAGCGCTACTTTCAACAGTTTATTTTGTGATCTCGAAGCTACTTATAGGGCAAAACCATGAGCACATCTGCGGCGCAGAAGTGACAGCAACATTACTGAGCATCAAAACGGACACCAAGAAAATCAAATTCCTTTTAGGGGCGAAGCTCCTTAAGGCGGCACCCGTTCGTCCCTCGTAGTCGTCATCGTAGTAGTCCGTAACAAGTCTTACGCTTTGACCTCCAAGGTGGTGCCGGTGGGAGATTTCTCCTGTGCGTTGTTGAACAATAAAAAATTCGCAGCGTGCGCGTTAACTAAAAGCCGAATTCTTCTGTCTCTCGTTCCCCATTAGCAGCCATTGGCATGTTCCAGTAGGAAACGTTAGTAGAAGTAGAAGTGTAAGTGTTAGCTAAAAGCCGACTTCTTCTCTCTCTCATTCCCATTAGCAGCCATTGTTTACCTCCAAGGTAGTGCCTGGTGAGATTTCTCCTGTGCGTGATTAAACAATAAAAATTTTGTTCAAAACGCCGTTGATTGATGAAATAAACCAACGAAAGACGCCAGATGTTTTGTAAAAGCAGAACGAAAGAACGCCAGATGTTTTTCTTAAAGTGTAGTAGTAGTAGTTGTATGTAGCCACCTCGCCCGATCGTCAACGGGCGAGGTGGACCGGCAACGGCGCGAGGACCCTGCCGTACGAGAGTTAAATCACACTAAAAGACATACTTTGCGGGCGATACACTCTAGTGAGCTTTCAACTTTTCGTCTTAATGTACATGATAAAGAAATTATTTCTACGAAAAACGCAAGGCACACCTTGAGCAATATATTTAATTTTGGGACGCTAAATGGAACCATGAGGCGATGCGAAGCCGGAGCACTTGCGCGATCGCGTTCCGTTGGCTTTCGTTGGGCATGCTACCGACCTCGCGTCGTGGAACGCGCGTCCTGTCTTCCCTCTAGCCTTGCCTTTAATTCGCACAGGGCGAGCGGGGCATGCGGTCGCTCTTGGCGCTCTTTCGCTCGGGAGCGGACTTCTTCCTTGCATTTCACCGATCACAAGTGATAATGAAGGGACCACGTAAACCAACAGTACAATAAAAGTTTGATGTTTAATATATACACGATGTTTCACACTCTTTATATTATGTACTGGGCGCATTTCACGGAAGAGTTTCACGGTTTACAGATGATTCCCTCCGTAGCTTCGCCCCACTCATCATCATTCACCCCGTGGATATGCTGTGATTTTTTTTCGTCAGCGCGATAGAAGGAATACTAACACACCTGTCACCCAACTTTTCAATCTCTCCTGCTTCAATTATCTCACGTGTAAGCTGATTTTTATTTCTAGACAGAACTCTGCACGTGTCGAACAAAGGCATACAACCACACTTCTTACAATGTATTGCCAAGAACCCACCTGCCGCGTCAGGTGGGTTCTTGGCAATACATTGTAAACATTGTAAACAATACATTGTAAACAATACAATGTAAACGCGGCAGGTGGGTCCTTGGCAATACATTGTAAGAAGTGTGGTTGTATGCCTTTGTTCGACACGTGCAGAGTTCTGTCTAGAAATAAAAATCAGCTTACACGTGAGATAATTGAAGCAGGAGAGATTGAAAAGTTGGGTGACAGGTGTGTTAGTATGCCTTCTATCGCGCTGACGAAAAAGGAATTTGATTTTCTTGGTGTCCGTTTTGATGCTCAGTAATGTTGCTGTCACTTCTTGCACCGCAGATGTGCTCATGGTTTTGCCCTATAAGTAGCGTCGAGATCACAAAATAAACTGTTGAAAGTAGCGCTATGTGTGTGCGTGTGTGTGCCTTCATTGTGTGTTCGTCTTCGGTGCGTTTCTACCCTTCTTAAGTGTCGACGACGACGAAATGCATTTCCTTTAGAAAGAAGCATGGCGTGCGCCGATCCAGGCGGCCATGGGAGAAACGAGCGCCAAAACAAAGAATGAGCAGCACGGAAATCACGCACTCGGAACAATACATGTGTCATGGCATATGAACTCGCCGCGCCACGCGAAGTCGCCTAAGCACGCTGCTCGGCTCTATCTCGATCGTAATATGCTACAGAGAACAATGCTCACTGTGTAAAGCCCGATTAAGAATACTTACCAGCCTACCTTGATTCCACTAACCACGTGCACGATGTCAAATGTGCATTTTTCCAAGCACGTCTGCGGCTGTCTACGGCGCGGCCAGCGCGGCATCATCCGCAATTGGGTGGGAGAAGAGCTCCGCGTCGCGGCGCGCAACAAAACTACCTCACTTACATTTTTTTAAAGGGGCGCGCGCCGAATGGGACGGCCGGAGCAACACCGCCGCGCGCCGATGATCCAGGCGGCCATGGTTTTTTTTTTTTTACCGGTGCTACAATATCACCAGTTTTTCCAGGGATTGTTGACAGAACTCGAAGCATGAAAAGCGTTTTCGAGTACGCAGATTTAGCACCCTGTGCACAGGACAAAAGGGTGAGTGGGTGACTAAAGCTGACAGTGGTTTTCCTTTCTCGGCTTTATTCTTTTATTCGAGAAGCGATGTCCTGTGGGAAATTTTGAAAATGGGGAGGAGAAAGGGAGCGAGGTTTGAATAGCAATGAAGGGTGGAGAGGAAACCTGCGTGACTCAACAAGATGCCAGGCGCCAGACACCTGGATGTGTCACACACCCAGGTGCCTCGTGGGAGCCGTGCTTCAAAATATGTATACAAAAACAGTGTATAACAACATAGCAACCGCAAAATGTAGTTAGCAAACTATGTCACTCACCTGATGGCAGATATGTCACAAAAAAGCAGTCTTGCTGAGAGCTGATCAGGAACACAGCCCGTTCAAAGAAAAGATTGCAGCGCGTGAAAGCAAGGACGGCAGCATGTTTAAAAGTGTCATTTTCTAGAAGCTAAAACTCACTATTTTTCTCTTGCTTTCATAAATACGAATAGTTTATTTATTAGGAACGCATTTTCACAAACGCGTTCTTCGCATAAAAAAATACATGTGACCGATCATCTGTACCAATCACTTACTTTAACAGCGCAAATTGCCTCTTTTTTCACATCATTTTTGTTATGATTTTGAGATGATCTTTACACGACCATGTAACATTTCTGTAAAAATATCTCGAATTTTACATAGATGTTTCACCCTGCAGCCTACGGAACTGCGGTGATTGACCAGGGCATCCGCAAAAAATTGTTTCTTTAACCTCAGCAAACTTTGAAATCCTTATGAAGGAACGGGTCAACGTACTGTAATGGAGCTAAGGATATTTTAAGGAGAAAGTTATGAGGGTAACACGGAGCGTGATCGCCAGTGGCGGACTCAGCCAATGCAAAAATTGGGCGGCCCTGAAAAGGGCCTTTTCAGAAGCGTTAAGGTGCAGCGGACAGCAGACTTCACCAGTGACGTTTCGCGACGCAGGCGCAGGCTTTCAGGAAACCGTCGTACGAAATACAGCCGCAATGGGAATATCTTACGCGCAGACTTGTCAAGAATTCTCCTCGGATTGCTAATCCACAGGTTTCCAGAGCTGCCTGTAAGTCGCTGTCCCTGATCCACCCGTCTCCATCCTCGTCGTATTCCGTGAACACGGCCGCACCGTACTCTACGGCCTCGCAGGCCATGTCCAAAACCTCGGTGCACTCCGTGAAACCGCGACTCATACAGGCCTCCAGCACAAACGCCGCGGTCAGTGGCATGATCATTGGCTACAGTTGCCGTTGGCGAAGGCGGAGTAGCAGCTCGTTGACGAGGCGAGAACCCATGCTGCACTGCTTGAGAATTAGCAAGTCGAGTGAGAATCCGGCAAGTTGTCGTCTTTTTATACACCCACCCTCGGTGTTCGAGCACGCCTCACAATGACTTTTGTATTCTAAAGTTCCACCATCCCTTTCCCCTTCAACTTGGTCACCGTTCCCCCTCTCCCCCTTGCGTCTCGTGCCTTTCGTTCTTTCCCGCAAACCGAGTTTGTACAAACCGGTTTTTAGCTGAGCCAAAGTTTTCAAAATAACGTGCTCATTGCTCCCGTGTAAATGTGAAAAATTCTTCGAAAACTATTTCCTCCAATTCAGGAAGTCTGGCTTCGCGAACGTTTGGGTATCAATATTGCGAACCACGTCGAAGTTGAAGTGCACTACGAAGAGTATCTAAATGTGGAAGGCGAAAGTTGGCTTAGCATGCACTTTTACACTGTAACCGCTTTGCGCCCTGAGAGGTGTCATCAGCTTCTTTTTCGACTAATTATCGATTACCATATTACCGGAGTACAACCATACTGGGAGAAATGTCAAGAACCCTTAACGGTTATACACGTCATAATCACATACCCCCATACCACTACGCAGAGACAATATTATTTTTTGCCAGCTGTACACGCATATCATGTGCATATCATAACATGTGCAAGGCGTGATGAGGAAGTCTGTATGCAATCTGCATTGCCAAAAGCTTGGCTGGTTCCCTCTGTCCACAGAACATGGCGGCGAAAATGACAGTTCGAAAGTATGGCATCTCGAAAAATAAAAGTGAATCCAGGCCCCCTGAGATCTTCTACCGGCGCGTGGCGTACAACGTAGGTGGCCACATACCCACAGTTTCGATTTCAACGATCTGCACAGCAGGCGCTGTTCGGAGAAATACGCATGTACTTATAGTGAACTCCATTGGCGGATCCGGAGTGGCCTACGAACTCTGCGCCGGAGCACTCCATTCGGCGGAGAGCAACCGAAGGAAATCTGCCAATGGAACACAAGAGCCCTCACCAAAGGAAATGGTAGGAGATGTTAGTGGCGTTAGCGCACATGTGCTGCGCAAGCGCCCAGCATTCCTCGCGTTTTGCGCCTTTTTCTTCGCGGGCGCGAGCGGAGAGAACAGGCGCGGTCGGACAACGCATTGCATAGCGCACGCGGTAAGCCACGCTATGCGCACGCGCGGGGAGATTGCGACTTCCGGTCGAATACGCCGCTTTTGGCAGAGTAGAGAGAGCTGCTCTGCGGAGTGAACCTGGCGAGCTGCTCCAGATCTGCCAATGAAACATACAGGGAGCACTCTTACTCCGCCAAGGGAGCAGACTTGCTCCGAATAGAGCAGAAGAACTGCTACCGCAAGTTCTTCGAATCTGCCAATGGACTTCACCATTAATGCGTGCCTCAATGGCTAGTAACAGCGAGTTATTTGTCTGAAAACTAAAACGATGCTGCAGGTGGGAGAGTCGCCTTCATCTAATTATTTTAAAGCAATACTTCACAGCGTTTAATTGAACGTAGTTTTATAAAAATAAACGGTAATATAATATTACGACATCTGATATTGTATTTCTAGCTTAAGGGGATGCATTTTCTTCGTATTTTCCGCGCTTCTTTCATGGTTGACCCTCTGTGGCTGGTTCTTTACACTTTCAGTGAACAAAAGCCACGAGAATACTTGTTTTTAGGGAAGCAAGAGCATACAGCTGGGTGAGTCAGTATTAGTGGCTTGATGCTAGAAAAGACGCTTCCTTGTTGCCAGTAAGGTGAAAGGTATTAAACGAAATAAAAACGGAAAGGAGAGGTCACCTCGTCAAGAAATGAGTGCCGGAACAGGTAGCAGTTGGGGCCGGTGTTCCTATTTATGAACTAGAAGAACCAGTACATCACGCATTACTATTCTCAGCCGCTCTGACCACTTGGACTCCACTATGCATACTTATCTATAAGCCAAATTAAGTACAGTTATCTGGAAAAACTGAAAGAGCCTATGTTGTGGGGCGAGGGGGAGAGGAGCGAATGGAAATCGGTATACTATTCCGATAATTGTTTAAAATGTAGATTACATAGCGAAGGACGTTGGGGGAAACTTACAAAGCCGGACAACTCAAGGGAATTCGCTGTGATCCTTTGCTAAAACGGTGCAAAACACATCGCGCGAACGTAGCAAAAGAGGGACAGACTGGGGAGAAAGCGCTGACTTGAAACTGTTGGTACTCAGTGCGTTTTCGACGCGCTGCTTTTTCTACGTTCGCGCCCTGCTTTATGCGCCGCTGTGAACCAAAAGGAACACGCAGAAGCTTGCTCTTGGAAGTTCCCTTTCTTGGAAGTCAGATGCCATCTCTGCATCTGTTAACCCGTCAATGACGATAATATGCTTCTAGACTTCTCTTTACAAAGGTGTTTCAACCGGACTGTCTTCCATCTCAGTAACGTATAAAGGGTTGCAGCAAAAAGAAAAAAATCACAGCATATCCACGGGGTGAATGATGGTGAGTGGGGCGAAGCTACGGAGGGAATCATCTGTAAACCGTGAAACTCTTCCGTGAAATGCGCCCAGTACATAATATAAAGAGTGTGAAACATCGTGTATATATTAAACATCAAACTTTTATTGTACTGTTGGTTTACGTGGTCCCTTCATTATCACTTGTGATCGGTGAAATGCAAGGAAGAAGTCCGCTCCCGAGCGAAAGAGCGCCAAGAGCGACCGCATTCCCCGCTCGCCCTGTGCGAATTAAAGGCAAGGCTAGAGGGAAGACAGGACGCGCGTTCCACGACGCGAGGTCGGTAGCATGCCCAACGAAAGCCAACGGAACGCGATCGTGCAAGTGCTCCGGCTTCGCATCGCCTCATGGTTCCATTTAGCGTCCCAAAACCAAATATATTGCTCAAGGTGTGCCTTGCGTTTTTCGTAGAAATAATTTCTTTATCATGTACATTAAGACGAAAAGTTGAAAGCTCACTAGAGTGTATCGCCCGCAAAGTATGTCTTTTAGTGTGATTTAACTCTCGTACGGCAGGGTCCTCGCGCCGTTGCCGGTCCACCTCGCCCGTTGACGATCGGGCGAGGTGGCTACATACAACTACTACTACTCTTTAAGAAAAACATCTGGCGTTCTTTCGTTCTGCTTTTACAAAACATCTGGCGTCTTTCGTTGGTTTATTTCATCAATCAACGGCGTTTTGAACAAAATTTTTATTGTTTAATCACGCACAGGAGAAATCTCACCAGGCACTACCTTGGAGGTAAACAATGGCTGCTAATGGGAATGAGAGACAGAAGAAGTCGGCTTTTAGTTAACGCGCACGCTGCGAATTTTTTATTGTTTATTGTTCAACAACGCACAGGAGAAATCTCCCACCGGCACCACCTTGGAGGTCAAAGCGTAAGACTTGTTACGGACTACTACGATGACGACGACTACGAGGGACGAACGGGTGCCGCCTTAAGGAGCTTCGCCCCTAAAAAGAAGCGTCGCGTGTGCACGACGCATTTACAAGCCACCAAGAATGGCATGAGTCACCTATCATTCGGTGTTTTCGTACCTCCGCCATGAGTCACAGCACAGATAGGAAGGAACACCACAGCAGGTTTTTTCTTTCTCTTTGTTGCTTTTGCTAAGCCTACAGTAGAACTTTGAGAGCTCAGTGTAAATATTTTTCCCGTTTACAAGCAGCATTCTCCCAATTAAGGCAAAATCAAATCAAAAGGCACAATTACCCTTGTCCCACGACCTGGCACTCTTGGGCCATTAATTGGCCCTTGCGCCATAAAACATCACATATCATCATCATCATCATCATCAAGCTTTGCTTTGGTCCTAAATAAAAGTAGCAGTGTCGCCGTTGTCATTCGCAGTACTTGACGCGCTGGCTGGACGCACGTAATGCATTTTTTTTTTTCATTTTCATATCTGGTTTCGCGGTGCTGCTTCTTTAGTGTCACCAATATTCCAGCGTCGCCGCACTGTATAATAACGCGGATATTGCATTGATAGAACAGACAATGTAGGCAAAAAAGTAAGGAACAAAAAGCGAAAGAGCAGTAAGTACAATAATTACCCGTGCGCGTAAAAGGTTTTCGCTTGAGATGACATTTCTTTCTCGGTTAGGATTGACATTAACATGCCTAGCACATTGCTGCACCCCGGTGTGTCACGATCACGTATTTAAGTTACTCAACTTCAAGACATGTATCTCCTTTCCTTCTTTATGATGTGCAACTGCTCCTTTAAGAGCTTCCCGGTGGCCGATGATATCCGTTATCTAAATAAGCGCACAGCGTTTATTACACGAAAGAGCGCTGTTATTCTGAAAGTTTGTAGGATGTGACCGCATGCGATTGACCAAATGATTTCATCCGAAGTTCGAAGAATACATTCCTTTATCGTTTTAAGATCTTGATTATGTGTTGGCCCAATTCGGCCGTCTTGAGTGTTTCACAAGTCATTCTACGCTGCCTACTATTTTGAGAGGCGCGAGGGTAAGTTAGCTCAGAGCAATAATATTGTTAGAAATGGTTTATGAGAGGTAAAAAATGAGAAAACAAGCGTGTAATAGAGAAAGTCCTCCCTACGCGGTTATGCGGAAAAATCTATTTTAAAATATTGACGAAATAGTTTGTGCCAAGTATTCTGGATTTGGGTAGGCAAAGGGACAGTTCGTTTTTTATGTAAGGAAATGCACTTTGTCAACAGTATTAGCTTTATTGCGCGCGTGTGCCTACTACGATCTAGCATGTAACATGCAGCTAAGCACGTGAGACGCCCTTCTTTTTGGTATGCGTTTTTAGACGCAATATATTTTCAAATAACCCGACCGCATGTTGACTTGCAAATTTAGCACTGACGATAGATCTGACAAAAAGTTCCCTAATTTCAATAAGTCGACGGACAGAACTATACAACTGACTGTTGCTCTTATGCTTTTTCACAGAAACAAAACGCAGAAATAGGTGTTTGAACGAGCCGTTCAACAAATATAATGAAACGTACGTGGGTCTAACAAAAGAACTTGAGGGAAACACGGAGCGGACTCGTGATGGTAGGTGTCCACTAATGCAAAAATTGGGTGGCCCTGAAAAGGGCCTTTGAGGAAGGACTGCAGTGCTGCTCAACGATTGCAACTTGCTGTCATGGCACACGCTTTGACAAATCCATCAAGCGTCAAGCTGCCGTCGTGCTCGTAAACGACTCGCAAGTAACTCAGCCAGGTGCCGCACGCGTCGAAGCCACACCCTGCAAGCGCGTCGTGTAGGTCTGCACCTGCGATCCAGCCACCATCATCAGGGTCATAGTGTTCGAATACAGCCGTCCAGGTCTCGACTGTTTCACAGACGAAAGACACTAGGTTCGCACGACTGCTCACACCGATGCGACGGGCATAATTAATGACCAGCACCACCGTCCATGACATGACCGGATTGGATCTACGTCGCAGCCTCAGTTGCAAAAGCACAGAACGCACCAGTCGAGAGTCCATACTGCTGCACAGGCTGGGAGTCGAGTGGCAATCTGCCCAGTGGTCATCGCTTTTAAGCCCGCGCTGAGCGTGCTAAAAGTTTTGCGCAATGGCCTGTCTTAACCCCTAACTTCACTTAGACTCTCTTCCCTAGCCTTTTTCCGCTCTATTGTTGACATGGTGGCTTCTCCCCACTTGGGTCTCATGCCTTGTGCCCTTTCCTGGAAAGCGCCTTCGTGCAAACCGGTCGTGATCTGCACAATAGTTGTTGGGGTCACGTGTTGTTCTCGTGTTTGCTAGAATATGCCGAATTTCTGCACAATGGTATTTCAAACCCCGAACTTCAATTATACTCTCCCCTCACCAGTATTCCACACTCTATTGTTGACGTGGTGTCTTCTCTCTCCCACGCCCTGGGTCTTGTACCTGGTTCTCTTTCCTGAAAAGCGCGTTCTTACGAACTGGTTGTTATCTACACTGCAGTACTTGATGTCACGTGTTCTCATGTATGCTACAATCAGAATTTTTGCACAATGGCCTTTCTTAACCCCGAACTGCATTTATACTCACCCCCACCCCCTTTGCGCTCTCTCTTGTTCAAGTGGTGGATTATCCCCACCTGCAGGCCGGTGCACTATCCCCTTTCCTGCAAAGCGGGTTAGTACTAACTGGATTTACGTCCGCTGTAGTCCTTGAGGACCCGTGTTCTTCTTTTGTGTACAACAGTAAGCCTGTAGCGAAACCTTTTAACCAGCACTTATAGAGGCTGAACTTCGGTAGCAATAAACTTCGATATTAGGAATATAATTCGAGTTGACGCACGCAATGAAGTAGATCTAAATGTTTAACACACGAAGATACGTCATACTGAGCCTTATAATGCATAATGGGGGAGTCGCAAAGAGGCTGGTCTTTTTCTGGATTGGTTCCGTATTGTTAATACTAAAATATGCATAAATATCTCACAGATTGGCCTAAAAGTATTTTTCTATGTGGCATAATTTGACAAATACGTAAAAGAGCACAATCAAGGCAGAAAAGGCGCCTCACCAAGTATGACCATTTCGAGTTGAGAATTGCAATGCGCACACTGGTCGCTCATGATCACGTCTGCAAATACGCTAGGTGTCGCAGAAAGAGGTCAAATTTCAAACTGAATGCTGTTTGCCTGTGCTCTCGCGGTCGCACGCTCTAAGATTTAGGGGACTACGTACAACAAGGAACGGCCCTACGTAGTTATCTGTGCCCTGACGTCGCTCCTCCACGTAGACATCGGTGCTCTGACATCGCTCACAATAGCACGTGACACTGCTAGAATTATTCGACGTGACATGTGTAGTTGATGGAAACTCTTGCTTGATTACCTTATTGAATGAAGAGAGAAATATTAAAAACACACGAGTTGAAGGCGTGGCCGTTTTTTTTTACTTAGAGTCGCAGCGAGATGCAATACTAATCTGCGTCAGCTTCGCATTCGTTCGTGTTCGCGCCGCTTCCGCGTCCTGCAGGCACCAGCTCTGACAGCTAAACTTCAATTTTTCATCGCGTCCCAGCAGTCATTAGGCTCCTTTGCCATCCGGCTATCTATCAACTATCTACCTAAATGTTCGTGCGTCACCGGCGCATGATACCGCGAGTGTCGTGCCCATACAAGTATCGAGGATTTTACGCTCAGTAATAGATTGCAAGTCCTAGTGGTCGACTAGGGCGCATTCGGCATAGGGGTGCGTCACGGTAAGGATCCGTGATTCGCGTGAGCCTCTCCAAACGAGCGTGCACACAGAGACCCCTGCCGCAGAATCTAGCAGTACACCACAGAGAACGCCGAAGCAACACAAAATCAAACGCGGTGTCGGGCACGTCATGGGCACGCGGTCTTGCGTGCCCATGACCTGTTAATGTGTATGCGTCATGTGATCCTCTGGTTCCGATGCCGAAAAGGGCAGGGAACGTACTTCTCTTACCGAAGCTTCAAAGTCGACTCGCAATGATTCCGAGCTCGCCTCCTCACATGATGGTTTCGCGCTGCTTCAAACTATTGGTTTACTCAGCTCGTAATGACACATTTCGAAAAATTGTTGTGATATAGTGCCATTCATTGGGCACGCAACAACTTCCAGTGTCCAACGACAATTTCTTAGTAAATTATCTGGTGAGGGGCCCTTTAAGGCAAAAGGCGGCTCTTCCTAAACTTCATTAGCGCAGTTTCTGACCACTGACCCGAGCCAACGGGGCGGTTTCGACCTCCTTCAATCCTCGCCGTGCGTGGCTTTGCCGGAAAAGGGGTTCCTGGGGGTTGAGCCGACGCCGGGTGCTTGGACCATAAAGACTCTCCCTCCCCCCCGCCCCCTTGTCCCCGGCTTCATGTAGACGCCACCCCTGGGCTGACCCACGCAGGGAAATCGGGTTCCGGAAAAAATGTCCCCGGAATAAATGTCCCCGGAAGATACATCCCCTGAATAAACGTCCCCGGAAAAAATGTCCCTAGAAAAAATGTCCCCATTTGCGCTGTCGGAAAAAAACATCCACAGAGGCCCTCAAACGTTGCGCCTTCAAGTCGCCAGTTCTTTATTTATCATTGCAAAAAGAAAAGGATCCGCGCGAAGACTGCAGTTCCGGGTCAGCTTGCTGTCGTTCAGCGAAGTCGTCGGCACTTTTGGTTCCCAAGAAGCAGTCATCATCGCGGTCGTCCTGCGGAGGTGCGTCGACGGGGGCACGAGACAAGCAGTCGGCGTCGGAGTGTTTTCTTGTGGACTTGTAAACGATGGTAATGTCAAATTCTTGAAGTCTTAGGCTCCACCGTGCGAGGCGACCTGAAGGGTCCTTCAAGCTGGCTAGCCAACACGAGGCGTGGTGGTCGCTCACAACTTTGAAGGGCCGGCCGTAGATGTAGGGGCGAAACTTCTATGTAGCCCAGATGATGTCCAAGCACTCCTTTTCTGTTGTGGAATAGTTGATTTCTGCCTTTGATAGCGTCCGGCTAGCATAACTGATGACCCTTTCCAATCCATCGGTCTTCTGCACAAGGACGGCGCCGAGTCCTACGCTGCTTGCGTCGGTGTGGATTTCCGCATCGGCGTGCTCGTCGAAATGCGCAAGTATCGGCGGAGTCTGCAGGAGTCGTTTCAATTCTTGAAATGCCTGAACTTGCGACGTTTCCCACCTGAATTCGACGTCGGCCTTCGTGAGTTGCGTCAGTGGCTCAGCGATCCGTGAAAATTCCTTGACGAAACGTCTGTAATAGGCGCACAAGCCGAGAAAACGGCGTACGGCCTTCTTGTCGGTGGGTGTCGGGAAGTCAGCGATGGCAGCTGCTTTCCGCGGGTCCGGGCGAACACCATCTTTGCTGATCACATGACCCAAGTACAAGAGCTCCTCGTACGCGAAGCGGCACTTTTCGGGCTTCAAAGTGAGTCCGGAGGTCTTGATTGCTTGAAGTACAGCTTCAAGGCGTCGAAGGTGTTCGTCGAAGTTTGAGGAAAACACAACGACGTCGTCCAAGTACACGAGGCATATCTGCCACTTCAAGCCGGCCAGTACTGTATCCATAACCCGTTGAAAAGTCGCAGGTGCCGAGCAAAGACCAAAAGGCATGACCTTGAACTCAAACAGGCCGTCTGGCGTTTAAAGGCAGTCTTTTCTCGGTCTTTCTCGTCGACTTCTATTTGCCAGTAACCGGTCTTGAGGTCCATCGACGAAAAGTACTTTGCGTTGTGTATTCGATCCAGGGTGTCGTCTATCCGGGAAAGGGGCTACACGTCCTTCTTCGTGAGTTTGTTCAGGCGACGATAATCAACGCAAAAACGAAGAGTCCCATCCTTCTTCTTCACTAGCACCACGGGGGATGCCCACGGACTCTTCGACGGCTGCGTGATGTCATCGCGTAGCATTTCGTCGACCTGTTTCTTCACGGCCTCCCGATCCCGCTTCGAAACCCGGTAGGGACTGTGAAGGAGTGGTCGAGCATTTTCTTCTGTTATAATGCGGTGCTTAGCAAGGGGCGTTTGTCGGACCCGCGATGACGACGAGAAACATTCCTTGTTTTTCTGCAGAAGGCATCGAAGCTGTTGCTGCTGGCGAGCGGGAAGACTTGGGTTTACGTCGAAGGGTGGCTCAGCTGTTGGGGTAGTCGTCGTAGCTTCGTCGTAATCTGAAAAGGCAAACGCATCGCTGACGGCCAAGATTGCTTCGATGTATGCAATCGTCGTGCCCCTGCTCAGGTATCTGTATTCTTGGCAGAAGTTCGTTAGCATCACGCTTCCTTTTCCTTCATGCAACCGACCAATGCCCCTTGCAACGCAAATGTCGCGGTCTAGTAGCAAACGCTGATCGCTCTCGATGACACCTGCGATGTCTTCAGCTTTTTCGGTGCTGACGGGAATTATGACGCTGGAGCGAGGCGGGATGGTAACTTGATCCTCGAGCACGTTCAGGGCATGGTGACATGGATTCGTATCCGGCGGTGTCGTTTTGTCCGACGATAGGGTTATCGACTTGGTTCTTAAGTCAATGACGGCGCCATGATGGTTTAAGAAATCCATGCCAAGTATGACGTCCCTGGAGCAGTGTTGCAAGATTACGAAACTTCCAGGATACGTGCGATTATTGATTGTTGCTCTTGCTGTACAGACTCCAGACGGCGTTATTAGATGGCTTCCAGCGGTACGGATTTCGGGACCTTTCCAAGCAGTCTTAACTTTCTTCAACTACGTGGCGAAAGGCCCATTCATGACGCAACAGTCGGCTCCAGTGTCGACGAGAGCGGTGACGTTGTGGCCGTCAATGAGGACGTCGAGGTCGCTAGTTCGTCGCCTTGCGTTGCGGTTGGGTCGCGGCTTCGGGTCACGGCTGCGTCTGTTTGTTCCGCTGCTTCGACGTGGCGTCGTCAGTTCTTCCTCAGGCCGTGAAGTTTCGACGTCAGGGCTTCGTTCGTCTTGCGGCGTGTTCTTTAGATTTCGTTGCGGCGTTGTCGTCGGCGGCAGAGGATCTTCGGTAGTTCGTCGTACAGCAACCGCACCTCCATCGGTTGCTGCTCTTAGTTTTCCGGATACTGGCTAGGTGAGCGGCCCCGCTTTGGGCCAGTGTACTGCCGGCGGTGCGGAGACATGTAAGCGCCCGGGCGACAGCGAACAGGAAGGTCGTCATTCTTGCCATGGTGTTCCGGTGAGGTAGTCGTCGATGTCCCGAGGCCGTTCGCCTGGCTGTGGGCGCGGCGCGTTGACGGCGAATACTCGAAGCCCCATCTGTCGGTACTGACAGCGGCGGTACGTGTGGCCGGCCTCCCCGCAGTGGTAGCAGAGCGGGCGGTTTTCAGGGGCACGCCAAACGTCGGTCTTCCTCGGCGTGTATCGCTGGCCTGCTGGCGGCCGGTATGACGTCAGTGGCGGCGGCGGTGGTGCCTGGCGGCGGAACTGCTGGGGCGGCGCGGCGTCTTGACGTGGGCGAGGAGGGGGGGGGGGGCGTTGCGTCGGGTTGCAGCAGCATAGCTCACTGCTTGCAGCTGCGGCTGCGCTGACTTGGGGGTGCCCAGAGACTGTTGGACTTCCTCTCGGACGATGTCAGTAATCGAGGCAACTTCAGGCTGTGGTAAGGTTAATAGCTTGCGCAGTTCTTCCCGCACGATCGCTCGGATCGTTTCACGCAGGTCGTCGGAGCCGACGGCATTAATAGCTGGGCTGTCTTGAATCGATCGGCGATTATACTGGCGATTGCGCATTTCGAGCGTCTTCTCAATTGTCGTCGCCTGAGAGATGAATTCTTGAACTGTCGAGGGTGGGTTCCGCATCAGCCCAGCGAAGAGCTCTTGCTTTACCCCTCGCAAGAGCAACCTGACTTTCTTGTCCTCGGGCATGGCTGGGTCAGCGTGACGGAACAGTCTGGTCATTTCCTCTCCAATGGCAACGCTCTCATTTGGAAGTTGGACCCGCGTTTCTAGCAAGGCTGCGGCCCTTTCTTTTCTGACGACGCTTGCAAACGGCTACAGGAAAGCGCTGCGAAAGGCGTCCCAAGTTCGAAGAGTGGACTCCCGATTCTCAAACAAAGTCCTTGCTGCGTCTTCAAGGTAAAAGTAAACGTGGCGCAGCTTGTCCTCGGAGTCCCAGAGGTTGAATGTTGAGACCCTTTCGAAAGTCTTGAGCTAGGTTTCCGGGTCTTCGAATGACGACCCGCAGAAGGTTGGCGGCTCCTTGGGCTGCCGGAGTAAGATGGGCGAAGGCTGCACGGGGTCGGTCATCGTTGCTGCGGTCGGTGTTGGGACCTGGGGCTGCCTGGTTTGTTCGGGAAGGAGCCCGTGCTCTGGCTGCAGTCCCTTCTGCCTGCGGCTTGTTCGACGATCCGGGTTTTCTTTGCCGTCGTCCTCTTCGCGGCTTGGGCTTGGGTCAGCGCTTCGCGGGGGCGTCCGGATTATGGAAGCAGCAGCACCTCCACCAGATGTCACGTGGTCGTGACGTCGACGAAGACAACAGTCAGCACGTCCGAGGTGAAACTCTTTATTTGGCCGAACTTGTGGCCGAGAAACTGAAAGTCAAACTACAGCAATACAATGATAGCGGCGAACAGAGCGTCGACCGTCGATCAACTGACAAGCGGTGAAGCGCGTCGGCATTTAAACATGTGCCGTCGAATATTCCAGCGATATCGCTGGCTGTCCTGCAAATTCTAGAATAAGCTCGAGTGTGCGTGTCTTGCGCGCAATCTTAACAAAACGATCGAAGGTTCTCGAACAATGAGGCGCGGTTCGCGCTGGGCGTTGCTGGCAGTCTTTGTGGCCGAAAACCGAATACAGCAAAAGTGATAAAGAAACGCACGTGGCAATATGGCGTTAAGTGTAATAATATAACCGTCCATTCGATAAAACCATTTCAATGTGGAAGCCGCTACGTCATTGTTGCACATCACACGGTGCATTTGACATCGTCCTAAGCAAAAGAAGTACTAAATCTCGAAGTGCTAATGCACAATGTTACCGACACCATCTCGTGAAGTGTTGGCGATTTTGAAATGCTTGTGATACTGCAAAGCGTGAACTAGCATCTGCAAAGGCCGGTTAGCGGTAAAAAAGACCTCAGGTCACGCATTCCTATAGTGGTACACGTATTTATGCAAACACAAAAGAAGAGTGCACAAAGTTCTACTTCAAGTAATTACGCAGATAAACAGGTTCTTTTTTGTAGCCGCTAGAGCAAGAACTAAATACCTAATTGGATCAGTCGTGTAACATTTATATTGTAGTATTGACGGAACACAAGCTAAACACTTACTAATAAAACCGGGAAAAACATCGAGCACAGTGCAACCCACGACTGTAACCGAAGGCCAGCGCCGCATTGATTGGCAGATTGCGCTTTTCGCACGCGTAATAGGAACGTTATGCCGGCTTTGTGCAATAATGTTGCAATGAGGGACGTATATATTATCATTAGGTTGCAGCCAACGCGCTTCATTCGACGACAACTGGCTCAAGCCTCTCTCAGCGAAGCGCCGTTGTGTACATTTGGATGCGTGCCGCCGACCGCCTATCCACCCTAACGCGGCGACGGTGCTGCCAACTGTAGGTCAATCTCGCGGTCAATAGTGGAGAAACGATTCAAAGTACTGTGTACTCTAGTACTAAACCTCTATGCAGCTGTCTCAACAGCTACCAGTCGGGCCCAAGGAGGTTTAAAACCTCCTTGGTCGGGCCTACACATGGCAATTGAGGTCGTCTACGCACCGCCATTGGAGCCAATTCTACCAGGCCACGTGGAGGCCTATCTACTGCGTGCAAACATCATTTCTTTCCCGGTTATGCGATCTGATTTTGACTTTGTTTGTTGAAATATTCAAGCAAGAGAGAATTGCTCACGTGCTGAGAGCACACTAAGCTTTAACGTGTGGTCTTTTAATCTGGTCTACAAATAATCTATGAAAGAGGGCGAACAAGTGGCGAACTACAGTTCTAGATCATACGCTACCACGTAAATACAAGATGAACTATTCTTAAATCTGGCTGAACGCTTTTAAATGCGTAAAATTTCAATGTCGACTGAACGACAAAAGTAAGGATCTGTCAAGGAGGTTAAAAGAAAAACCTCCTTGGGATCCGTTCGACTGCCACTTAAGACAAATCGCTGAAAAAGATAAATATGCAAAACAAATTAGGTTTTCAAACGAAGCTTGTACTGTCTCTCAGATACCGCTTACGTGTAGGTTCGACCGCAGAAAAAAAAAGCGTCTGGCTGTACGACAAGTATACCCTGAAAAACGCCTGCATCGCAGTCAATGGGCTTAATTTCACTGTAATTTTTAATATTTTTATCAACGCAGTCCAAAGCGCGTAATTTCTCAACATGTATATCGTCGAGCGTTAGGGACTCGTAAAGAAAAGCGAAGTGCGGCGCACACAATCCGCAAGCTTAAGCTTTCATTGCTGGTACATGATAACCCAAATGGCACGTTTGATTTCCTGGCAGCGTTCGTCGGCGCCGCTACGATCGGCGCTGACTAACACTCCTAGGTTTAAATGCAAAATAGCAATAAATGCTGAGATTTGACGTCTCGACACCAACATGTGGTTTTAAGGGACGCGGCAGTGGACGGCTCCGGAAAATTTGACAATCTCGTGTTCTGTAACGTGCGCCTAAATCTACGTACACAGGCCGCTAGCATCTCGCCTTCATGAAAATGCGGCCGCACGGGCCGGGATTTCATCCTGCGACCATCGGGTCCCCAGTCTTGCACCATAACGACTGAACACCGTGGCGGGTTAAATACACTACATATCCCATAAATTAGACCGGAGGACGACCGCCGTTGTATCTCAAATGGTAGAGCATTATGTAGAAAACTGCGCAAAAAACGTAGACAAAGGAAGAAACGGAGGACACCTCCCTTTGTCTACGTTCATCGCGCAGTTTTTCACATAATGCATTACCAACTCTCCGAACAGTCTGTTCTATAGTAGAGCATCGGGCACGTTTCCGAGATTTTGAGATTCGGTCGCTGCCGGTGGCAATTTGCCCTTCCGTCTTATTTCCTGCGATTCATACCGTAATCACTATAAACGACGTATCCCACACTTTCCTTGGTTTCATTGCATGTTTTCACTAAGGTTGTTTCTAAAAAAAAAAAAACGAGCCCTTATGTTGCCCTTGTTATATCTGAATATAAAAGCGCATTACTATCTCCGAATTAAAATTACGATTGCCTCAGTGAGGCATCAATTGCATTGTCAGTAAATATTTTTGACACGTTGTGCAGATAATTTTTTCGCTAAATTCACCTTGTTCGAAATCTGTGGAAATAAAGTCCAAAATAAATATAAGCGATACTTTTTTCCCAGTAAGCAAACGAATGCTTGTCTCTCCAAAAGAGAATTCCTGCTTTTATATTTATTTGAAGATGAATCTCTACTTTGGCAGCCCTGGTGAGTAAATCAAGTTCGGAAAGTGTCGATGAAGTGAAGGAATGATAAATGGAATGGAATGAAATGCACACCGGCGGAGAAAAAGGATACGTTAGGTTCCACAATAACAATGATGTGCTTGCCAGGCTCTTTTTTTTGCGCCGCCAGATGGCCCTACCTATCCGGCCTCTCACGGTTACTGCTGCAATAACCTGGTATTACGCTAACGCAAGGCAGTCTGCGGATGAACTAAAGTTCTCTATTAAGGCTACGTTCATGTTGCTTGTTAGCGATGATATTTTATATATACACTAATCCACTTTGATAGCTTGGGGTCGTGTTGGCGTGTACCATACATTTAATGAAACCGCACACTCATTCCACTTTTTTTCGCGCTTCGAATATTACACCTGCAGCTCACAACGGTTCCCCGACATGTTGACTAGCGAACATACATGGAATCATGCTCTTTCCTTTCGCCTGTCTTTTCATTGTGGCTTTCATCTTATAATTTCATGAGGCACTAAATAGTTCATTGGAAAAAATTGCTCACTGGTGTGAAAAATGGCAAATGTCGATAAACTTAACAAAAACGGTCTGTATGACGGTGACCAGAAAAAAGGCACCCTCTGAGTTTACTTACACAATAAACAACACACCTTTACAAAGAGTCACGCTGCAGAAATATCTCGGTGTTACATTAACTTCCGATCTGAGATGGGAAGCACACATAAATAACGTCACAGCTGCCGCTTTGCGCAAGCTGATTTTCTTAAGAAGGCGTCTCCCACTTGCACCGACACAAACTAGGCTCTTAACCTACACAACATTCGTTCGTCCAATTTTAGAGTACGGCAACACTGTTTGGTTCCCTCAATATGCCGCTCATATCGCAAGGTTAGAACGGGTACAAAGGAAGGCCGTAAGGTTTATCTACAACAAGTATAAACGCACCGACTCGCCCACTAACCTCTTAGAATCTTGCGGTCTTCCTACGCTAGCGACAAGCGCAAAACTGGCACGATTAAAATTTCTACACAACCTGCTTCATAACCGCAGCCGCATCGATGCATCAAAATACATCTCCCTAGCAGAATCCAGAGAACTAAGACACAAACATGCGTTCACTATTACAGAATACACCGTGAACAACGATTGCTTCAAGCATTCATTCTTTCCCCTGTGAATAAGAGAATGGAATAGTCTAGATTCCTCGATTACCAGTATACAATCATTGTCAAAGTTCACCTCAAAAATCGAGGACATGTTCTGCAAATAATTTTCCAGTTATCTTTTTCTCTTTTGATGAGCCGTATTATCGTTTTTTCTAGCGGTTATTTTTGTGGAATAAATGTTCGCGTTCAATTCCGCGTAAACAATTTTGTTTTGCTGGGTGCAGTAACTGGTTCAAAGATACCTAAGTGTGTATTTTTCTGGTGTATTGTTTCCAGCGCTCTTGTGTTTGTGTAGAACTAGTGTTGTATTGTCATTTTACTAGCAGTTATTTTTTGTGGAATAGTTCGAGTCCAATTGCGCGTAAACGAATTTGTTTGCTGGAAGCAGGAACTGGTTCAAAGTTACCTAAGTGTGTATTTTTCTGGTGTATTGTTCCCACTGCTCTTGTGTTTGTGTACAACTAGAGTTGTATTGTCTACTAGGTAAGAGCTGTCTTCTATGCAGTCTTTAAGTATGTACCGATTGCTCAGTGTTTGTATACAATTAACGCCATTTTTTCAGAATGTACTTATTGAATTTTGCCTCGAGACCTCTACAGGCATTTCTGCCTCCAACCATTTTTACACGTTCTGACAAATATGCCGCTGTATAAACGTGAAACTGAAAACTGTATTGTGTATCCAAGAACTGATGCCCTTCTGCTTTGGTCTCGTATGAGACTGGCAGTATCAAAAATAAATAAATATAAATAATAAATAAATAAAGTCATTCAAAGTGGCGCGACGAAGATCAGGCATGAAGAGTGAAAGCGTTTGCAGGCGTCGGTGCCAGTCGGCGCCACAATAAGAACATTCAGATCGTCGACGTCATGGCTACTAGTGCATTGTCTCTCAGGACGGTATGCGCCACACCGAAGTCGTCACAGTAGTGTCGATGCCGCAGGGTGCTGAAAGCCCCTTTGAGCTTTCGTACACTCTTTGCCCCGGAAATATGATAACTTCCAGGTGACGGACGCCATTCAAATTTAGTCAAAAATACTTAGGCATACCGTGGATTCGAATGAATTACACATCTCGAGCTTGAAATTTTATGTCAGTGCCTCTTTAAAGGGGCAAGACACGGTCACTCAACCATTGGTGGTTTCCAGCGATAACTGAGGGTAGGGGGTATATTACACTTATACAGATATAAATGGTGGACTGTAATAGAATGTATCGGTGCAAAACAGGCCCTGGAATTCACCGGCTGTGAAACACTGGCAAAACAGGCCCGGAATTCACCGCCATTTTGCCATAGCACCTGTGACGTCACGTGCAGCACGAAGCGGAGCCGTCGTCTTCTACCAAAGTTTGAGCCACTGAAAATTGTTGAATTTCAGTGCCAAGCTGAAGAAAGCTAATATATCTCGATTTCGCGCGCAGATGACCAAGGAACAATATCGCTCGCCGGAAGGCAAACGCTCGCTCGGCAAGCTGCTTGTTACATCACGGCTCGCGAGCATGGAGGAAGGAAAAACTAAGGAGAGGCCCTAGCGTATCCCAATGCATTGCGAAACGTGTGCCGGAAGTGACGTCAGATTTATGGGGCAAACAAACCGATATGGGGCAAACAAAACAGCAGACGCCCCGCGCTGTGCTCTCCGCGGTGGTTCGCTTCTGCTCGGATTTGTAGTCGCGGCGTAAACTTAACGCATATTGTGCGGTTCGCACGCAGTAAAATGTTGCAAGCAGACGTTTACCACGCTGTTCGTGCGTGGCAGGCCCGAGCGCTGCGTGCTGAAGTTCTTCGTGGAGCGTTTTTGTGCAACAGTACAGAAAGTACCGGTACATGCCGCAATCAAAAACATCCAGCCCCTGCCTCATGGTATTCGAACTCACCTAGCAGTAACTTACGCGTTCTGCTGGGCGTTAGGCCTTTCTTTTCCTTTCTTGTAGCCCGATTTCCATATCTATTGCCCGATTAGCGGTTCTTTGCTCGTGTATATGGAGTGAGAGCAGAAGCTATTCGGCGCAACGCCGACCTATAGTTGACGTAACTTCACGTCGAAAAGAAGACACCGCTGTATTGTATATGCAGTCGTGCACGTAAAGTTTGTAACTCTAGTGCGCACACAACAAAAGCACGCAGCGAGCGCACCCCGCCCAGTACATACATCACGTAGTCCGATAACAACAACAAAAGTTTATTGCCCTTTCGTTTGAACGACACAGCCTCTAAAACGTACTGACATGCTAGTTCTGACCTCTTCGTTTCTCTGGAAAACAAAGGTCCAAAATCGCTAACGCAGTGGTTCTAAAATGGCGGTCCGCAAGGCCATTTTGCAGGGTCCGCTACACCTATCCTGAAAAAAAGAGAGAAAGAAACGCGTTTTTGGATGCACACTATGTTCCGTAACAGCGGCGCCTTCTTATGTTTTAGGGTACGCTTCACTGTGTAGCAATCCTGCACTGCGGCGGAACTGACTCATGTTTTATTTTCTCCATGAGATTGCTACAAAGTTTTCTGCGGCGTATGCACGGAAGCTTGTTTTTTTAAATGCGAAGCATTTCTTAGCGAACTTCTGCGACTTTGAGCGTATCTATCTATCTATCTATCTATCTATCTATCTATCTATCTATCTATCTATCTATCTATCTATCTATCTATCTATCTATCTATCTATCTATCTATCTATCTATCTATCTATCTATCTATCTATCTATCTATCTATCTATCTATCTATCTATCTAGCCGCCTACGACTTTGTGCTCTCCTGGCCGTTTCGTTAATCGGATATATACCAAAATTGGTGTGTCATAACATGGCCTTATTACGAACATAAATGACAAGTCATATCATGAAAATCATGACACGCATGTCATGAACAGCATGATTTACATTCCACGACCTTAGGCTCTTGTGGCCGTTCCGTTAATTTCATATACACCAAAATTGGTACGACGTGACAAGAATTCATGACGAACATAATGACTGGTCCTAACATGCAAATCATGAAGCGCATGTCATGTGCAGCATGATTTACATGACATGGTCTCTGGGCGCCCGCGGCCGTTTAAATGAAGGGATATATACGAAAACTGGTATGACGAGACATTTCTGTATGAAGAACATAACTGACTCGTGATAACATGAAAATCATGACATGCATGTCATGTATGACATGATTTACATCCCACGCTCATGGCGCACTCGCGGTCGTTTCGCTAGATTGATATACACCAAAATTGGTCTTGTGCTATGTGACTGTATGAAGAACATGAATAACAGGTCGTAGCAAGAAAACCATGACATCCATGACATGTATGTCATGATTTACATGCCACGCTCATGGTGCATTTGCGGCCGTTTCGCTTGCATGATATACACCAAAATTGGTATTGCGCGACACGACCGTATGACGAACGTAAGTGAGAGGTGGTAACATGAAAATCATGACGTGCAAGTCATGTATGTACAATCTGATTTACATGCCACGCTCATGGTGCGCTAGCGGCCGTTTCAGTAGATTGATATACACCAAAATTGGTATTGCGCGAAGTGACTGTATGAAGAACATGAATAACAGTTGGTAAGATGAAAACCATGACATGCATGTCATGTATGTCATGATTTACATGCCACGCTCATGAGGAATTCATGGCCGCTTCGTAAAATGCGAAGCATTTCTTAGCGAACTTCTGCGACTTTGAGCGTATCTATCTATCTATCTATCTATCTATCTATCTATCTATCTATCTATCTATCTATCTATCTATCTATCTATCTATCTATCTATCTATCTATCTATCTATCTATCTAGCCGCCTACGACTTTGTGCTCTCCTGGCCGTTTCGTTAATCGGATATATACCAAAATTGGTGTGTCATAACATGGCCTTATTACGAACATAAATGACAAGTCATATCATGAAAATCATGACACGCATGTCATGAACAGCATGATTTACATTCCACGACCTTAGGCTCTTGTGGCCGTTCCGTTAATTTCATATACACCAAAATTGGTACGACGTGACAAGAATTCATGACGAACATAATGACTGGTCCTAACATGCAAATCATGAAGCGCATGTCATGTGCAGCATGATTTACATGACATGGTCTCTGGGCGCCCGCGGCCGTTTAAATGAAGGGATATATACGAAAACTGGTATGACGAGACATTTCTGTATGAAGAACATAACTGACTCGTGATAACATGAAAATCATGACATGCATGTGATGTATGACATGATTTACATCCCACGCTCATGGCGCACTCGCGGTCGTTTCGCTAGATTGATATACACCAAAATTGGTCTTGTGCTATGTGACTGTATGAAGAACATGAATAACAGGTCGTAGCAAGAAAACCATGACATCCATGACATGTATGTCATGATTTACATGCCACGCTCATGGTGCATTTGCGGCCGTTTCGCTTGCATGATATACACCAAAATTGGTATTGCGCGACACGACCGTATGACGAACGTAAGTGAGAGGTGGTAACATGAAAATCATGACGTGCAAGTCATGTATGTACAATCTGATTTACATGCCACGCTCATGGTGCGCTAGCGGCCGTTTCAGTAGATTGATATACACCAAAATTGGTATTGCGCGAAGTGACTGTATGAAGAACATGAATAACAGTTGGTAAGATGAAAACCATGACATGCATGTCATGTATGTCATGATTTACATGCCACGCTCATGAGGAATTCATGGCCGCTTCGCTAGCATGATGTACACCAAAATTGGTATTGCGCGCAGCGACTGTATGACGAACGTAAATGAGACGTGGTAACATGAACATCATTACATGCATGACATGTACGACATGATTTACATGTCATGCTCACGGCGCACTCGTGGCCGTTTCGCTTGCTTGATATCCACCAAAATTGGTGTTGTGCTATGTGACTGTATGAAGAACATGAATAACAGGTGCTGGCATGAAAACCATGACATATATGACATGTATGTCATGATTTACATGCCTCGCTCATGGTGCACTTGCGGCCGTTTCGCTGGCATAATATGCACCAAAATTGGTATTGCGCGACACGACCGTGTGACGAACGTAAATGAGAGGTGGTAACATGAAAATCATGACATGCAAGTCATGTATAACCTGATTTACATGCCATGCTCATGGTGCGCTAGCGGCCGTTTCAGTTGATTGATATACGCCAAAATTGGTATTGCGCGAAGTGACTGTATGAAGAACATGAATAACAGTTGGTAAGATGAAAACCATGACATGCATGTCATGTATGTCATGATATACATGTCACGCTCATGATGCATTCGCGGCCGCTTCGCTAGCTTGATGTACACCAAAATTGGTATTGCGCGCAGCGACTGTATGACGAACGTAACTGAGACATGGTAACATGAAAATCATGACAAGCATGACATGTACGACATGATTTACATGTCATGGTCATGGCGCATTCGTGGCCGTTTCCCTTGCGTGATATACACAAAAATTGGTATTGTGCGACGCGACTGCATGACGAACGTAAATGAGAGGTGGTAAAATGGAAGCATGACATGATGTCATGTATGTCATGATTTACATGCCGCGCTCATGGTGCATTCGCGGCCGTTTCGCTAGCTTGATATACAACAAAATTCGTATTGCGCGAAGCGACTGTAGGACGAACGTAAATGAAAGGTGTTAACATGAAAATCATGACATGCATGCCATGTATGGCATGATTTACATGCTATACTCGTGGTGAACTCGCGGCCATTTCGCTCGCTTGATATACACCAAAATTGGTATTGCGCGATGTGACTGTATGACGAACATAAATGAGAGGTCTTAACATGCGAATCATGTTATGCATGTCATGTATGTTATGATTTACGTGCCACTGTCATGGTGCGCTTCCGGCCGTTTTGTTAACTGGATATATACCGAAATTCGTATGGCATGACTAGAGTGCGTGATGAACATAAGCGACAGGTCATGCATTTATATACCAGAATATGCGTTTCATTGGCATGGTGTACACTAGATTGTGCATGCATGCGTGCATGGCAAACATGCGATATATGGTGGACTAGATGCCATGGCATGAATGATTTCACTTGGCTCAAAGACAAACAAGGCGATGTATGCAGCTCTCTGCTGGCTGCTTCGCATTACATCGATTCCCACAGTGCGTGGGATCTGCCGATTTTTTCGTGCTTGCATATTTGAAGAAGAAACATAGCTAGAAGCAGGGCGGATGCGGCTGGAGATCGCACAGCTTAATGAACAGCAGTTGAGACCGAATGGGCGCGGCACTTTGCTTTGACCATTATTTGCCAGGGAGAAGTCAAAGGCACCTATTTCATGCTGCACGTTGTGGTAATTTACGACCCCTCTTTTTTTAATCACTGCAAGGTGTCACAGTTCGTCCCAGTTTTCACTATATTTGGTATTTTACGTTCCTCTGTCTAAGCGAGAAGGAGCAGACGGTGCCACCATATAGGTGCCAACATCTATAAATCATTTCAGCAAAAAAAACTCAATTAGTTCCACTCGGTGAACACTGTCGGACAGCGAAGCTGTAAGCGAAAGAGTCAGTGTGATCGAGCATCATGATCATTTTGTTTAACTATTACTTCATTCCCTCCCCATCTGTTGCCTTTCTTCCTCGCATGCAAGGGCCAGAAGCGCGGGCCAGTCGTGATCCGATTGGGAAGTCGCACATCCCGTCTTGCACAAAGATATATCGACCTATATTCAACCGGGGCCGCGCGACCACAGACCACACAGCGAAAGGCTTCTTTCGACCAGTTAGCGTGTGCAGATTATGACTGCAACGTCACCCCGCTACAAGATCATTCACCCGGATTCGAATCTGCCACCTACTGGCCTGAGAACGCTGCGGCTCTTGACCACTCGCTCACTAGCCGGGTCATAGCTTAACAGTAACAGTGAATTATGTGCGTACAAGCACAGCACAGGGTTGATTGGTGCTGTGCCTTTGAGAGACCTTTGCCCTACAGTGGGCGTAGACAGGCTGATGGTGATGACGATGATGGTGTGCGTACTGAATGCGTACGGAAGGCTACGGCATCTTCATCTACCGATCCTAACCGGTGGGCACACGTTAGCTTGTTTGGATCCGTCCCACCAATAACAACAATAATTACTCTAGTAGGGGTGTGCGAATACTAGAATATTACGAATAAAGAATCGAATAACTTTCTATTGGATTCCTTACTCGAAACGAATAGTGCATATTCCAAATGCCATGTATTTTTGGAATAATCAGCAACGACGGGATAACCCCAAAAGAACGAAACATTGAAACGGCTAAAGGTCCATTTTGCTCTTTTAATCTCTAAATTACCAATGTGCTTGCAGCTCTATCGTTTGCGGGACTACCGATGCTATATTTAGTACCACATGAAGCCGTTTTTTCTGAAAGCTCCACTCTTACTCAGTTCTCGCAGCTGCATCGCATTATAATCAGTTCCTATCATCATCTACTGATAACTGAAGGTGGAGACTACGATTGTACTCAGCTTGATGAATGAAAGACGCAGGTGTTCTGCTTGTGTAAATTTCTCTTCAGCTTTCAACATTGTTTAAAATCTTTCCGTACCGAGGCTCATGTTGTGATGACAGCTTCATCCGTTTCGTTACATCTTTAGCTGTATCCGTGGTGTTCGCATCAAAATTGTTACGTAGTTACGTATAAATTTTATTTAAAATTAGGCGACCAAGTGTCACCTCATTACTGTAGTCACAGCTATATTTTAGCCTACAGGTACAAAATATTTTGAAGGCCCTGGTTCTTTCTGTATACTAGCTGACCTCAGTGTTCATAGTTGTGGTATTTTGAGTCGATTAAAAGTAACCGCAGTGTTGTATGGTGAAAATTTGTGAATATTTGATTCAAATTACCACGGCGGTTCAGGACCACGTGGTTCAAGACCACGTGCAAAACGAGCACCATTTATTATTGTTCACAATTATTTTTTGGGAAAGCGATAGAATATTTTGTATTGCGAAGGAACGCCGGAATCAGCTTTATTAAAGCGGTCGGTTTTACTTTTCAAAGAAAAAAGAAAGCCACGGCCCAGCAGTAACTGCGCAATCGGAAATCTTACGCAAAGGTAACAAGCCATTTTCTGAATTTCGGTGCACACAGGGTCGACATCGTCGTTTTCCTACATTTGGATACGCTGTAACTTTCTGGAGACGCTCACCTCATTTTGTCAGGGTTCGCGAAGGCATCGAAAGGCAGCAGATATCTTGGCCACTACCACTCAGGAGCGGGCGTCTCACGTGTGTGATTATACAAACGGGTGAAACGCGTTCCTTACTCCCGTGGTCAAGAATGCTTTTTTTTTGCAAATTGAAAATCACGCTGTCAGTCGCATAATAGACATGAACGCGTCTGTTGCCGAGGCAAAGCTGTGCATGGGTGATTTTGTCCCCGCAAATCGCTCTCATTCAAAACGCCAAAACACCTCCCGCCGTAGACGCCGACGGGCACGGTGTTAGACGCAATCTTCGGTGCGACTGTATCAGTAATAGTAGGCAACCGAAATACCGACCATGTATGCAACGCATTTTATGAAATGGGCCACTTATTTTACGTACTGTTTCCAGTCGCAGTTTTGCTTTCAAGCTGCTCTTCTTGCTGAAGACTTGAAGGTCACCGTCGTCACTGTCAAGGAAGCTATCGCGATGAGAGACCCACTTGCAATGGTGGTATCACTTGCACACTTCTTTCTCGGTGATAGTATTTTACAACACACCGCAACACACAAAATAATTCACAACACACCGCTGTCTTCGTTTCATTCTAGTCGATGAGCACAGATCACCTAACGAACACGCGCTTACGCTCACTTGCAAGCTTCGATGTGCACCTGTTGCAGCCGAGCGACGCCATCGTTGTTGAGTGGGGACGGAAAACGTGAAACGGACACCAGAAAACTGAAAACTCGAAAGAGCGAAAATCGCTAATCCTTTACGGAATTATCATTCTTACTTTCAACGCAAGCAATCTTGAACGTAATAACTATTTCGTTTCTTTTTATGTTTTCTTTTATGCTACGTATTCTACAAAAGCTAGCGTTCGCGGACTACATACACAAGCGGAGTAAAAAAATTGGCCGCGTATCTGCGTGCTTCGCTGCAAATGTCTTCTAAAGACGATAGAAGAGGCGCTGCGTGAGATATGAACGCCATCTGGCAATACGTCGGGAAACGTGAATGCTGTGTTGCGGGCTGGTAGTTCCGGCACAGCAGCAGGAAAGACCGGCGGTGACCACCGCGACCGGCGGGGACGCCAGCCAGCCCGAACACGCGGTTTGGCGCGAAGCGCCGAAGCAGAAGAAACGTCCGCACTCAACGAGTACTCTCCACACACTCTTCTATATTCACGTCGCCTGGGTAAAGCAGGAATGCCAGAGCGGCGCACCATGGCACTCGTACATAAAGTACTCGTACAGTGCAATACTGAACTGAAACCGAAACATAACAATAAGCTCGCGCAGAGGGCACGGAGGAAGCCAAGTTTCGGCGCAATCGCATTTTCAGCGCAGCTTAAGAAACTAGGGTCTCTAGAATTACGTATCTATGTATTTTCTATTAAAGGAACACACCACCTAATACTTACCTAGTGATGTTGCGCGACAGATATGCGTAATATTTGCTTTTTGATCAACCATGTACACAAGTATGAACCTAGTGAGCCGTTCACGATGGCTGGCCCTTGTGCAAGTGGTTCAACTTTGGCCGAGTGGGTGAATCGAGGGACGTGCCGACAAACAGAAAGACAGACAGACCAAAATTTCTGCGTTTAAGTTCCCCAAGAAAGACTATCGTCTTTAAAAGTGCGTGGTTCGGTTACGTAGCCTTCGCTGTGCTGCCAGAGAAAGTTGTCGCCAGGTATAGTGGAGCTCAATTGATGATTTCATCACTCTAATGTACGTTGATTCCCTTCATGCTCATTTTAATGTGTTCTTCAAGTGATATGGCATCATGACGGGACATTAGCCAAGCCCTTCGTTTTCACGAGATTTTCCGGCCTATGAGTCGTAAAACGCTGTCGCCATATTAACGCATTAAGCAAGGGCGACTGCCAATGGAGCCAAAGCCTAAACGCAATGGCTCGCAATTCCAATCGGTCGGACCCACCCAAGCGGCTACGCCAATCCTGTGCCCGTTTTCGAAGTATTTGAGTTAGAAACGCCCCAAACAAGTGAAGTGATGTAGTCGCTCTGTATTATTTCAGACACCACGCCTATCTTATATTTCAGAAAGAGCTGAAATTTAGGCTCAAAACGAGTTTCCACTTTAAAGGTCAATATTAAATCCACCATCGTCCTCAGGGATTGAAGGCGCGCTCACCCACCGTATGTGAAGGCTCTTTCAGATAACTTGAACTGAGAATTTCATAACGTGTTTAAAAGGGCACAAGAGCATGTAAACCATTTCTCTCATATTAATAGATTACCACAATTCCAAAATCACCACGCTTATTTTGAGAAGAAGCTTCGCACGTGAAATATGAGGAAAAAAATGAAATGTCTGCGGTGATGCAAACTTGAAATTCCCTCACCGAACGCCGTGATGTCATAGATTTTCACGGTGCCTACTGGAACCTACGCCGTCGAATCAGTAAAAATGAAGTGTATTGTCCTCTGACGGGATGATATACTTAGCTGGTGAAAAACAGCGCCAAAAAAGACGTACACTGGACAGTACCCCAAGTAACGCCGAACGTTGTTATGATGTTGCCTAAATGTGTCCAGATGTCAGTGGGTAACGTTGCGTGAATGTGCGTAATGTCATATTTTTTGAACACCATGAAACGTTATAAAATAACGTTGCAGCAATGATCAGGGTGACATTCCAGATATTGTGGCAATGTTTGTACAATGTTTAAACAACATTATCTAAACGTGCATGTCTGGTACTTGGACTTTCAGGCAACATATTGTCACGTGGTCGTGACGTCGTCGAAGACAGCAGTCAGCACGTCCGAGATGAAACTCTTTATTTGGCCGAACTTGTGGCCGGGAAACTGAAAGTCAAACTACAGCAATACACTGATAGCGGCGAACAGAGCGTCGACCGTCGATCAGCTGCTCATGGCTGGGATGCACCGTCGTTTATACATCACGCATCGAACTCTCCAGTCTTCCCTATCGGAAAACCCAGTGGCACTGTCCCAGTGCCATACCTGATTATTGGACCAGTGTGGCGCTGGGTACTGGGACGCTGGCACGCTGCGCGAGGCACGCTGGACGCTGGCGCACTGCACGCTGCACACTGGGTCACCCGTTACGGGCCGAAATAGGGCTTTTAAATTGTTCTTAAAAACTGTGCTCATACCCAGACCGTAATTAGGGCTGATACGCGCGCACTGCGACAAAAAAAAACCCTAAAAAAAAAACAACAAGAGCGAGCGGGAGTCGAACTCACCACCTTGACGCACCATGTATCCTGAATCTGACACGCTACCGCTGCACCACACCTGGAAGACGAGGGACGGCGTCTTTTTAGCTCACGTTTTAACTACGTCCGGTAGCCAGTATTTTCATTTTTCTCGTTTAGAAACGCAGATTTCAGTCTCTTCGTGCTCGCGAGTACCTAAGCGAAGGTACTTAATTTGTTTTTTATGTGCTGCCTAGATTTAGAACGTCTATCGGGCACGTTTTGCCGCAAAAAATATTAGCGTAACCGCAGATGTGTTGCGGCAATCGCACTGACTCGCTTAGCAGTTAGCCGTACCTATGTGAAAAGACAATGTGCAAATGACTTGCGCACTGAACACTTTTTCGTCACCCGTTTGAACATATTTTCTGTCCTTTTTGTTTACGTTCCGCGTACTATACATCCGCAGCACTTTATCCAAGCCGAACCGACCGTTAGGCTTAGAGCTGTACTCCGTGCGCCACGATCGCTGCGAACAACGTGGATATTCAATTACGAAGAAACTAATAACCGTTCAAATGTAATTTCGATCATACGTGACTCATACGAGGCCATATTTACACCTTCGATTATATGAATCAAGCTAAAAACGCCGAGATTCGGCGTTACATTGGCTCACTGTTGCCGGTGACGTGCGGCTTTCAGCGGTACGCGCCCATATGGAAGGACTGGCTGCTAGAGTAGGTTTATGGAATTATCAGTCTGATACTAATGTCATATTCATAAGTTCTTTCGATGCAGTTATATGAACTACATTTACGACACTCGATCACACACTTCTGAGAAAGCGCGCGCGCACGCGCTCGATAGATGATTGCTTTAGCGTATACGTACATCCGTCGCTTAACTAAAAGTAAAGCTAGAGATGTGTAGGACACAGAATAGAATAATATTTTCAAGATATTCGATAAATTTTTCTTTCGGCTTCTCGCGACCCAATACCACATCTTATATGAATTCCACCCAGCGCGCCCAGTTTTTTTCCAATGTGCTGCCAGTGTTCCCAGTGCGCGGGCAGACACTGTACAGCGTGGCCAGTGCCTCCCAGCGCGCTGTAAGACACTGGGCCACACTGTACAGTAATCCCAGCGTCTTCCAGCGCACTGGGTGGCACTGGCCACGCTGTACAGTTTGTCCCAGTGACTCCCAGCGCGCTGTAGTACACTGGGACACACTGTACAGCGTTTCCAGTGCCACCCAGTGCGCTGAAAGACACTGGGAGGCACTGGGAACGCTGTTTTTTCCGATAGGGTTATCACTGGTTGACGCGCAAGCACTGGAATAATCTAGACTGTTCGTGTCCTGCGTGCAATCTTAACAAAACGATCTACTACACTCGCGAAGCTTCTCGAACACTGCGGCGCGGTCAGCGTCGAGCGTTGATAACCGCACTTGCTGGTCAAACCAGAATACATCAAAATAAAAGAAGAAGCGGGCGTGACAATATACAGGAAACATTCAGGTAGTGGTAGTGTGTGTATGTTGTTCCTACCAGGCACGCCGACCTATTGTGGAAGCCACAGTGCGCAGCTCTCGGCCTGGAAAGCTGTCTGTCATAGCAGGTAGCGTTAGTGTGTGTATGTTGTTACCATTCGGCACGCTGACCTATTGCGGAAGCCGATATGCACAGCTCTCGGCCTGGAAAGCTGTCTGTCAGGGTGGGGAAAAAACTGCATAATTATGTGCTGCCGAGGAACTAAAGCATTGGGGTGTAGGTGCGTTCCTTGATCAAACGCATGTATACAGACAGACATAAAAGAAAACCTGTTAGAAGAGCCAAGCTATAAGACAGTTAAACCACAGCTGCAGGTGTCTGCCACGCTCAGCAGCACACTGTTTTCGTGTCATAAAGCCCGAAATGTGCCTGAAGC
This sequence comes from Rhipicephalus sanguineus, assembly GCF_013339695.2. NCBI lineage: Eukaryota > Metazoa > Arthropoda > Arachnida > Ixodida > Ixodidae > Rhipicephalus > Rhipicephalus sanguineus. The sequence continues at coordinate 52,399,768 of NC_051182.1, forward strand.
ACAACGTGCCCCTATAGGTTAGAGCATAAAAAATTTACAGTTTTGCTCTACGTAAACAATATTAGGTACATTACGTTTTGTGGATAGCATTCTTTATGTGAAGGAGGTTGCACACTACACTGAAGAAATCATGAGAACATGTAGTGCCGCAGCCGAGGCAGCAGAGAACATGCACATGTCTAAATGCAAAAACGAAGGAAAAGTAGAGACACTTGTAGATAAATATTACTTACTTTAAAGAGCTCGTATCGCAGAAATTCCGCCGTCGGCGTCGGCGCCGGCACCGTTGGTTGTGAGCGAAAAATCATCATCTTGTCCGTGACCGAAAAATCGAAAAAGCTGCAAATAAAATAAATAATAAAAATGTTGGGTCCGAGTGAGAATCGAACCCAGGCCGTCTGCGTGGCAAGCAGGTGTTCTACCGCACAGCCACGCCTTTTTTTTCATGGTATTTATCACACTTAGTATTACAGTGCACAATAATAGCACAAATAAAGCAAGCAAAGGTACAATCACATAGCGACAATATGCGCTCAAGCGTTACTAAGTGCACACTCGATGGCTAACACAACGTGCAGTAGAACGGTGAGAGTTCTTCACATCATGTTATACTAAAAAGGTGGTGAGGCCGAGCACCTCACCAAGAGGGGGTACCAGTCCGGTCTAAAGTCCAGGTCATCATAAATGTCCTTTAGCTGAATAGTCATGCGAATGAAGTGCATGCTTGAAGAAATGGTGGGTTCTGCGTTACGGTCCTGCATACGTGTCTTCCATAAGCTATGCATACCCATGAGGAAAAACATATCATATGGTACTTAATCAAGCGATGTTGGTATAAGATAACGTATGGTGTGAGAATTGACGACAAAACGTTTCTTCAGTGCTCTCTGAAGGACATCCCAGAACAGAATAGCGTCTTTGCAGCTAATAAAGCAATGTTCTATTGTTTCCGGCACATCACATAGACGGCAGTTAACAGAAGAGACAAAAATACCTTTTCTTTTCAACCATGTGCTTACCGGAAGTGTTTCAGAGTGGAGTTTATAGAAAAATGTTTTTGAATTAGGTGGAATGTACATTTTGCGCACTCGCTTCAACACATCGTGGCCTGGAAGATTGGAGTACAGTGAACGGTACAATGGAGGCGGGAAGAGCATAGTTAGTAAATCCTTATATAGTACCTTGCGCGAGACTGTGTACAGGTATTCCATGGAAAAGCGAGCTTTAAGGAACCGAACTGCGAGGTAAACTTCCTGCATGAATCCCCACAAACACGGGCGTTCGGAGAAGTTTGATGAAACAACTAAGTTTGGCAAGCAATCAAGTGTAACCTGCAAGAATGAACGGATTACGGGGTGGGAATTGTCTCGAAAAAAGAAGAACCGTGAAACTGTTTGCCATAGATAAAGATGTACTAATCCCATCCCACCCTCACTAACTGGCCTGAAATGTTGTCACGACGCATGGGCTCAAAAGTCGAAGACCATATGAAAGTAGCAAAAATTCGATGAAAGCGTTGTATATAAAATCTCGCGCAATGGATAAGTTGCAATACGTAGTAAAGCTTTGTTGCTAGGAAAGTATTGCAAGCTTCAGCTCTCCCGAATATTGAAAGTCGATGGGGAACAAATGTCTGGGCCTGTCGTACAAGCTTAGGAACGCGCTCCTTCCAGTAATGCGCACTGAATCTATACGCGTCCAGTGGTACTCCGAGGTATTTTTGGCGGGATTCGTGTCCAATTAATCCCTGCGAACTGATTCGGCGTGGTACCCCACGAGCCAAACCATAGTCCTAAACTCTTAGAGGCATTTAAACGCGCTCCTGATACAACGCCAAACTTTTCAATTGTAGATACCACATTTTCTACACTTGGTTTATCTGTGCAAAAGAAAGCGACATCGTCTGCATAAGCTAATACTTTAACTTCACTGCCTAATATACTAAAGCCGCGAATACAACTGGACTGCATTATGCTTAAGCACAGCGGCTCTAGATAAAGTGCAAACAGAAGTGGTGACATCGGGCATCCCTGTTTCACCGAAGAGCAAATAGAAACAGGTTTCGAGAGTTGACCATTAACAATGAGACGAGTTGAGCATTCATTATAACAAAGTTTAACACTTTTAAGCACGACTGTGCCAACATTGGCATGCTCAAGTAGAGAAAAAAGGAACGAATGACTAACACGATCAAAGGCTTTTGCAAGGTCTACCTGTAGCATTGCAAGCTGTTTTTGATAACCATAGCAGAACTGAAGAACTGTTCGAGCTACGTGTATATTGTTTTGTATAGATCGGCCCCTAATTCCACATGTCTGATGAGACCCAATGAGAATCGACATCGCAAATTGCAATCTATTTGATAATACTTTCGCAAAAATTTTGTAGTCCACATTTGACAGCGATATTGGCCTGTAACCTTCGACGGAGCAAAGCTTTTCCTTGTCAGAGGTTTTCGGTATTAAAACAGTGTGGCTTTTGCAAAAAGATCGCGGGAGTGTCTCCATGTCATAACTTATTTCAAAGACGTCCAGCAATATGGGAGATAGCGTTTTTTTTAAAAGCTTTGTAAAATTCAGCTGAGATGCCATCAGGGCCAGGTGTTTTCGATAAAGGTAAGTTGTTAATTGCCTGCTCAATTTCCTTTATCGTAATGGGTCTATTGATGGCTGCACAGTCATCGTCTTTCAAGGGGCTCAAGAGGGAAACAAAACTAGCCTTCAGGTGAACGTCAGGATCATCAGAAAGAGAACTAAATAAACTTTCATAGTACTTTTCGAACTTCAAAGTGATGTCTCTTGTATCTGTTATCAGGACACCGTTAGAGTATAAGTCTGGAATTAGTGTAGAAATTGCATGGCGTTGTTCATCCAGTAAAGCTTGACGCGTCGGTTGCTCGGAATTCAAGGTGCGTTGGTTTCTAGATCGAATACGCGCTCCTTTGTAGCGGGCTGCATCATATCTTTGAAGTTGACATTTAATATTTTCGATTTCATTAATGTACGCTCCCGGCATTTCGCATTCCATTTCATACCGATTGCACAGACTTTTAAGGAGTGCCTTTTCTTCATACTTTTTATAGTAAGACTTAACGGCTCCAATTTCTATAGCTATAACACGGACTTCTTGTTTAAAAAGCTCCCAAGCAGCAAATATGTGCAAACCAATCGAAAAAGATTGCCTCATTGTCGTCTGGACGCGATTCACGAATTCCTGATCGCAGAGAAGCTTTGAGTTCATCTTCCAAAGGGCCCACTGTGGGCGGAATTGTTTATAACGGTTTTCACCAATTTGAGCAATAACAATACAGTGATCTGAGAACGACACTGCTTCAGTGCTACAGGATATTTTACGAGAGAGGAGCGATGAGGACACGTAAATCCGATCAAGGCGAGCATAAGAACATCCCTGAACTCTTGTATATGCCGTTACACGGTTCGAAACACCAATGTCAATTAGTCCCGCGTTATCTACAATACCGGATAAAAGCTCACCACTCCTGTCTCGCCTGCCATTAGGATTGTTACGATCATTAGCGTCACATACACAGTTGAAGTCACCCATTAGTACAGTGCATCTGTCGGAGTCAATTAAATTAGACATATTTTTGAATAAATCAAGTCGTTTCGAAACCTCATTAAACGCTATATAAATTGATAATTCGCCACGGCGCTCCTTGCAACAAAAAATCACAGCATATATATCTGCCCTCGTTATCAACACTAGTACTGATTGCTGAACAGGGTAGGCTTTTTCTCAGGAACAGCCAACAGCCCGCAGATAAACCTTTTGCATGTGAAACACACACGTTGTACTCAGACAGAAAAGGCCGCAGGGCCCTCTCAGTCTCTTCGTCACTCTCGATCTTTGTCTCCTGGATGGCGACAAAGTCGAGACGTTTTCGTTTAAAAAGTCTACGGAGCTGTGCCTGTTTCTGCGAAGACCTAAGGTCACGTACGTTCAAGGTTGCAAAGATAAGTCGCTCAGATTGCGCCATGGTGACTACCTTCTATTGCGCTTATTGTCCCATGTGATCAGTCCTAAGGGTTGATGGTGAGGCTTCCCTTGAACCCCCCTCAGGCCTCCTAGATCGGGATCGCCGACACTTCCCATGGTGCGGGGACGTTCGGCGACGGCGTGACTTCCTACTCACTGTCGCTGGGTCACTCTCCTTGCTTGAATCCGAGCTGTACGTCGCGCGGCGTTTGGGTATTGTCGTATCCACAGAAGCCTGCATATCTTCATCTAACGCCACACCATGATGAAAAGGCTGCTGCGGAGCTGCAGCGCAAACAGGTGAAGCAACTTCAGCAGGATCCTTCCTAAGGTCTCTTTCCTGTGCTAGAGGCTCTTCGGTGCCATTTTGGGTCAGCGCAGCGTCATTCTTCGTGGGGACTTTTCCTTGTGCTTGAGGCTGTTCGGAGCTATTTTGGATCAGCTGCTTGCAAGATGCACCTGGTTCTTTGCACTCAGAAGTTGCAACTGCGTCAACAGCAACTGAATTTCTTGTCACTTCTGGATCCTTCTTGGAGGAGCCAGCAGAATCTGAAGTTGACGGTGTGTCTCCTGTTGCATCCAGAACCTCGGTGGCATCCATGATATGCTCTTGTAGGCTATCATCTGGCTGTTGCGTACGCTGCCTCAGTTTGTTAGCGTATGTCACAACACAGTCCTCAGCGGAATGGCCGAAGCGTCGACAGTCGTCGCAGCGAGGAGTCCTGCAATTTCGACGGATGTGTCCAACCTTACTACACCGAAGACAAAGTGGTGGGCGGCCAGGGATCAGGACGAGCCTTTGCACTCCACAGACATAAAGAATGTGGGGAACGTCGCCAACACGGACTCCATCGGTAAGGGACAAAACAACATCACGGTTTAGCGTCTGCATTTGCTCCATGCCCGCTACTTTCCAGCTTTCTTTTGATATTGTCTTGACCTTCCCAAACACTTGCAGTGCCTCGCGAATATAGGCGTCTTCCAAGTGCTCAGGAAGCCACATAAGTTTCATCTTTACTTCCGTAGGCTCCGGGTCAATCACGAGGCATCGACGATTTTGACGAAAAATTCACCTCTTGTGACCAACTTTGTTTTCGTTAGCGTTGACTGGCACGTGACCATCCAAACATGTGACATTTGGAATTGACCTATCGAGCTTATTTCCTTCAAGTCGATAATCTCCCGAAGAGCATCTCTGAAGTCTTCAACCCGGTAAGGGCGACCAGCTAAGTCCGCATGTAGAAAAATCGAATCCACAACCAGCTTACCGGTGGGAAGGCGAGGCAGTACAACACGGTAGACGACGGTCTGAACGGTCGCGTTTTTCATGTTCTCCGCTACCAAGGATTTATCGGCCATGGGCCGAGGTGTTGATCAGGCGTCAGCCAGCGGCGCAGCCACGCCTCTGCTTGGAGCTGCACTGAAAGTAACTGATGCTTCCCAAAAATACGCGTCCTGTATACAGGTGTCACAGTAGATGTAATATGGCAGTAATATTGCGTAGTACAAGCGTACGTTGCCATTGGTCGTTACACCATGACAATATCATAACGACTTGGCGACACATTACTGCGCGTATTCCCTGAAGACCACGTAGTGGGTGAATCGCAGCTTCGAAAAAGGTTCTCGCGCATAATTGCTTCTGGTTTAAAGCATGCTACCCATTACATAAGGCACACACCTTATTGCGCGCATTCTGTTCAACACTCGTAGTGTTCGAAGTGCGCACTAGGGGCAGGATATTGCTATCGCCTTCAACTCTTGAATGCGAAGCTTAAGCGTCCCCCAATTTGCTTATTTATTTCTTATTGTTGCAAAGCCTGAGAAATAACAGAGGGTAGCGGTACGAAAAATACAGTAATTTATATGAACAAAACATATTGCTACAAAATGTTTTTCTATACTCAGTCAGCTGCTGTGTCATCAAAACAGACAGAATATACCAAAAATTCTTAGTTGTACCAATCCCAGTCTGTAAACGTGCAAGGGAAAAATACAGGGAAACATTCTGGCTTTAAATACAAGGAAGCACGTGATGAAGGCGGAAAGCCAGTACCCCACTCATTTTTGTATGATGATGCATGCGTTGTACCTGATAGATATATAGTTCCATACATCTCTTAATCAACACATACATACATTCATATACAAATATTGCTAGAACAGTTATGCTATAAATTTAAAGTGCCAGACCAGACTCAGAACAGACTGCTTTTCTCTCACAAAGCTTGCAGTATACGTGATATGCATCCAGCAGTTTCATTACAACATAACAAAATATGTAGTCTTGCTACATATTTTGTTATGTTGTAATGAATTATATGTAAACAACAACTATAAGTGAACATGTGCTGTGTGAGTATACCTTTATGTGCGGAATAAAGCAACCATGTGCACGTGCCGCAGCTTAGGCAGCAGAGAACATGCTCACGTGTCTGAGTGCAAGCAAAATGCGAAAAAATGACGAGATTTATTCACGATTATTCATTTCTTATTTATGTGTATAGTCACAGAATCAAACAAAAATTGAAGTGGCAGAAAAACATTTTAAACATGCATAATTATGATGAGCAAAGCATGTTGCAACATAGTTTGTTTCATATAATGTCACCTGCTCTGTCGTTAAAAACAAGTAGACAGCTAGAAAATGAAAATAATTCCTGTTTATACAATCCTAGCAAAAGTCTGGCTGAAAAGGCGTTTATCTATATTTAAAATATCACTGTGAATGTACATAAGCAAGGGACAAAAGGCTGGCAAAATACTGTGCTAAATACATAGGAGGACATCATTAAGGCAGGCAGTCATTACCCCTCTCATTTTCTAACCATGCTCCACGTGTTGTACGCAATGAATGATTGCCGCTGGTGATTGTGTTATTGCCCCATGCCACGATTTCATGAAACAGGCAGTACACCAGTGTTAAAAAACTTGCACATCCCAGTCTGGTACAGCTTTTCTTCGCGGAGCTTCAAAGGTTCAGAACAAGAATTTGCCTTTACAAAATAGAAAACATTTCGTTGATACGCGTGTTAGCAATACAAGTTCCACATCGAAGGAAGCTTTCCAGTAGTTGTAAAGCCACTGAGCTTTCTGATTATTTGCTGACATTCATTCAGTGCAAAGCGGGCCATTCGATGTGCCCCCTTGATTAGATCAGAAAATAGGCCTTTAAAAAGTTTTCTTTCTGTCCACTGGACCATAACTGATTAAACTGCCATGACGTCATTGGTCTTCTTGTTTATTCAGTCGAGATTCTAACAATTCGTACCTAGAGGTGAGCTCTTCCAGTTATCTTTACATTGTTGTGAGCTACTCCTCGTAATTGTCTAATGTTTTTTGTTCAAACACTTCTAGTCTTGTTTGTGCCACTAATTTTAGCACCTAAGCTTTTAGGGGCGAAGCTCCTTAAGGCGGCACCCGTTCGTCCCGCGTAGTCGTAGTAGTAGTCGTAGTGCGTAACCAGTCTTACGCTTTGACCTCCAAGGTGGTGCCGGTGGGAGATATTTCCTGTGCGTTGTTGAACAATAAAAAATGCGCAGCGTGCGCGTTAACTAAAAGCCGAATTCTTCTGTCTCTCATTCCCCATTAGCAGCCATTGGCATGTTCCAGTAGGAAACGTTAGTAGAAGTAGAAGTGTAAGTGTTAGCTAAAAGCCGACTTCTTCTGTCTCTCATTCCCATTAGCAGCCATTGTTTACCTCCAAGGTAGTGCCTGGTGAGATTTCTCCTGTGCGTGATTAAACAATTAAAATTTTGTTCAAAACGCCGTTGATTGATGAAATAAACCAACGAAAGACGCCAGATGTTTTGTAAAAGCAAAACGAAAGAACGCCAGATGTTTCTAAAGCAAAACGAAAAGACGCCAGCTGCTTAACGAAAGACGCCAGATGTTTTCTAAAGCAATGGTTTTCTAAACAATGAAAATTCACAGCGTACATGTAAAATTAAAGTGAGCTGCAAGTCGTCATAACTCATCGAACCTTTAGTATAAACGCGCCCGATCTCACGTCGGTGATGTACTGGGCAGAATTCACGGAAGATTCACGGTTTACCGATGAACCTCCGCAGCTTCGCCCACTCATCATCATTCACTCCGTGGATATGCTGTGATTTTTTTAGAACTGCAGTGAATTTGGCTTGGATTTGATACTTTGAAGTGAATGGTTATGCGCAAGATTTGAAAAGTTACACAAATCCCTCGTTGGTTTGCGAGTCGTTATAGAGGGAGTCTATTTCTAGAAGAGATTCAGAATGAGTATTATGAGAAGTGTTAGCCTCAATATCATAGGAACATATTCGGATACTTGTCAAAGAAGCATGCATTTACATAAAGTCTCACTCGAGCCTGTGAGCACGGGAACAGCAGCAGGCACAGGGAATTCAATCCTTTAGTGTATATTGATAAATGTGCACCAACCTGCATCACAATCAGAGGAGAAACTAACAGCCATACCGCTACCACAGCTCACATGCCCACTGAAGTTCACAGGTGCAAATTGAGCGGCATATTGAAGTTCGTGTTGTTTACTTGAGTCTCTACAAATGTGGTTAAACTGCACTGAACGAGCTCATCAGGTGGGAGTGCATCCAAGAAAGGTACACTGTCGACGGTGTCAGGAATCAGCGATTGCAGTGTGATGGCTGTGAAGACCGTGGAACAAACTGCCACGTACCCAGTTGGCAGCCCGATGAGAAGCATGCCAACGAAGGCCTGCATTATCGAGGGAAGGTGGTTAGATCCATGCTGGTGGCACTTCTAACATGGCAACTTATCAAGCACAAACAATATATTGCAACGCTGAAACCACACGACGTCCACAAAACAGAAAAGAACCCTATATTTCAAACACAAACAAGGCACCGTCGCCTCAGCTTCACTGCATCCTCCTCGTCTTCCTCCAGTACGCCTGCCATACCATACGGCTTTCTTCCTCTTCATCCAGTTGGCTACAACAACACGTAACATATTTCCACCGGGGGAGGAGGGGGGAGGAAGGGGCGATAATTGGTGGCGGAGCAGCTGGTAAGATAAGGTTGTACCCGTCCTCGGGAGGCGCATGAACAGACCGTTTGTGACAGTGTACACCGCGTCGTATTCGCGCTTCTGCAACGAAGAGGACATCACTGCCTTGTAAGCAATTTAAGAACTAAGATCGGCCACCATGATTCCATCTTCTTGCTCCTCGTCTTCCTCCTTTTCCAGTGCCACACTAGCAACTGTGGCTGCAATCCTTACTACATTCAACACGTAACAATTTCTACCGGGGTAGGGGGCGGGGGGAGGGTTTGCAAGGAGGCGGAGGATGTGCTGACTGCATCTGTGTATTGCTGCAGCGCACGGCTTCGAGGTCGTTCTGGCACAGGATGTTAATAGGCTGGTCGGTGTCGCTTACATGACCAAACTGGCAGAACATCGCCTTGCGGTGTCGAGGCAGGATTAAACGCAGCAGACATGAAACTTGACCATTACCGATATGTGTTCTCTGGAAGCTAGACAGTTCAGCGACCTGCTCTGTTTTTTCGCTGACCGATTCGTTGGGAACCAAGAACCGCCACGGCAATGATGACGATCACGGCGTGATGTTTGAGAGGGCGACCTTTGCTGACGGGGCTTCGCATTGTCTTCAGTGCTGTCTTGACGTATGCAGCGAGTCGGATTGGTGATATAAGTGCTTTGGTCAAAACGCCTCCTGTTGGCGTTCACAGGTGTCGTTACCGCTATCGTGAAGGCCACAGGCTTGTCGTCGGGCGAAGATTCGTTGGGAACCTTTGTCACGCTTACGAGCTTCTTGTCGCAGTACACAATACTAGAGCCGCTGTCGGGTTGGTTCACATGACTCGTAACTTGTATTTCTTCCACGCCAGGGTTGCCTTCTGTTGAAGTTGCGCAGACGTCTTGCTTTCTCTGTTCGGTTCTTTCATCTTCATCATTGTCCTTCTTTTTCCTTTCGTTAACGTGCAGACTACTACGCCGTTGCTGCATGATCACATCAGGAGAATCGCAGTCGGCGGCTACCGCAAGCACAGAATCGGCGGCATTTTGCACTTCCTTGCTGTCCTGGACCTCGACAATCTGCAGTACATGGGACCATCTTTGTTTGTTATGCAGGCTCACTTATTCTTCAGAAATTATTTCCTCCTGACCTTCCACAGTCTGACAAACATCAACTAGGGCGTGGGTCAGTTGTTTCTTTGACGTCAACTTGCGAAGCACCTCTTCGAACCTAGTTAGCTGCCGACGGTCTAGTTCCTCCAGTGCTCCCTTCATCGCGCTCACCAGTTCGTCCTTCAGTCCGTCCATTCTTCGTATCCCACCGCTGCCACCACTTGCAACGCTGTAACCACACGACGTCCACACAACAGAAAAGAACACTATATTTCCAACACAAACACGGCACCGTCGCCTCAGCTTCACTTCATCCTCCTCGTCTTCCTCCAGTACGCCTGCCATACCATACAGCTTTCTTCCTCTTCATCCACTTGGCTACAACAACGCGTAACAATATTTAAATGAGAACACTTCTCTAAAAAATGCACCGAATTATTTGACAAAATGCGGCTGCTACATGTTAAATAGCAATAACTTGCTCATGCGTGATGCTGCAGCTTGGAATGAATGTGCCAAACATAAAAAAGAGCACGTCAAAGCTTACAGAGAGATATCAGTGTACAAAAATTTTAAGACTCATCACTACAAAATATAACTACTGAACCCACAAAGCATCAAATCTGTTTTAGAAAAAACAGGGTGTCCTAGCTGTTGAGCACCAAGATTTTGATAATGACGAATACCATTACACAAAAAACCTAGTCCATATTGTTCCCATTAATAAAGAATTTATGTGCAACATTTTATTAGCGAGACTATTTAGATAATTATAATAAATTTTGTTACTCCAGAACTACCCACCTAATATAAATGAAAGACCTAAGCATATTAAGGAGCGTGTAAGTGAGCTGTTTTCAGCAACATATGTAGAGGATGCTCTTCGTGTGTGAATAGTGGCTGTATTGTGGTGCTCTCTAAATGTGCATATCGGGCAGTGTGCAAATCCAGAGCATTTTTTCTTCTTTGGGGCTTCAACAAGCCGGAGTCGGCTTTTCTGTTTGCGAGCTCCAGTCGCGTGAGTACGCAGATCGTCCATGCCTCATCAACACCTCTTCCTACCTCTACATGGTGTCAGCAGTAGGCTGAACACATATGTCTGCTTGCAGGCACCATAAACACATCACAGGTGTCGCCTGCACTACTCATGCGGCTTATCTTACAATCAAGTCGAGCCAAGCTTCGTGAAAATTCTTCACAGCCACTCTCTTTCATGGCAGGTCGGCTGGCTTAGAGTGCACTTTGTGATGTATAATACAGGAATGGTCCCACAGTTGTGACATAGCAGCAGGGTTCTCAGTGCCTTGGATCCTATGGGGACATAATGACGTCTGAATTCCAGCCAGTGGGTAGTATCCGTATTAAAAACAGCACAATATGAAACACAGACAAGGATACAGGACTAGTGCGGACTGCCAACTGTTTGTTTTATTGAACACTAATCAATGCCTCCACTAACTACATGCCAAAAACCATCGCTCCCTTTTCTTTATAGCGCCTCCTGCCAGAGCCGATCGAATAGGCCACACCTCCAGCCGCGTGTTGCGACCAGGCCCTGTGGGAGAGCGCTCGCTACCATACCACTTAGTCACGTGACAAGACGTAACTAGCTGCTCGGAGGCAGCTGCAGGAGCTGCGTGTTTAAAAGGGAACGCCGCGAGAGGCCCTGGCCGCTGTACCTAAAAAAAGAGAGCAGGCAAGGGAAGGGCAGTGCATGGCAAAGAATTATAGGGGGCGTCACACTAATGTATCTTATTAGGGTGGGGAAATGGGCGCGTTGGTATTGCAAGATTCGAGGCAAAAGGCGTGAAGACGAGGAGAGACAAGAGAGAGGCACACACACGGAGCGCCACTTCCAAAATGTTTATTCCATGAATAACGTGGGTGCTATTTATACAGACAGTGCTATCACATTTCACCGCTGCGCAGTCTCATTCATAAAATGCTACTGTTTTCATGATAATGATATGGAGGCCACACTCACACAAGAATCACCTGCTTCAACTATCTTGTTTACCTCGTTCATTAACCTAGTCCATTTATCATGACTCCTGGTGATCACAGGGCAGGCACGAAAATCCGTTGAAACACTTGCAATCTTGGCAATGGATTGCCACGTGACCCTCACTGCCATTCCTAACAATATTGCAATGCTTTCTAATACTATCGTTTAAGCATTTCTCAGTGTGGGCCGCATATTTTTGACTGCATGACAGGGGAATATCGTAGACCATGGATTCTCAAACTGGGTTCCACGAAACTCAGGGTTTCCGCAAAGGACATCTTACGTTTCCTCGAGCGGCCAGAACGAATGCAACTAGCCCCTGTTTACCCCTATTAGCACCCAATTTATTTACTTAGACAGGAAAATTTCCATTTTATTTTCTATTTACCAGAGCCATCGCACGCCTCATCTGCACATCGGGTGTCTGAGGGTAGCGAGAGACGCATGTGGAAGCAGCACTAAAGACTCGTCTGGTGCGCGCCATGAAACTTGCACGATTTGCGGACCCACAGTGAGAGCGGCGTATGAAGATTCAGGACACATGGGGCGAACGAGCAATCAGCGCGCAGGCTCCGCCAACATACGGCTCCTCAGCTTGCACGCGCGAAAGACATCGTATCCTCTTCATTAGGTACAAAACGAACAACCTTACACAACCATGCTTTGTTTTCTAAGAACATTACCAACAAAGCTAAGCCTTCACGAGCGACAAACATCGCAACAGCCCATATTCACTCACGGCTCCAAGCGTAGCCCAAGCTGGGCGGCCGCTGTCGGTATTCGCAATGCCCATAGGCTGTCGCGCCGCCAAGCGGAATTCAGGAGCATCCTCTCGAGGAGGGTTAGTAGACGACAAAATGGCAGCACTGCGCAGTCGCTCCCTTGTTTGGCCGTGCTAGCCTCAGTGTTAACGCGCTGGCAAGAAAGGACCACTACGACTTTGCATTTTCCCTGCATTTGTGAACAAACCGGGCCATCCGTGATTTCTTCTTGCTGATTCGTTCGAGTCTGATTCGAGTCTGATTGGTTCTTGCGATACGCGAAGTTTTCGTGAAAATACGTGGCAACTCGGGCTTTAAATGATAGCCCACAGCGTACACATTTCAGCTTCGCGAGGTTTTCTGTATCCGCGTAGGTTAGTTAAATGTTGTCGTCGGACATTTTCAGTTGAAACTCACGCTGTTTGACTTGCATATAGTATTCGTTAGTGTTTTTTGTAGTGCATGAATCCCATAACATTGTACGCTGGAGGTCACACTGGCTCGCGATGTGCTCTTCTATAAGTGAGCAATCTCAAGTTGATGATACATTATAGGGCGTCTATCCTTTGTCAAGAAGTCGCTATTAGGAATCGTGCGAGCGACGTTTCACTCATTCGAGGACGCGTCCGGTCCACGTCTTTCGTGGAGCGAACGCTCTCAACGCCGTGCTTCACCAGTGTTGATTTCATAGCCAGCCCTGCGCCGCTCGTTTTGTAGAGTTAGCTACACTAGCCTAGCCGAGCCAGTTGCGCGTGCCTCGTCAAGAGCCGTGCTGCGCGTGCGTGAGGATCAGTGATGTCACAATCTGGAGACGGCACCTCCCGCGCACTCAGCCGCCGCCACGCGCGACTCGCCAACGCCGGTCCGCGCTTTTCAGAGGAGTGACGTCATAGCCGTGGCAGACGTATTGGTGCCGGTGCGCGCGCAGCTATTCGCCTTCGCTGTGCAGTCGCCGTCTGACACTGCGCTGGAGCCGCTTAATAGTGCCTCTGACTGGCTTTCGCCAGTTTGGTATAGCCGTGGAGAAGGAGAGCGCAAATGCTGCTCAACGGCACAGAAGAGCGGAGAAGCTTAACTCATCGGATTCTGAAGTATTTGCCTGGCAAAATAAATATATATGTCCCACATAATATGTATACCGTGTGTGTGTCATTAGAACAGCAGTAAGCATGATAATCAAGCTAATCCTAGACAATCAGGAAAGCTAAGAATAATTATATTTACCTTTTCTAAGGCTACGTTATCCTGGCATAGCCGAGCTAAGCCATTGCAACATTTTGTGTACGTTTGTTGATAGGTGGCAGCACATTGCAAGCGATTTGCTTGTTGACAGGTTTGAGGGCAAAATGTGCTAGACGCGTAGGTTAGTTAGGTTAGTAGGTTAGCCCAGACATCTCTCTAATTGTAAACATGGTGGCACGGAGTGGTCGAAGTCGTTCGACGGACGAAATTCTTCAGATTGCTTTCAGCAGTGATGCTGAAAGAAACCATCTTGACGACGAGGATTTTTCACTGGACGCAAAAGGCTGTGAAAACTGCGAGAGTGAGCGACGATGAACGATCAGCTGCTAACTCATGAGGAGCGAGTAGCACTCCACCTCCCCTCGTGCGTTAATTTGTTTTAACGCTCGTAAGTCCCTTTGATTCTATTTAATGTATAATATCCTTGAGCGAGATCAAAATAAAAGCATAGTTTTTCTTGTGAATTGCATGTAGCGCAATTACTGTGGATATTATGGAGCGTCGCATACCGCGCCAACACGCTCGCGCTCGACCAGCGAATCCAAATGGTTAGAGCGATGAAACCTGCCGTCACGGCCACATTACACGCCTTTCGGCTAACTTCTCCTGTACTTTACCGGTGTCTTCCGAACGGCATTGTTGTTCGACGAATTTTTCGCAACGTCTAATTCAGAAAAGCATACGTGTGCATTCTTTTCGATATTGGTGTCTCGGTCGTGCTTATCGAACCTGCAAGCCGGTCACGGAGGCAGCGCTAAACCAGGTGAGCTGCAGAAAGCTCACAATGCCTCCGATACAGAAGACAGTGCAAGACCACGTTAAATGTCAAAAGTTTTCGGAGGACTAGTAATCATATTTGTAGCGCAAAAAAACTAGACGTAGACACAAGTAAGGAACACATACAGCGCCCGTCTTGTGTATGCGTTCCTTACTTCTGTCTACGTCTGGTTTTTTTGCGCTACAAATATGATTACTAGTGATTCAAACCAACTAGCCCGCATCACCGCCTTGAATGCTCTATTTTCGGAGGAAGCGGGAAGTATCAATAGACAGACTGCCGGTACATCCGCTTCGAAATACTGAGGTCGAGTCGAAGCTTCGGCGCAAATGTGTGGGGCAGCCGTAGGGATTGCTGGAGGCGTTGTCGCGACAATTTGGGCGTAACTCAGTGGTGGTGCAGGAGGCGGATGGGGCTGGTACTCGGGCATAACCTCCGCGATTTCCAGCTCAATTGCTCGACGGAGGGGAGGCACAAGTGTGGTCGACGGCTGTTGAGCGTTCTGAGGGCG
This sequence comes from Rhipicephalus sanguineus, assembly GCF_013339695.2. Taxonomy (NCBI): domain Eukaryota; kingdom Metazoa; phylum Arthropoda; class Arachnida; order Ixodida; family Ixodidae; genus Rhipicephalus; species Rhipicephalus sanguineus. The sequence goes on from NC_051182.1 coordinate 52,415,169, forward strand.
AGCAAAGTCCAGCAGAGAGAAATGGCGCGCGATTTCATCGCGCACGATCGACTATTCTCTGCGAGCAACGTGGAGTGGACGGATGTGGTCGACAAGTCAGCGATCACGGCGTCGCGTGATGGAGAGCGACGGGTCATCGACCGCTGCCGGCGCAGCTGCTCATGGATTTGGCAGCGCGTTATGGCCTCTGCCACTGTGCTGGGGTTCTTGGCGAGCAGCATGGTGAAGGCATCGTCGTCGATGCCTTTCATGATGTGCGTGATCTTGTCAGATTCGGACATGGTGGCGTCGGCTTTCTTACACAAATCGAGGACGTCTTCAATGTAGCTGGTGAATGATTCACCGGCCTGCTCAGCGCGTTCCCGGAAGCGCTGTTCGGCCTGCAGCTTACGAACGGCAGGGCGACCAAGCACGTTGATAATGGCGGCCTTGAAGTCGGATCACGTCGTAAAATCTGATCGTGGTTGTTGTACCACAGGCCCGCTACACCCGCGACGTAGAAAACCACGTAGGTCCATTTTGCTGCCTCGAACGATCACTAAACGATCTACTAAAATCGCGAAGCTTCTGGAACACTGCTTCGCGGCCAGCGTCGAGCGTTGATAACCGTCCTTGCTGGTCGAACCCGAATACAAGATGTGGGCGTGGCACTGCCCCCCTCTGAATAAACATCGTCCCGATGCTTCTGAAACAACAAAGAAGAGAAAAAAAACAAGTGCATAAATAAATTACAATAACAAAGGAAAATGTAGAGTCCCCAGGTTCGCTAACGCGCAAAAAAAACGGCTTAAGGCGCACGACATGGACGACTTCAGGTCGTGCGCGGCGTCGCTGGGAGTTCGTAATGCCGTCCGGGATGACCTCGTAGTCAAGAGCGCCGAGACGTCGAAGAACCTTGTATGGCCCGAAGTATCGCCGAAGGAACATGAAACAGCGCGCTAGACAGGACAGAAAGTTACAAGAAGCACTGTATGCTTCTTGTAACTTTCTGTCCTGTCTAGCGCGCTGTTTCATGTTCAAGATGTACCAACTGGCCCGCGAACAATCATTCTTATCGCCGAAGGAGTTTTTCGCTAAGCCCACGTCGGCGTATCGGCGTCCAGACCCAAACACGGTCGCCGGGCTGGTATTCCACGAAGCGTCGTCGAAGATTGTAGCGACGGCTGTCGGTGTACTGCTGGGTCTTGATGCGCAGGAGGGCGAGCTGTCGAGCCTCTTCGGGACGTTGGAAGTAAGCGTCAGCATCGAGGTTTTCTTCGTCGGTGACGTTCGGTAGCATGGCGTCGAGCGTCGTCGCCGGGCTCCTTCCGTAGACCAACTTGTACGGCATCATCTGCGTTGTTTCATGGACGGCCGTGTTGTAAGCGAAGGTCACGTACGGAAGGACGGCGTCCCACGTCTTGTGCTCAACGTCGACGTACATGGCCAGCACGTCGGCGATGGTCGTATTTAGACGTTCGGTGAGCCCATTGGTCTGCGGGTGGTAGGCTACGGTGCGGCGGTGGCTCGTCTCGCTGTATATGAAGATCGCCAGAGTTAGGTCCGCAGTGAAGGCGGTACCTCTGTCAGGTGATGAGGACCTCTGGGGCGCCATGACTCAAGGCGACGTTCTTCACGAAGAACTTGGCTACCTCGGCGGCACTGCCTTTGGGCAAGGCCTTTCTCTCGGCGTAGCGGGTGAGGTAGTCAGTTGCTACGACGATCCACTTGTTGCCGAAAGTCGATGTCGGGAACGGCCCCAGTAGGTCCATCCCTATTTGCTGGAACGGCCGGTGAGGTGGTTCGATTGGCTGCAGTAGTACCGCTGGCCTAGTCGGCGGTGTCTTCCGTCACTGGCAATCTCGGCAAGTCTTAGCGTAGTGGGCGACGTCTGCAGCAAGGCGTGGCCAGTAGTATTTTTCCTGTATTGTGGCGAGCATGCGGGAAACACCGAGGTGTCCAGCCGTCGGGTCGTCGTGTAGGGCCTGGAGGATATCTGGTCGCAATGATGAGGGCACGACGAGAAGGTAGTCGGTTCTAAGTGGCGATAAGTTCTTCTTCAGGAGCACGCCGTTTCGTAAGAAAAAAAGAACGCCAGGCCTGCGCTGAAACCGCAGCACAGTCACAGCGAAAGCTGGAAGAGGGGCGTTTCTAGAGCCCGTTGTCAGCTCTCTTGGGGCTACAATACAAGTGCACTAGAAAGATACCCACTACGCCATAAATCACAATTTTTGTGAAGTTGGGAAGCACCTACTAAGCCATTATTCGTCATTCTGCAGAGAAGCGAGGCACCAGCCGCACGTCTGTAAGGCATTATGTGCACTTTGTTACGCGACGACTGATGATGATGAAGAATAATGGCTGAGCCCTTTGTAATGGGTTGGAAGCTTTAAACGGCCCACCAGTTAAGTAATTTGCATTGGGTGACGCCCGGTTGCTATTTCCCTCTCCCGTCATGCTGTATAACATACGTTGCCGTGGGAGAGAGACGAGGTGGGGTGAAGAACTTTACCGAGACCCCAAGTAAATGGATCATGCGCTTATGGGATTCTTTGGCAACCAATACAAATGCACTTGCGAGGAACCCACTACGCTCTAAATCATTGTAATTTTACTGAGACCCCTTGGAAATGGATCATGCCCTGATGGGCTTCATTGGCAACCAATACAAGTGCATTTGCGAGGAACCCACTACGCTATAAATCATTGTAATGTTTGAGAAGTATGGCAGCCGGCACTGGGCCATTTTTCGTCATTCTACGAAGAGCCGTGGTACCTGCTAAACGCATGTAAGGCATTATGCGCACTTTGTTGATGCTGTACCTGACGACGATGAAGAATTATGGCAGAGTCTTTTGTAATGGGTTGGAAGCATTCAACAACCTACTCATTGCGCAATTAGCATTGTGTGACGCCTGGTTACAGAATTCGATTTGTGCGACGCCTTGCGCGACGCTTGGTGCTTATTTTACTCTCTACCACGCTATATTGCATATGCTAATGTGGTTCCTTCCCGATATGAAGTCTGTATAGGACCTTTTTGCATAGCGGCTCCAAGCACCGGAATGGCTCAGAGGTTGAATACTGGGCTCCCATGCAGAGGGCCCAGGTTCGAACCTCGTTCCATCCTGGTCGTTTTTTTTCTCTTATTTCGAGCGATACTGGTTACGGACACCGGCGGCGGCGGCGGCGGCGGACAACTACGGCGCCAAAAATGACCGGTGAAATGATCTCATAACAGCTTTCGCTGTAAAACGACGGTAGTCCTCGCTTGAATACCTTCGGAACAACGGCGGTCTTGCACTCGAGGTACTCCATAAGGCCCCCCAGTTCCGCGTCAGCTAGTTGCCTTTCGGCGAAGTTGTCGGCACTTATAGTTCCGAGGAAGCAGTCATCGTCGTCATCTTGCGGCGGCGCGTCGACGGGGGCACGAGACAGGCAGCCGGCGTCAGAGTGTTTTCGTCCGGACTTGTACACGAGGGTAATGTCGAACTCTTGAAGCCTCAGACTCCATCGTGAGAGACTGCCTGAAGGGTCATTCAAGTTAGCTAGCCAACATAAGGCGTGATGGTCACTGACAACTTTGATGGGACTGCCAAAGAGGTAGGGGCGAAACTTTGACGTAGCCCAGAGGATGGCGAGGCATTCCTTTTCTGTTGTGGAATAGTTGGCTTCTGCCTTGGATAGTGACCGGCCAGCATAACTGATGACCCTTTCAAGCCCGTCAGTCTTTTGCACAAGGACGGCACCGAGTCCTACGCTGTGTGCGTCGGTGTGTGTTTCCCTATCGGCGCAATCGTCGAAATGCGCAAGTATAGGTGGCGTCTGCAGGCGCCGTTTAAGTTCTTGAAAGGCTTGCACTTGCGCTGTTTCCCGCCTCAATTCCACGTTAGTCTTCGTGAGAAGCGTCAGTGGTTCGGCGATCTGTGAAAAGTTTTTGACGAAGCGTCTGTAATAGGCGCATAAGGCGAGAAATCGGCGCACGGCCTTCTTGTTAGTGGGTGGCGAAAAGTCGGCGATGGCAGCTGTTTTCCGCGTGTCTGGGTGCACTCCAGACTTGCTGATCACATGACCTAGAAACAAGAGCTCGTCGTACGCGAATCGGCACTTTTCTGGCTTCAGGGTCAGTCCAGATGTCTTGAATGCTTAAGTACTGCCTCAAGCCGCCGGAGACGCTCGTCGAAGTTTGAGCAAAACACGACGACGTCGTCCAAATACACAAGGCACGTCTGCCACTTCAATCCGGACAGTACGGTGTCCATGACGCGCTGGAACGTCGCAGGTGCCGAGCAAAGGCCGAAAGGCATGACCTTGAACTCAAAGAGGCCGCCTTTTCAGTCTGCGGCTGGCTCGACTGTCGCTGATGGTGTCTGTGTCTTCGCGATGCGGGCTGGGTTCACGGCTTGACAGGGGCGTCCGGAACATGAACGAGCAGCACCTCCACCAGATGTCACGTGGTCGTGACGTCGACGAAGACAGCAGTCAGCACGTCAGAAATGAGACTCTTTATTTGGCCGAACTTGTGGCCGGGAAACTGAAAGTCAAACTACAGCAATACACTGATAGCGGCGCACAGAGCGTCGATCGTCGAAAAACTGACAAGCGGTCAAGCGCGTCGGCTTTTATACAGGCGCTATCGAACTTTCTAGCAATATCGCTGGTGGCGGCGTTATCTCTCGACAAAGCTGGAACAATCGCGTGCGGCGCGCAACCTTAACAAGACGATCTACTAAAATCGCGAAGCTTCTCGAACACTGCTTCGCGGCCAGCGTCGAGCGTTGATAACCGTCCTTGCTGGTCAAAGCCGAATACAAGAAGTGGCCGTGGCAATATTCGCACACCCCGGCGGAAAACCTTCGCAGATATGGATACCATGCGGTTTAAACACCACAGAGCCGCGCAAAAAATATAATGGCCCGATTTCGCCGTCTTCGTCTAATACTTGGTTGAGCTGCTTGATGTAATTAGTTGCCGCTTCCGTTCGGTGCAGCAGTCCAATGCAGAGAAAAAAATCTCTGGTGTCGCCGCCTGTACAGCATCCCACGAAGCACGCCGAGTATGATACTGAAAATTAACGCCAATATTTGGCCATATGCAGATAAGAGCCTTCCGGCAGCCGACGAGTACGAAGAGCTGCGTTTGAAGATGCTGAGCTCCTGTTTAGACCCATACCGTATTTTCTCGCCTACAACCCGCCCTGCACGTAACCCGCAACCCCAACTACAAACCGCGTAATAATAAAAAAAATATATCGCCGATCCCTCCGTCATCGAAATCTGTATAACACGAAAGTGAAACGTTTCGTCACAGAAGCAGTTGATTGTTTATAGTACATTGGTATATGAGAGCTTGTGCGATGTTTATGGCATCGAATATGACATCGGCTCTAGAAACTCCAGAAGGGCGTTACTAGTAGAGTTCGCAGAACGCAATAATTTAAGGATCTTGAATACCTCCTACAGAAAACGGGCTACTCGTTAGTGGACGTGGAGGAGTCTTAATGGCGAAACTACAAATGAAATAGATTTCATAACGTTTGTCCACCCGGGCATTGTACAGGATGTGCAAGTAGTTAACAAGATCCGATGCAGTGACCATACAATGGTAAGATCTAGAATTCAACTAGACGTGAGGAAGGAACGGCAGAAACTGATACGCAAGAAGCCGATTAATGAACTAGCTCTGAGAGGGAAAGTGCAGGAATTCAGAGTTGCACTTCAGAATAGGTACGCGGCTTTAACCGAGGAAACCGACCTTAGCGTTGACGCAATGAATGATAATCTGACTAGTATCATTAAGGAGTGTGCAGTGGAAGTGGGGGTGCAGTCGTTAGACAGGACACTGGTAAGCTATCCCAAGAGACGAAAAACCTCATTAAGAAACGTCAAGCCATGAAAGCCTCAAATGCAACACAGAAAATAGAGCCGGCGGAGCTTTCGAAATTAATCACTAGGCGTAAAGTAGCCGACATAAGAAAGTGTAATATGGAGAGAATTGAGCATGCTCTAAAGAACGGAAGAAGCCTCAAAGCTGTGAAGACAAAACTGTGCATAGGCAAAAAAAACGCCAGGCCTGCGCTGAAACCGCAGCACAGTCACAGCGAAAGCTGGAAGAGCGGCGTTTCTAGAGCCCGTTAAGCTCTTCTGGGGCTACATTACAAGTACATTAGAAAGGTACCCACTACACCATTAATCACAATTTTTGTGAAGTTGGGAAGCACCTACTAAGCCATTATTCGCCATTCTGCGGAGAAGCGAGGCACCAGCTTCACGTCTCTAAGGCATTATGTGCACTTCGTTGACGCGACGTGTGATGACGATGAAAAATTATGGCTCAGCCCTTTGTAATGGGTTGGAATCTTTAAACGGCCCACCAGTTATGTAATTTGCATTGGGTGACGCCCGGTCGCTATTTCCCTCTCCGGTCATGCTGTATAACATACGTTAAGGAAGGCAAGGTCACAACCAATATCGATAGAATAGTTGAGGTAGCGGAAGAGTTCTACAGAGATCTGTACAGCAGCCGAGACAGTCAGGATGATAACGTAAGAAGCAGTAATAGCCAAGAGGCATCTGACATCCCACCAGTATTGACAGGAGAAGTAAAGAAAGCCCTAAAGGAAATGCAAAGAGGCAAAGCCGCTGGGGAGGATCAGGTAACATCAGACCTGTTGAAAGACGGTGGAGAGATTATGTTAGAAAAACTGACCACCCTGTATACGAAGTGTCTCTCGGCGGGGAGGATACCAGAATCTTGGAAGAATGCCAACATCATCTTGATCCATAAGAAAGGCGACGTCAAGGACCTGAAAAATTACAGACCCATCAGCTTACTGTCCATTGTCTACAAGCTATTTACGATAGTAATGGCTAACAGGATTAATACGACATTAGAGTTGAATCAACCAAAGGACCAGGCAGGATTTCGTACAGGCTTCTCAACAATAGACCATATTCATACTCTCAATCAAGTAATAGAGAAATGCGCGGAATACAACCAACCCCTATACATAGCCTTCATAGATTACGAGAAGGCATTTGATTCGGTGGAGACATCAGCAGTCGTGCAGACACTGCGGAATGAGGGCATCGACGAAGCCTATATAAACATAATGGAAAAAAGCTACGGCGGTCCACAGTCACAATAGTCCTTCATAAAGAAAGCGACAGAATCGCAATAAAGAAGGGCGTACGGCAGGGAGACACGATCTCTCCAATGCTATTCACCACGTGTTTACAGGAGGTTTTTAGGGCCCTAGATTGGGAAGAATTAGGGATAAGGGTTAATGGAGAGTGTCTCAGTAACCTGCGATTCGCTGATGACATTGCGTTGGTGAGTAACGCGGGAGACGAATTACAACTCATGATTACTGAATTGAATACGGAAAGTTGAAGAGTAGGTCTGAAAATTAATATGCATAAAACTAAAGTTATGTGGAACAACCTTGGCATAGAACAGCGCTTTGCGATAGGTGGCGAGACACTGGAAGTTGTAAAGGAGTACGTCTACTTAGGACAGGTAGTAACCGCGGAGCCGAACCATGAGAGTGAAATAACTAGAACAATAAGGCTGGGATGGGGCTCATTCGGCAAGCATTATCAAATCATGAATGGTAGTCTACCGCTATCCCCCAAGAGGAAGGTATATAACAGCAGCATCTTACCGGTACTTACCTACGTAGCAGAAACCTGGAGACTTACAAAGAGGCTTCCACCTAAGTTGAGGACGACGCAGCGAGCGATGGAAGGGAAAATGATAGGTGTAACCTTAAGAGCGGGTCAGTGGGTCAGGGAACAAACGAGGGTTAGGGATATTATAGTTGAAATCAAGAAGAAGAATTGGATATTGGCCGAGCGCCATGCACGTCGGCAGGATAACCGGTGGTAATTAAGGGTAACTGACTGGATTCCAAGAGATGGCAAACGCGTGAGGGGGAGACAGAAAATTAAGTGGGTAGATGACATTAAGAAATTTGTAGGTATAAAGTGGCACCAGAAAGCACTGGACCGGGTTGAGAGGCCTTTGCCCTGCAGTGGGCGTAGAGAGGCTGATGATAATGATCATGATGACAATGTTTATTGTAGTTTGGCAATTATATCACCGCATGATGTTGAAAGAGCCACGTTGACGTCTAGTGGCACATCTCCGTGCAGACGACTAACGCCCATCATCACGATTGAACCCTTCCGGTAGCTGAAGTTCTAAAGATATACCTCGACACCACATATGGTGAATCCCGCGCGCACATGACATCAACAAGCACATAGTAAACTCTGACACTCGATATGCACTCATTCAAAGCGTCCTGAAACGGGAATAGAAACGCGACGAGCGTCGTGTCTTCCTTCTAGCCTGGTCATTAATCTCACAGGGCGAGCGGCGAACACTGCCCGACAGCCAGGCTAGCGTCGAAGAGCTATGTTGCTATGAGCGCTGTGTTGAAGCGTGGTCAAAATTACACTTCTGTTGGAAACACGCCGAATGGGTGCGTTGTAGTAGCGGCGCGTCGCCGGAGCTAATTGCGGAGGCAACGAACTCTTTTTATTGCGATAGCAATTACATGGACACAGTCTCGGCTGGTTCTTGCCGTCGCCGCCGTCATGCACCGTATAAATACACACATACATATATATATATATATATATAAATACGGTGCATGACGCGCGCCGCTTCTACGACGCACCTATGCTGTAAGATGGTACTCTTCGTAGCTTAGCCGCGGGTTGCGGAGCGAGAGGTCGGCTGTTCGAGTCCGCGCGTTGGAAAGTATGTCTGAATTATATATATATATATATATATATATATATATATATATATATATATATATATATATATATATATATATATAAGCCACAAAGAAAAACTAATCAGACATACTTTCCTACGCGTGGAATCGAACGGCCGACCTCTCGCTCCGCAACCCGCGGCGTTAGACGGCTAGGCCACGAAGAGTACCGTCTTTCAGCATACTAACGGCGAGCTATTTATATACACCATTTACTTCAGCGTCCTTTCTTACTCACCGGCGAGATGGCGCGAAGCGCGCGGGCCGCGCTTTAAAAGTCGTCGCCCTGCTCCTGCGAACGCCGATGCTCTTCGCCCTACAGGGAAGTGGTCGCATTCGTGCTCTTATCTCGAGGAAAGAAGGGGGGTGGGTGGTGCGGGTGGTTGTATGTCTTGTGCTTTCCCCGTGATGTCCGCGCTGAATTCACAGAGCGTACGAAGGTCACTTCGCTCGCTGCAGCGGCCGCGTTTGCGAAAGGAGCGCTTTTCAAACACAAATAAGTAGCAACTGCGACATTTAGTTCGCGCTCGTCCTGTGTGTACCTGTCCGTTCGTTTCGTGCGTCCTGCTTTATGTTTCAGCAGTGCGCTTCAAGTATCGAGCTGTGACGCATGATAGTTCGTGCTCGTCCTCTGTGCGTTCTTTTCGTGCGTCTTCGGGCTCGAGCGACGCGCTGGCAATTCCGAGCTGATTTCCGTTTTTCGCGTCACATTCCAATTTGTTGCTATCGCATTCATTGCTTCGCCGTTGCGGCGAAAATGTGACATTTTTTTCGAGCCTGGTGGCACACACCTAATCGCCCCGTAATAAAGGGGATGCTCATAGCAGCCATCCATCCAAGGTCACTTGGAGAGGAAAGTGTGAGAGGCAGAGAGAGCAGTTATTTAAAAATATATATATGGTGGTCCATTGCGCGTGGGGCCCTTCTTCCAAGATTCTACTGGCTGCAGCGGCGTCCGTTCAGCGAGTCGCACCTCCCAGGACCACGTGTGTATTGGGTGCGTATGTCCGGTGTCCACTGTAGCGGGTGGCTCGGGACAGCGGTAGGTTATGTGTGTGAGTGTTGGAATATCTGCGCACCACGGGCATGCATTGGGATATCTTTCTGGGTACATGACGCGAAAAATAAAACAGGCGCGTTCATGTATCATCCGTTATTTGTTTGGCGGTAGCTCAGTGGGATAAAACCACACCAGTGATCGAGAAGTCAAGCACCGCAGTGGGCTAAACGCCCGCCAGCCATCGTGCGGACCGAGAGGTCGTGTGTTCGACTGTTGTCCTCGGAACTTTTTTTTAACTTTTTTTTCTTTTGCCATCTGATGGCGTTAAATTTGCTGACGTACTTCCGTCATGTAAATACGTCATGAAAGTCGGTGGAGCCCGGCATAAAACACCGACACAGCCGTTGACGAGTTTGCAGGAAGTGTGGTGTCGTCTTTGACGAGTACCTTGGTCGCAGCCGGTGGACTGTCCGCCGGCGTCAAATCTGAGAATGGTGAGAGCTCTATTTCGGCTGGTGCGCAACGAATGACGGCGGCGTGACGGGCGAGAAAATCCCATCCCAGGATGACGTCGTGAGAGCATGAGGAAATTATGATGAATTCGACGGCGTACAGAGCGTCCTGAATTATGACACGGGCGGTGCACACCGCTGTCGGGTGAATACTGTGAGCGCTGGCTGTACGGAGGGAGAGCCCGGAAAGTGGCGTCGTCACTTTTCGTAGTAGTCGGCTAAATTTGGCGTCCATAACGGAAACGGCAGCTCCAGTGTCTACAAGGGCCGATGTGCGCACACCATCTACAAACACGTCTACTACGTTTGATGGGCTTTGCTGAGGGCTTTGGCTGTTCGATAGCGTCGCAGCCCTTGCCTCTTGGACTGCGACGACTAGTTTTCCTGGTCTCGTGCGACCGCACGAGGCCGCATCGGTGACAGTGAGCGGCGTCGTGGGGACGGTGACCGACGGGTAGATGGACATGGGCGTGACGTCGGTGACATAGGCGGCAGCGGGTCATAATACGGGCGGCTGGACTGGTTGGTGACGGCTGATCCGACTCGAGGCGGCTGCACGCGGTTGCAATAGCGGGCTACGTGACCGGCGCAACCGCACGCAAGGGAGATCGGGCGGTTGTCGGAAGTGCGCCATCGGTTTGCCGGGCTAGGTCCCATCCACGTGGCAGGACGCGAGGGACGGGGCGGCTGCTGATATGACGACTGCATGGTTGGCTGCAGTCGGGGCGTTTGGACGATGTCGGCGTACGCAGCCGGCACACTCGCTTCGAAGGCCTGAGGCCTGGTGACGGCTCCAGCGTATGTTAGCGGGGGCACCACAGGGAGCGCTGGGGGCGGCCTGGCTGCAACTTGTGCGTAACTGAGCGGCGCAGACGCCGGATGGGGCTGGTGGTATTCCGGCATAACCTCCGCGATTTCCTGCTCGATAGCCCGGCGTAGGGGAGGCAGCAGTGTGGTCGACGACTGTACGACATCCTGCGGGTGAGAGAAGGCCAGTAAGGAGAACTGGCGGACAATTTCCTCCCGCACGAATGACTTGATTTCGGCGAGTAAGACGGAGTGGTCCGACACGGCCGACAAGCCAGCGAGATCGGCGTCGCGTGATGGAGGTCGACGCGTCATCAGCCGCTGCCGGCGTAGCTCCTCGTAGCTTTGGCACAGCGTGATGACCTCTGCCACAGTGCGAGGGTTTTTGGCGAGTAGCATGGTGAAGGCATCGTCGTCGATGCCTTTCATGACGTTCCGGATCTTGTCGGCCTCAGACATGGTTGCGTTGGCTTTCTTGCACAAGTCGAGCACGTCTTCAATGTAGCTCGTGAAAGACTCGCCGGACTGCTGGGCTCGTTCACGTAACCGCTGTTCGGCTTGCAGCTTGCGAACGGCAGGGCGGCCAAACACGTCGATGATGGCGGTCTTGAAAGCGGACCACGTAGCGAAATCGGATGCGTGGTTGTACCATAGACTTGCCATACCCGCCAGGTAGAAAACGAGGTTGCTCAGTTTGCCTGCCTCGTCCCATTTATTGGGGACGCTCACACGCTCGTAGATCGCGAGCCAGTCCTCGACGTCGGTGCCATCCGCGCCGGTGAAGATAGGAGGGTCGCGGATGTGGGGGACACCCGGACATGGCGTCGGTGCAAGAGGAGGCGTTTGCTGGGCGGCGTCTTGAGTCATGGTAGCAGGCACGGTACGGGATCGAAGCTCTAAGGGCATCGAATGCGGACCGTAGTTGTTTAAAGGGCACAGCACTCTCCACCAAATTGTCAAGACGTTTATTAACGGGGACTCAGCGACGGCGCACGGCAGCGACAGTCAAAGCGGGGCCGACTCTCTGCACGAGGAGCGTGCTCTCAGAGAAGAGAACGACCCACTGGAAGGCGCTCGAGAGGACGACCCATTACTCAGTAGGAACGCTTCGCTACAATTATTAGGAGCAAGAAACTTCTCGAAGTATTTCTGTAACCCACCTTGCTTGCATTACCGTGAAGCGGTGCCGTAACGCCAGCTTGTGCACCGAAATTCGCACCCACAATAGGGCGAATTTTTTAAAGCTTTATATCGATTTATGCAGTACATCGAAGTAATTCCAACATTTCAGCAACTTCTATAAATGCGCATTCGACTTTATCTCAAAAGCTGCGCGAGAACTGAAACTCACGCTAAGCAAGCATGACTTAACTATTACTGGGCATCCGTCGCGGCTTTCACATTTCCCGTAAAGCAAATGACCGAGAACTTCATTAGCGTTTAATAAAAGGCGCCTGCAACACTCAACACCCTTTCACCATAGGATGACTTCGGAGTATTCATCGAATGAGCATGATCTAGGAGTTTACTGCATCACAAATATATTTCCACAAAAACGTTTCGAATGTGTCAAGCATATGCCGAGTTTTAGGGATCCGTACCATGTTCCGAGCGTTTTCTCTCTTCTTTCGTCCCAACGAGCACACCGGAAGCTACACTAGGAGCGAATACAAGAAGTAGCACGCTATGTTAGCTCGGGTCATGAGCTGGTGAAATTAAGCGAAGAGAGATTTGGGTTGTGTGTTCACAAGAGGCTTGACCGCGCATCGGCAGCCTTTTCTGCCTATTATGTTTCAAAAGTGTTGCAGGACACCACTCAATGCGAACCATTTTTTTACCAACCGAAACCGCAATTATCTATCTATCTATCTATCTATCTATCTATCTATCTATCTATCTATCTATCTATCTATCTATCTATCTATCTATCTATCTATCTATCTATCTATCTATCTATCTATCTATCTGTTAGCCACTCACATTTTGCTGTTTTCATCATTTTGTTAACTCAATGCCAAAACAATGCATGTCATGACATGAGTATACCACGAACATGAATAATACATCATGACACGCGTGCCTTATGTACTAGGTCATCACATACATGACAAGCAGCTGTCATCATAACATGCTGGCCTTTTCATTGATTTGCTACATGCCATGCCACTGAGTCCTGCCTAAGCCTAGTGGTCTTCCCTTACATCCGCATAATTTTCATGGGTTGGGTAGGAGTGTCTAAATACAGAAGAGGTGCAATACTATATCATGTACAAGGCGGTCACTGTATGCAGCCGTCCGAGAGGACAAAGAGGGGGAAGCGTAGGAGAGGAGAGGGCGATACATATCATGTACTGTCGCAGCGCATTGTCTTTAGGGAGCCTTCATGTGTCTTCTGGCTCGGAGGTACGCAAGAGGGACTCCCACGACTCTGGAGTGTTTGTGTTGTCTGTGTTGTAGTGCGTGCACGTCCACAGTGGAGGCTGCGGTATCCCAAGGGATCCCCGCCGACCTCCTCTGAAATAGCGCAACCAGTCTTCGTACTGGTCCCCTCTTTATTTTTTTTTTGTGCTGGGAGCAATAAAGATACCACCACCACCACCACCTTCATGTGTGCACGCCCCCTCCGTTTTTAAGACTGGTTACACACTACGACGGGACAAAGGGGTGCCGCTATAAGGAGCTTCGCCCCTAAAATTGCAAAGTCTTTTCGGCTAAAGCATGTGGCCACTCGACTGACTATGATATGGTATCAGGGGAATCCACATTCTTGGGGCGCTTCTCTGAACCCCTTGCCGTGGAATCATCCCCGGACCACCTGGGAGCCATCCGACTAACTCGACTGCTGCAACGAGACGTCTGATGAAGGAGGGTTGCCGCTCGCGCCGCTGTGCCATCACGTGATTGCTGAGAGTGTGTGAGGGGCACGAACGGACGCCACCGACGGACGCCGCCACTGCACGTCGTTGCCGCGTTGCGCGACAGCTTAGCAACGAGCGTTCGAAGGAGCAACGCGTTGTGCGTTGACGGTTGGACGCCACTGTGCCATCAAGGGACCACTGAGAGAGTGTCAAGGGCAGAGGCCACAACAGGCACCGTGCAAGGGCACGGACGGACGTCGGATGGACACCGCCAGTGTGAGACAATAAAGGCTTTCACCTTAAAATACTTTGAAGTAGTATTTACTCTTTTATGAGAGAGATGCGCGCAGCAGTCCTTTGCATTCAGTCCACGTGACTAGCGGATATACAGTGCCGTTGGAGCCGCTTAATTAAACGGTATACTTAATCATTATCCTGTTGTACCGCCATAGTTTCACAAGACAATCATGCGGTTTCCCGCTAACAACACTGTTGATATATGTCTAAAACGCGATGCCGTTAACAGATGAATAAACTTTCCAGCAAGGCGTTGTTTCTTTGAGCAAAATGCCTTACTAGGTCCCCCGAAAGTAAAATTTTTGTCCTTTCTTCTCACTCAGCACTACGGACTACAGCAAGAAGCGGATCTCCCTCGCATTGAGAGTCACACTGAGCCTCTTCGATTTTCTCTGTTCGGGCAGCCCGACGGCAGCCCGAGGACTGCTTTCTGACAGGAAATGACGTCAATCATGCGTCACTGTCACGAGGGGCGAAATTCTCGGGCAAGCGTGGGGCAGCGCGAGGCTGCCGCCACAGCATCACAATCATCGTCACGCTAGCGCACCCGCGTTCGCTCTTTGCCGTCTGCTACATGGTCGGTCTGTAGACATGGTGGCTTCGGCACACGAGTTCGTTGTGCTGCTCAGAGCACTCGCAGAACTGCTACACGCCTACGACGCGATTGGAGCGGGAAGTGATGATGTGGAGCATCACACCATCCGCCTAATGTTGGCCCGGCTAATGAGGCAGTTTCGGCCCCGTGTTCCGTTTTACGTCGAGTGGGTTGTGCCAGCTTATGTGGACCTGGGAAATGTTTCGACTGTCCAGAAGCACATCTTAGGCTCTTGTGTAAGAATCTGAGAGGCCCGCATTTATCCGCAGGGCTCGCGTCGGACGTAGGAACGAAGCTGTCAGCTGAAAAGAAGACCGTGCTGATCGGACTGAGCTATCTCGGCACGCAAACTAGAATGCATGCTATTGCGGACAAATTCAAAGTGCATGAGTCGAGTTTGCACGGCATAATTCGGCGTGTTCTTGACTTTCTAACTGCGATCACTGCGAGAGAGATCAAGTGGCCAGACAGCAACAACATCGCACGAAGCGTTTCGTGCTCCAAGGGGTGGAAGCCGGCCTACGGCCGCGGCTTTCCGTCCCGTTGACGGCTGCCACAGTCGCATATCACGGCCATCAGAATCAGAGGAGAGACCGAAAGAGGCTTCGGCGCTGCGCGAGGGCATGAATTCGAAGTAAACACGAAAATTACTGGCACGACAGTGAATTGTCTTACCTTCGGTCACATACAAGGGATTACCGTCCTGCAGCACGACGCAACCGTTCTTGAAAGAAGGTGAACTTCTGTCTGCACCTCGTTTAAAATAATCTTTCGTGGCGTTAAGAGAGACGTCATGCTACACGCGGTAATGCCACAATTGAAATGCACGTCCAACTACGTTGAAAACTGTGAATCGAAAAAGACCGTCAAGACGAGCGCCAAACTTCTGTTCCAGAATGGACGAGCAGACGACGCGACGAAAAAAAAACAACCGGCAAAATGGCGCGTTGTCTGCTCCCATAGTGTTTCCTAAATAATACCTAGAGGGGAGCCTGGCGCTAGTGTCTACGCGGGCTCCTTGAGTGGCGCTTCAACCACCATGGGAATGATGGGAAGTACAGGCTTTGGATTTGCTTCGGATGGATTAGGTTCTTGAGATTCGCGACGCTTGTTTGCTGAGTGTAAAAGAAGGCAATATAAAGTTATTTCCTATTAAAACTTGCATCATGCTTTTGTACGTAAAAGTAATAACAAAAATTTCGATTGACCGTGACATGGAAGTGAATCCTGGACAAATTCAACCACCAGGGTGTGCATTGCTCTGCAATTGTGTTCCAGATTTGGCATCACCAGATAAAGAATAATTTTTTACAACACTTGAAAACAAACACGCTTGTTCTCCATCGAAAGTACGCATTATCTGTTTATGGAAATAACAGTACTGTATTGAGTGAGAAGCACTTTTAACGTATCGTCTGCTGCGATGCCAGGTGCGTCTGTCCAAGTGGTCTGCCTCCAACGCATCGCTCGTTTTTTTATGAAGTCAAGTCAGAGGAGCGTGGCGGTGCGCCTACTTAGCTTCACCGTCATTTTGCAGCCGATTTGAACGAGTTTCGGCAAGACGCGCTTACCAAAAGACGTGAAATCTATGCCATTTCCTGCACTGTCATGGGAGGCTACATCTGTGCGCATCGGTTAGTGCACGACGCTTTACTAAAACTGCCATATACAACCTGTAAAGCTGCAACGAAACAGCAAATCAAAATATCCAGTGGTCTTCAGCCTCTTTGAATAACAAAGGCGCTGCTTGAGTGCTTTGCAACGCACCCCACTACCCACGCCTCGCGAATAACGAAACTGAAACTGTAGAAAAAGATTCGTAGACAGTTTGCCAGCTAACGCTATCCAATCCGAAGCCCACACTCCCCATCATTGCCATGGTGGTTGAACGATCGCAGCGCCAATTTTCTCTCTAGGTTATTGTATGAAATTCAGTCTGCTCCATTCCTCCATGCTCTGCTCGCTGCCAGGGCGAAATCGTTCTTTCAGGAGAGCGAGTCCGCGGGCAGCCAGTGGGCGGCCGGAGAAGGAAAACCGAACGCTTTTGCGGCAGCGTTCCGGCAGGTGGGCGGAGCTTCCGCGCTGCCCGAGAGCTGCCCGAGAAAAAAAAAAGAACGTCTAGCAGGCAGTTGGGCAGCCCACTCACTGCCACCTGGCAGCTCGAGCGAATAATCGAAGAGGCTTACTGTCCGCTACCTAATCATGGAGAAAGGACAAACTGAGGAGGGGCCCTGACGTCATTCTCTGTGAAGCCTCGGTGAAGCGAGAAGCCGGCCATATTGACTGGGCATATTCTCGCTTTTTGTTTACGTACGAACAGCGCAGCAGAAGGCACATCTCTCTCTCCGGCTCTAAAACCTCGTGGGCTGCGCGGCGCCGTGGCAATTCGAAACCTATGGAACGGAACACAACACGCTTTGCAGCGTGATACCGTTGGCGTGTTGACCCTCCCCCCACCCGTGTTGACCCTCCCTCCCAATCATTCCCGTGTTGACCCTCCCCCCCACCCTAAAAAAATAAAAATACGCAGCTTGCACTAGTGGCGGGAGGCTGGAGCCATTAGCGGAGCTAGTGTTCGACCAGAGCCAAATTTTGCTAGCGTTGCCAAGCTTTTCTTGAGAGGCTAAGTTATTGCTAATACTACTTAGTGTGCCCATACATGGCTAGACTTGGCAATATATGTCCCGTGATTACCTTATACGCGATGTCGCGCTTTTTAGTCGCGTGACAAAATCTTACGTAATCTTTAGTCATGTTACTGGATGTTGAGTGATGCTACGTCATTTTTACTCGCGCGAATAGTTCATGTTTTTACATGATTCTAGTCGCGTGGCTAGTTACGTGATGTTACGGGATTTTAGTCACGTGACTAGACCTTATGTCATTTTTGTCACGTGGTGGTTATTACGTGATGCTTCGAAGTAGTGGTGCAAAGCCTCAAGAGAGGGCGGAGGTGGGTGGCCTTATTTGTTTATTTCTGTCTAATTCTTTCTTCCTATCCTTGTTGCTTTTTCTTTCATCTCTGTTTATTTTATGTCTATTTGACTGTTTAGTTCATTTTGTTCTTTCTCTCTCTCTATGTATTTCTTTGCCTTTCTCGCTCTTTCTCTTTTTCTCCTTCTTGCGCTTGCGTCTTTTTCCCTCTCTACTTATCGCTTCTTTTTCCTTTCTATATGTTTATCTCTCTTTATATCTGTCTGTGTCTTACTTTATCTTCCTCTCTTTTTTGCCTTTCTTTCTCTATATTTCATTCTTTCTCTCTATGCTATGCTTTACTCTCTCCCCTTCTCATTTCTCCCCTCTTTACCACCACTTCCCTTTCCCGCGATCTTGTTATACTGTGCGACACATGTCTATGCTATGCTCTGCTAGCGTGCCTGGATAGCCGAGTGGTTAGGACGCTCGCCTTCGGATCGTGGGTACGCGGATTCGAATCCCCCCATATCATCAGAAAATTTTTTTCGCCATTGATTTTCTCTTCATATCTTTCTTTTTGTCTCTCTGTTTCTTTCTCTCGTTGTTTCTCTCTCTCTGTACTCGTTCTCTGTGGGTATTACAGCCATGTGGGTATTACAGTACAGGCCAGAGAAATCGGAGCACGTGCTGTGGAAATGAAGTTGGAAAGGACGAAGCGAGGACGGTCTCATGACGATAATAATTACAGTCGGCCCTACCCCGCTCAACGAAAACCTTAAAATGATCTGCTCTCAAAAAGCACACCGGTGTCAGCATTGTGCCACCTGTGACCTTGTATACGGTGCAAGTGGGATGATGACATTCGATCGCGTGAGCTCTGATGCCGAGAGTCCACTGCTAGGAGCGAGCATCGTAATCAAAACACGAAAGGTTTTATATGCACAAGCAAGCTGTTACTGGAAGCATACAGAGCACAAAACTATAGATATGATGTCCTCAGTTCGTCTTGCGGCGCAGAAATATTCCGTCAGCGGTCACAGCCAGGAACACTGCGCAACAATCACTGAGCTGCAAGGCGTCCATCGTCCACAGTGGTTCCGTTGTGTCATGTTGCCCGAGCATGATTTCGCTGGGCACTTCAAATCCTTCACCTGCTTCATCCACATTTGCCTAAGAAGGCAGAAGGCGAAAACCGTCTTCCACTTTTTCTCAGTAGTTTGTATTGCATGCCGCCCCCCCCCCCTTTCCGAAAGATTTCTACACCGAACGCGGTTCTGCACTGCTTCCCGGATCAGAAGAACTGGACGCTTTCTCCTAGCTCACTTGCTTGTGCAGCGCCTCCGGAATCGGCCTATCTTTGACTAAGCAACGATATCATTATGTGACGCCGCCATTTTTGGTGATGTTTGACGTCATTAAGACGTCATAGGGTGACGTCATCACATAGTGAGGGTATTTTGCATTCCACGTGTTGATGCCGACGGTACCGTTTCGCATTTGATGAGGCATCTGAGCTTGTCCCCTCAATAAACCGGACGGAAACTCACGGAGACAGCAAGTGCTTGAGTTGCAATGTCCACAGAGATGCCCTGCTGGAGCTTCGGATGTGGAATAATGTGATGGGCCTTTCGAAACCGGACCAATCTGCTCAAATTTATAACCACACCCGATACTGTTGGCTCACCGACACTATCGACGGGGAAACGAAGCGTGAGAAAATCGAAGTAGGATATAACCCCCCAAGCAGATAGTCGGACAGAAAATGGGTGTCGCATAGATGTATGGGGCTCTGGTTCTCAGTAGACGAAGTTTGACTCACGTCTCTACGAGGGCGTAATCAGAGGGGGAGGTTTACTTTACCTTCCGCCGTATACGGGTTGTGCATCGAAGGACGCAGCAAAGTCAATTGCCTTTCTGCTTTTTTTATTTTCGTTCAACTTGACGAAACCAAAGCGTCACTCTAAAATCGATGCCGCTCACAACGTTACAAAACGTCCACGAACGAGACACAGCGAGCAGAAACACCAGCTCTCTTAAGTAGGCTTGACGTTTCAGCAATCCCGACAGAGCTTCCTGCGGTAACCACTCGGCGGCGCGCCGGTACGTGATAGTTGCGAATGGAGTACTATATGCACAATCATAGGCGTGCGCAAGGGTTACCCAAGAGAGGGGGATGCAAATTGTTATCGCAGCGCCCCCCCCCCTTTGGTCGAGTTCAAAGGACTTGAGGCTTCACAATGGAAGAAAATCTACACAATCGAGAGGATGTGTAGCTGAGTGTAAGAATTTTTCCCGCGCTTTATCGTGTTGAGAAATGCGCTTATAATTGGGGAAACTTCCTGTATCACTGCACGCAGAGTGCGCCATGAATGTTTTGCAAAATAGTTGCACAGAATGAGCACAGATGGTCGCTCAACGCAGCGCGTTTTCGAAGCAAGGCGGCGGAAAAGCAAGTAGATGTGCAGGCAGCTCCAAACGGACCTTCCTTTTAGATGCGAAGTATCTTATGACGGAGCTCAATCCGGTGGTGGTGGTGTGCGGCGTGACCACCCTTACTGCGCATGCGCATACTCTCTCCACTTCCCCTCTCCCATTTGCCCCTCTCTACTTTCCCTCTCCACTTTCCCTCTCCACATCTCCTCTCCGCTTCCCCCCTCCTCTCCCCCTTTCCACTATTCCTCTGAAACGCGGGCTAGACATGCCGAAATTCTCTCCTGTGCAACGCCGCGTTGAGCACCAGCGCATGCGCGTCCCCTCCACCTCTCTCTCCTCTCCTACGCTGCCCTCCTCTCGCACGCCGGCCGACCGCGTTCCCCGCTCGCCCTGTGAGAATTAACGGCGAGGCAGGGTATACAAGACGCGCGTAGCGTTCCTCTTCGCGTTCCACGACGCGAGGTCGGTAGCATGCCCAAAGAACGCCAACGGAACGGGATCGTTCAAGTGCTCCGGCTTCGCATCGCCTCATGGTCCCCTTTAGCGGGAAATGGTGCAATTTTGATCTCTATTTATTAGAATGCTGCGTATATGCAACAAGGTGCTGTTAAGGGTTTATATTGGAGAAACGATTCACAGTACTGCGTACTCTACTATGAGAAAGCTCTATACAGCTGCCTCAAGAGCTTCCAGTCGGGCTTACAAATTTGACAGCAATGCATCTACGCACCGTCTTTTGCGCCAATTCTTCCAGTCCACGTGAACTCTATCTACTGCGTCAAAGCATAATTTGTTTCCCGGCTGTGCGATCTGATTTTAACTTTCTGTTTATTGAAATATTCAAGCAAGAGAGAATTGCTCATACACTGAGAGTACACTAAGCTTCACCGCTTGGTCTTTTAATCTGGTCTATTAATATGGCTATGGAAGACAGCGAACAAATTGCGAACAGCAGTTCTAGATCGTGCGCTCTCACGTAAATGCAAGATGGACAATTTTTTTCAATCTGGCTGAGTGGTTTTAAAATCACAAAACTTCAATTCGACTCAACGACAAAACTATGGATCCATTCGGCTGCCACGTAAGACGAATTGCTAAAAAATGTATATTTAAAACAAAATAATACTTCAGAGGAAGCTTGTACTGCCTCACAAGTATCGTTGACGTTGTAGGTGCGATTGTAGAAAAAACAACGCGCATGAATGTGAGAGAGGTATACTCTGGAAAAACGCGTGCGTCTCAGTGAGTCGGCTGAATTTCACTGTAATTTTTAATCTTTTTACAGACGCGTGCGAAAGCTCGAAATGTCTTAGCATGTACATTGTCGAGCGTTAGGGACTCATAAGGTAGAGCGAAGCGCGGCACATACAATGCGCAAGCTTACGGTTCTATTGCGGAAATATCATAACCCAATTGACACGTTTGATTTCCTGGCAGTGTTCGTCAGCGGCGCCAAGATCGGCGCTGAAAACACTCCCAGTTGTAAAGCAGAGATAGCAATAAGTGTTGAGATTTTACGTCCCAAAACGAAGATATGGTTTTAAGGGACGCCGCAGTGGAGGGCTCTGGAAAATATGACCATCTGGTGTTCTGTAACGTGCACCTAAACCTACGTACACAGGCCGCTAGCATCTCGGCTTCATCGAATAGCGGCACCTGCGTCCGGAATTCGATTTCCGACCATCGGGTCCCCAGTCTGGCGCCATAACCACTAAACACCGTGGCGGGTTAAATGCACTGACATATCCAATAAACTGGACCGGAGGAAGACCACCGTTGTACCTCAATTGGTAGAGCATCCGACGCGTTATCCAAGATTCGAAGATTCGGTCCCTGCCGGCGGCAAGATGCTTTTCCGTCTACTGTTATTATCTGACATTGATACCGCGATCATTATAAAAAACGTACCCCATACTTTTCTTGGTTTCATTGTAAGTTTGTTTTTACTTGGGTTGTGTCTAATTAAGAAAAACGAGCCCTTAAGTTGCCCTTATTACGTTTGATTATAAAAACTCTTCAATAGCTCAGATTTAACACTACGGGTGCCTCAGTGAGGCATCAATTGTATTGTCAGCAAAATATTTTTTTACACGTAGTGCAAATAATTCTTTCGCTAAACTGGCCTTGTTGTTCGAAAACTGTGAAAATAAAGTCCGAAATAAATATAAGCGATACGATTTCCCCAGTAAGCAAACCAAAGCGTGTCTGTGCAAAGTGAATTCTTTCTTTTGTATTTATTTGAAGATGATCTCTACTTTGCCAGCCTCGATGAGTAAATCAAGTTAAGAAAGTGTCGATGAAATGGAGGAATGATAAATGAAACAAACGCGGAAGCTCTGTTGATGAGTGAAACTGAATGAAGCTAACAACACATATACAAGCTGTTCTCGTCAATACAAGTAACTATAGCGTTCGTGTTTAGTTTTGAAGCTTGTCAGGAACAGCAGGGTGCTCGTTACACACTTGCGCCTGCGATCGCATGCATCATTCTTCACTGAAAAACAGCGAAGCGCGAAGCTTGTATGCTGTGCTGTCCTCTCCCACTCCCGCTCCCCCTCCTTCTACTCCGAAAAAAAAAAAGAAGCGAGCAGGTTGCAGAACATCCGGAGTAAACGATCGTTGAGAGTTTTCCCGATGCTTTGGTAAGCTGGGAAAGGCACCGCCATCATGTTTACCTTACAAAGGGTGCCACTGCGACAGGTGTATAAGCGGTACAACTACATCAAAGCTAAGCTGATGTGAGCACACGTCATTACCTTGAGAGCCCGAATAAAGATACTTGCTTTCTTTTTTAACACGAAAGTGTTTTATGCCGGGGTCCACGAAGACTTCAGTGATAGTATTTGCGTCACGGAAATGACGTCGAAAAAATATACGCAATCAGACAGCAAAGAAAAAAAGGTACCGTTAACGGGCATCGAACCCACGATCGCTCGGGCCGCAATAACACATGCCGGGCACGCTATCCACTGCGCCACGGTCACAGACTCTGGATGCTTTACAAACGCGCATTTTATATCTACCACTCTCCCAATCGGCGGGGTGGTGTTGCCCTCTTGATGGGGTAAGGTAATGAAATTCGTCATTACTGTTGCCTCCGCGACTAGCACCTGCAACGCGTTACACGTCCGTCCCACTCGGCTCGTTTTCAATAGAATATCAATTTTCTCAATGCCTTAACACACCGCGAGGTGGCGACCTTTGCCCAAGCGTCAATATACAATATCAATATACAGTAAACATTCAGTTACTTCATTAAGGGCGCGCTTTACTTTCGTGTTATTCCGATTGCTATGACGGAGGAATCAACCATGTTTTTTTTCTTCTTTTTTACTGCCTCGCTTCTTTCGTTTACTTCTTCGGCGTCACATTATCCAGGCGACAGTCTAACGGAGCCAGCTCCGCTCAGGTAAACACCTATCTCGAACGTCTTACAAATGTGCCCGCTTAATTTCAAGCTGTCTTGCCTTCGACTTAAAGTGTGTGTCGACGCTCAAGTATCTAAACACTCCAAAGAGGCGGTAGCTTTTGCCTTCTCAGTTTGTCAAAAGCTCTTCATGGAGACGGAGAACGACACCACGCCATAAACCTCAAACGGGACGTTGAGCGCCGTCGGCTCGTAGCCCATATCCGATGTTTCCACAAGACAGTCTGAGTATTAAGGCGAACGATTTAGATGCCTCATCAAGCGCGTAAATTGACCGTCGACGGCTTCAACACGAGTGATGCAAAAAATCATCACGTGATGACGTGCGTAAGATACATCACGATGACATCACAGATAGACAACGTACACTAATGACCTCATTAGGACGTCACTGCGACGTCAACACGACATCACGGTGAGGTCACTTTGAAAGGATATATTATGACGTAACGTCACATGATGATGTCACAACATAACATCGTTGCTTAGTCAAGCTTGGGCCGATCGCGGAGGCAGTGCAAAAGCGGGTGAGGTCCTTGCGACAGCGTAGTGCCAAGCCATGTTAGGTGCAGCGGGCCTTCGGAGGTGTGCGAGGGAGAAGCCATACATTGCATTAGAGGAAAAAGAAGAAGATTACTTTCACCTTCGAGTCGTCATAGGTGAATGCATAAGGGTCAAAAGATTGGGGGACGCTTAAGCTTCGCCTTTAAGAGTTGAACGCGATAGCGATATCCTGCCCTATAGTGCGCACTTCGAACACTACGAGTGTTTAACAGAATGCGCGCACTAAGGTGTGTGCCTTATGTAATGGGTAGCATGCTTTAAACCAGGGGCAATTATGCGCGAGAAACTTTTTCGAATTTGCGATGCACCCACTACGTGGTCTTAAGGGAATACGCGCAGTAATGTGTGTGCCTTCTGTAATGGGTGGCTGTCTTTAAACCACGAAGTCGTTATGATATTGACATGGTGTGACGCCCGATGGCAATGTACGCTTGTACCACGCATTATTACTGCGATATTACATCTCGTGCTGTGACACCTGTATACAGGACGCGTATTTTTGGGAAGCATGAAAGTTACTTTCAGTGCAGCTCCAAGCAGAGGCGTGGCTGAGTGGTAGAACACCTGCTTGCCACGCAGACGGCCTGGGTTCGATTCTCACTCGGACCCAACATTTTTATTATTATTTTTATTTGCAGCTTTTTCGATTTTTCGGTCACGGACAAGATGATGATTTTTCGCTCACAACCAACGGTGCCGACGCCGACGGCGGAATTTCTGCGATACGAGCTCTTTAACGCTATCGCGTTAATAAGTTTTTTTAGATACGAAGCAGCCTTTGCTCGGGGCTGTGACTGGTGGTGGCGTTCGCGCTCCACTACGCATGCGCCTACTCGCGCTGCAGCCGCGGTGCAGCGCGCGCTCGCGCCAAGGAGAAGTCTTCCTCCTCTTGTTCTTCAACCACCTTTATGATGATACGTGTAGAACATTTAGGGCCTGGGCTGCAGTATGCTGTCATAGCTAGGCGTTACGCATAAAAAAAACATGTGTGCTGGCACGCGCTAGCGCACTCGGGCATGGTGAGGGGCTTGGTAAGACGCTGTGGCCTCTACCCCATGCACTTTCTCAGCAATCATGTGATGGCGTCGGGGAACGAGATTCTGCAGATGCGCGATGAACCCGCGTGGCGTGCTCCAACAAGAGTTCGGGACGAGTAACAGCAACAGCAAATACAGAGAATTCATGGCGTGTTCCACTTACAAGGACGCGTTAACATCGGGCAGGGTGCCAGTGATGAACGGAACTTTGACCCATGCGCTGCTTCGCATCCCCACATGGTTCCCTTTAGTGGGAGATGGTGTGATTTTTTTCGGTTCGAGTGCAGGGAAGCACTCAAACGGCTTTCCCCCATACATCGACACATTCACCTGCCCGCCAAGCTTCAGACATAGCGTTCGACACGTCAAGTGGAATTATTCTTAATATGATACGCTGTTCTGTAATATAGCATATTGTGTATTTCTCTTCCACGTTTTGCTGTGGAAAACGCGCGTAAGAAATTTCTCTTTATAGATAGAATAGAATAGAATAGATGTTTATTTCATGAACAATACATATCATGAGGAGTGAGAGAAAAAGCTGCTTTTAGGCAGCTTGACAAAGCTCTCACCCCGTGTATCTTGGACTTCGGTCAGCATGGAAATGCGATTTTTTTATTACCACAACTCCTGCTTGCGTCTTTCTCGCTCGTGAACTGTTGTATTGTATTGCGTTTAAACACCTGGTGTTCCACCAGGTGCCATAATTTGTTTCAGTTTTCACTTTATTTGGTATTTTACGTTCCGCTCTCTAAGCGAGAGGAAGCAGACGGTGCCAACATATAGGCGCCAACATCTCCTATACATCATTTCAATAAAAAAAATCAATTAGTATAACTCGGTGAAAACTGTCGGACAGCGAAGCTGTAACCGCACGAGTGTATGTGATCGATCATTATCATCACCGTCACTTTTTTAAAGTATTACTTTATTTTCTCCCCATCTCGTCACGTGACCTGCGTTACACCTGCTACTACTACCATGACGACGGGACAGAAAGGACTAAGAGAGCTTCGTTTGGAAACGAATGAATGAACGAATGTATGGAGATTGGAGGCAGCTACCTTGCAAAAGGAAGTGCGAAAGTGGACTGTGGCCACCCGCTCTAAACAGTCATCCGCCCCCGTGATCTGCTGCCTTTCCTCCTCGCCTGCAAGAGCCGGCAGCGCGGGCGAGTCGTGACCCCAGTAGGATGGCTCACATCCCGTCTTTCACAAAGATGCATCGATCTATATCCAGCCTGGACCACGCGACCACAGTTCACACAGCGACAGGCTTATTTCGACCAGGTAGCTTGTGCAGAGGACGGCTACGACGTGACCCCGCGACAAGATCACTCTGCCGGTTTCGAACCTGCCACCTACCGGCCAGAGAACGCTGCGGTTCTTGACCACTCGCTAACTGGTCGGGTGATAGCATAACAGTAACAGTGAAATATATACGTACTGAATGCGTACGGAAGGCCACGACATCTTCAACGATCGGACCTAACCGGCGTGCACATGTTGGCTGCTTTGGATCCGTCCCAACGATAATAATAACAATGACCTAAGTTTTACTAACCAAAGCCGCGATATGCATGATTATGAGGCACGCCGTGCCTCGTAAGCGGGAATCGGGAATTTTGATCAATTAACATTCGTTAATGTGCACTGACATCGCACAGTACACGGTCCACCATCATTTCGCGTCCATCGAAATGCGACCTGCGCGACCAGCATCAAACCCGCGACCTTCCGGTCTGCAGGCGAGCACCGTCGCCACTATACCTTTGCGGCGGACCTGCGCCACCAAAAAAGCAGCGCAAGCAAATAAAAAGAAATCAGCGATAATTTGGGATTATGTTTCTTAATGCAACCAGGAGCGGCGAAACATATAATGGGTGTTGAATTTGTAATGTTCGTATTTTCGTTTTATTGATTTTTTGTGTATTTTTTCTCATGCTCTGTTACGTTTTACTGGTTATTTACATGTTTTCTTTGTTAATTGATAATTTCTCATTGCTAAGTTGCTGCGCTTTCAGAGACGGACGCCTTGAGCACGTTTTTGCTTTTGCCTATTGACCTTTGAGCCCGGTTGTGTATAGCAGGCGAGAGCTCTAGTTTGCATTCATGAATCATGAACGACAACTAATTGTAGACGTACGAAGCCGTCAACTGACCAAACAATAGACACTGTTAGTGCATGTTTACACGACTCAACAGGTAGACCTTTCAAAAGCTGTAGAAACTGTAGAAATGTGTTTTCGTAGACTAGAGAACACGTAACAAGAGCACTATGGCGCGAATGATTAAGTGCAAGAGCTACCCTCCGTATACATTTATGCGTAGCATAATCGTTCCAGTAGTTCGAGAGCTCCATTTATGCGCTAAGGAAGCCAGTCGTAGAGAGACAGAGGGATAAAATAAACGCATGGAGGTTAGCCAGGGCTGAGCCCGCTAGGATACCCTGTACTGGGGAAGGGGGAAGGAAGTTAGAGAATGTCATAGAAGAGTCATTTTTTTCGGTAGCTCACGCTCGAAACTTTCGAAAAAATGTTACCGCCAAGATAGCTATGTTTTTATTTTAATCTACGCAATCGAGAGGATGCGTAGCGGAGTGTAAGAAATTTTCCCGTACTTCATCGTATTCAAAATGCAATTTTAATTGGCAAAACTAACCCCTGTACCACTGCACGCAGCCTGCGCCATGGATGTTTTGGAAATAGCAGCACAGAATGAGCAAAGATGGTCGCTCAAGGCGGCTTGTTTTACGAAGCAATGTTCCGGAAATTCAAGTACGTGTGCAGGCAGCTACAAACGGACCTTTTCTTCATCTCCATTTATTAGAATGCTGCGTACATACAACAAGGTGCAGTAAAGGGTCTAATCGCCTTGAGAGCGAACAGAGTCGGCACCTAGCGGCGAGACGACGAAACCCCGTAGTGTGGATGGCTCCTTGCGTCGTCTGCTAGCCACACCGCGTTCGCATGTGTGCGATTGTCATGTAGGCCCTGAGAGGGCAGCTGCTTCCGTTGTGTGAGCCCAGCATCAAATGATTGTACGTATGCCTACACTAACTACACAAGCACTTCGCCTTCCGAGGCTTATGCAGTCTCACAACTGGGTGCATGCACCTGTCCATATGGCGTTAAGGGTAATAATTGTACCGTGAATTCGCCAAAATCATTTCAATGTGGGAGCCACTTTGTCGTTCAAGTACATCACATCGTGCATTTAACGTCGTCCTAAACGAAAGAAGTACGAAATGTCGAAGTGTGAATGCACAATTTTAGCGACACCATCTCGTAAATTGTTGGCGATTTAGAAATGCTTATGATACTGCAAAGCGTGAACTAGCATCTGCGAAGGCCGGTCACCGGTAAAAAAGACCTCAAAACACGCATTCCTATGGTGGTGCACGTATTCATGCAAACACAAAAGTGCACAAACTTCTACTTCAAGTAATTACGCAGAAATACAGGTAGCATTTTTTGTAGCCGCTAGAGCAACAAGTAAATAATTGGCTCAGTCGTGCAACAACATTTATATTCTGGTATTGGCAGAACACAAGCTACACACTTACTAAAAAACAGGAAAAAACGTCGAGCACAGTGCAACCCACCACTGTAATCGAAGGGCAGCGCCGCATTGATTTGCCGATTGTGCTTTTTGTTTTGTTATGATTTATATCAGTGGCCGATGAAACACTGGGCTTTTGTTAACGGGGATTAACTGAGTTTAATAAGCGTTGGGGTACAGGAATAGGTGTGGCTACATGGAGGTAGGAATGCAGAGTGGAGTGTTCAGAGGCGGGGAAGCAGTCCGCGATCCGGAGGGCCAGACGCAACTTGATACCGCTCGGAGTTCATAGAGGAGGAGGAGGAGGAAATAAACAGAGAGGGAGGAAGCGGAGAATCCCGAAGGAGCGTGCGGCTTGCGTAAGACACTGCACGCGATGGTTGCGCCATCTCTGGATTCTTCTTGTAACATCCTTTCTTTTTTGGAGTCGATCTTTCAACCTACGATGAAATCCTCGAGTCTCTTTGGAAGCTGTATGGATCTTCGAGGTCCGGCAGAAGTTTCCGTCTGCTTCGGTTGATCTGTCGCTCTAGTTGGCTGGCTGACGTCAGTGTGTTGTTCCGAGGAAGGGCTTGCCCTGATAAATACTCGGTTCCTTCTCAGGACGCTGTCTTCCGTCTGAACTTCATACGACCTGTCGTCAATTCTCTTGATTACGGTGCCTTTGACCCATGGTCCAGTTTTCGTCGGTCGAACTGTGACATTCTGACCTTCTCTGAGGCTCGGTAAATCTTTCGCTTGTCTGTCATGATAGTGCGTGATTTTTCGCCTCTTCTGCTTTCTTCTTTCGCTCACATCGACTGTTTCGGGTTGCAGTAGCTCCGAAGCTGTTGGTACAGTCGTTCTAGTGCGGCGACTCATTAGCAATTGCGCTGGACTAGCATTCAGCTCTTGCAGTGGCGTGTTTCTATAATCAAGAAATGCCATTTGTGGGTCTGAGTGGCTTTCATCTGCCTTTTTGAGGAGCGTTTTTGCCGTCTTGACAGCTGATTCAGCCATTCCATTGGAACGCGGGTATCCTGGGCTTGATGTTTTGTGTTCGAAGTTCCAGCTCTTCGTGAAGTTTTGGAATTCTTCGCTGGTGAATTGCAGTCCATTGTCGCTGATCATTATTCTCGGTATCCCGTACCTTGCAAAGTGAGCCTTTAGTTTCAGTATCACTTGGTTTGAGGTCATCGATCTGAGTTGGTCCACTTCCCAAAAGTTGCTGTAGTAATCGACTGTAACCAAGAAATTCTTTCCTTTGAATTCGAAGATGTCGCATCCGACTCGTTCCCATGGATAGCTTGGTTCTGGATGGAGCGATAGAGTTTCTCTTTGCTGAGCGTGTGCGTGCTTTTGGCATATTTCACACCTCATGATAAAGTCTTTCAGTTCTGCATTTATTCCTGGCCAGAAGACGCATTCCCGAGCGCGTCGGAGACAGCTCTCAATTCCAAGATGCGATGAGTGGAGTTTCACTTTGATTTCACCTCGCAAAGACATTGGGACGATTAGGCGTAAGCCCTTGAAGATCAGGTCATCCTCAACTGTGAGTTAATCTCTGTACGTGAAGTATACGCGCATGTCTTTGGGTAGTCCACGTTTATCCTGTGGCCAGCCTGACAGAATGATTGACTTTAGTCTTTGCAATGGGTCATCACTCTCAGTCGCTGCTCTAATCTTTTCCAAGGTTTCGTTTATCACAGGGAGGTAGTGTACGACATTGATGTTTTCGAGTTCCTGTTCTTTGCTTTCGTTGGGAAGGAAGTCCCGAGATATCGTGTCTGCCAAGATTAATTCCTTTCCTGGTCTGTGTTCGATTGTGATGTTGTATCTTTGCGTCTGAAGGATCATGCCTTGCAGTCGTCTTAGAACTTGATCCAATCGTTTCTTCAGGATTGCTTGCAGTGGTTTATGATCGCTGATTATCTTTGTTTCTTTACCGAATGTGTACTGATGAAACTTGTTTAAGGCGAAGACGATGGCCAGCATTTCCTTTTCTATTTGTGCATATCGAGCTTCTGTCGGTGTCAGTGCTCTGCTGACGAAGGAGACTGGCTGTCCATCCTGAAGAAGAGCTGCTCCGAGTCCAAGATCGCTCGCATCACACTGGATTTCTAGCTGCTTTCGTGGATCGAAGTAGGCTAGAACAGGAGCTCTTGTCACGGACTCTTTTGCCTTTTCGAATGCTTCTTCTTGCAGTTTCCCCCAGTGCCATGGTGCATCTTTGACAGTGAGTTTCCTCAAAGGCTCCAATACACGCGAAATTTCAGGCAGGAATCTGGAGAGGTAATTCATCATGCCGCAGAAGCGCTGTACTCCTTGGCCATGAGTTGGTTTTGGCATCTGCTGTATTGCCTTGACCTTATTTGGATCAACTTTGAGTCCTTCATTGGTCAGTACGTGTCCTAGGAAGACGACTGATGTGGTTCGAAGCTGTGTTTTGTCCTTGTTGAGACGGATTCCAATTTGTCGGCATCTCTGAAGTAGGCTTTCCAACTTCCTGTCGTGGTCCGCTTGAGCATCTTTTTCATTCTCGCCCACTCCGAAGACAAGGATGTCATCTGCGATGCAGAGAGCACCAGGAAGTCCCTCAAGTGCCACTTGAAGTCTCTTTTGGAATATCTCGCTGCTTACCGCGAGTCCAAATGGCAGGCGGAGCCATCGGTAACGACCTTTCGGAGTTTGGAAAGTAGTCAGCGAGCTTGATTCGTCATCGAGAGAACATTGCCAGTACCCCTCTCGCAAGTCCAGTTTTGAGAAAATTTTGGCTTTAGCAAGATCGGGTAAAACATCATCAAGAATGGGCAATGTGTGACGTTCTCGCTCGAGAGCCTCGTTGAGGGCTTGGGGATCGATGCATATTCGCATTAGTCCATTTTTCTTGGTTGCGACAACCATTCTGCTGACCCATTGCGTTGGCTCTGTTACGCTTTTGATGACACCTCTTTTTTCCAGGTCCATCAACGTGTCTTCGACTTGCGGTTTAATGCTGACAGGCACTCTGCAACTCGTTATTGCTTTCGGAAGCGTATCTGGCTTAGTGACCAAATGAACAGTTCCCGGAAGTGTTCCTAGAGTGTTTCCAAAGACGTCAGGGTATTTTCTATTATCTGACTGTTGAACTGTTCTTCGGGAGTTTTATCTATTGCGGCCACGAGGTTATAGTCTACAGTTATCAGACCCATTTTCTCAGCTGTTGTTCTTCCAGTCAGAGGAGTGGGGTCTTCTTTAACCACTATAAACTCTACAGAATGTCGCTGTCCGTTCGCTGTGGTGACTTCTAGTTGAGTTTTGCCCCAGCAGCGCACTTTGCTTCCGTTCCATGTTCGCAGTGTCGTTGTGCACGTTTCTATTTGCTGTGCGTTGACGTGTCTAGCTGGGATGACGTCTACAGCTGCTCCGCTGTCCACTTGAAATTTTACTGACTTTCCATTCACTGTGAGGAACGTGTGGATGGAGCTTGGTTGGCTGCTTTGAATTGCCAAGATGGTTTCGTCTTCGCTATCTACTGCCAGGCCCGCAACTACTTTGCTGCTTTTGCAAACTGCTGCGAAGTGATTGTGTTTCTTGCACTTGCTGCATGTTTGCTTCCAAGCTGGGCATGCTTCTCGTTTGCGCTCATGGCTACCACCGCAGTACCTGCACTTTGGTACAGTAGATTTCTGTGGCATTCCTTTAGCAAACTTTGAGGTTTTGGCGTTGGTGCGATGGACGAATTTCTTTACTGCGTGCACAGAATCGCTGCTGCTTGAAGTACCCTCTTTAAATGCTTGCATTTGAATTCCTGTTCTTTCATGGGCTCTACACACTTTTTCAACCTTCTCTAGTGTTGGATCTTCTAATTTGAGAATGTCGGCACGAGCCTTTTCGTCGTAGATGCCACAGACGATCTGGTCGCGGATCATTTTTTCTCGTTCGTTTCCAAATCCACAGTCGCGCGCTTTGAGCTTCAAATCAGTTACGAAGCTGTCGAACTGCTCTTCAACCCGTTGCATGCGAGTTCTGAAGACGTATCGCGAGTACAGTTCGTTGTGCTTCGGTAAGAAATGCGCGTCGAGAAGGCTGTTGACATGAGCATAGTTGAATTCTGGGTTTGGTCTTTCTGCAGATGCTTCCCCGAAGTCCAAAGTGTTGTATATATCAAGCAGTGAAGAGCCTCCGACGGTCAAAAGAAGTGCTACTTGGCGGTCAGATGATGCTCTACCTGTGTTAGTTGCCTTGAGGTACAACGTGAAGCTCTGCTTGAAGGCTCGCCATTGTTCTGCAGCGTTGCCCCTGGAGTCGAATTTCGCTGGTGCCGGAATCTTCTCCATGGCTTATGCGCTGACTTAAAACTGGTTAACTTCTGACGCCATGTTTTGTTATGACTTATATCAGTGGCCGATGAAACACTGGGCTTTTGTTAACGGGGATTAACTGAGTTTAATAAGCGTTGGGGTACAGGAATAGGTGTGGCTACATGGAGGTAGGAATGCAGAGTGGAGTGTTCAGAGGCGGGGAAGCAGCCCGCGATCCGGAGGGCCAGACGCAACTTGATACCGCTCGGAGTTCATAGAGGAGGAGGAGGAGGAAATAAACAGAGAGGGAGGAAGCGGAGAATCCCGAAGGAGCGTGCGGCTTGCGTAAGACACTGCACGCGATGGTTGCGCCATCTCTGGATTCTTCTTGTAACACTTTTCTCACGAGTAATAGGAACGTTAGGCCGGCTTTGTGCATTATTGTTGCAATGCAGGGCGTACATATTATCATTAAGCTGCAGCCAACGCGCTTCATTCGACGACAATTGGCGCAAGCCTCTCTCAGCGAAGCGCCGCTGTGACATTTGGATGCGTGCCGCCGACCGCCTATCCACCCTAACGCGGCGACGGTGCTGCCAACTATAGGTCGATCTCGCGGCCAATAGGGGGGAAAGGATCCAAAGTACTGTGTACTCTACTACTAGAAACATCTAAGCAGTTCTCTCCACAGCTACCAGTCGGGCCGACACATGTGTTTAGAAAATTTTATTGTATCACGAACGGTTAACATCAATAACAATTGAACATGACGTTTTAAATGCGAAGCATTTCTTAGCGAACCTCTGGCACTTTGACCGTTTCTATCTACGTATCTATCTATCTATCTAGCCGCCTACGTCTGGGTGCTCTCATGATCGCCTCCTTAACTTGGTGTAGACCAAAATGGTGTAGACCTTAACTTGGTGTAGACCAGAATTTGACGAATATGAATGCCGGGTCATGACATGAATAACGTCAAATTCCTCTCGCGCACGTTGTCAACCCTTTCCACTAGACACGTGTGGCACATACCCGTTTACCATGGGCCGCGGTCACGGGTATACGCCACACGTGATATACAGTTTATATCTACCAAGGACCGGCGAGAGCAGACATTGGTAACCTAAATGCTAGAGCGTTAAGGAAAAGCAATATCAGCAGCCTTGACTCAACAAATGGAAAGAATAAAAATTAGGATCCCAGCTGGAATCGAACCCAAGCATTCTGCGTGGCAATGAGGTATTCTACCGCAGAGCCACGCCAGGTCTGTAAACTGTTTGGAAAAACAGCCTACGCAGGTGTAATATCGGTGCAACGTCAATTGTGGTTGTGGTGCTGGCTATTTATTTTACAAGAAAGCAATAAACACTACATGATACTCCTACGATGTGTACGCATACGATACAGGCGTCATATCAGATTAACATCTGTAGTTCCAGTGTTGGCTACCCTTTATTAGGACTCTAAAACATTATGTTTGTATTTCTATGATTCAGCAAGCTATATTGAAGCATTGCTCGACCCCGGAGGAATACATTAACGAAAGTTACACATGAAATCCACATCACCGCAGCGTAAGGTGCACTTCGTCCACCAGAACGACGCAGTGTCCTCTTCATTTCTTACGAGGCTGGGCGATAGCCTCATGCTGACCGAGGCAGATGCCAGATTGATTGACAGCCGCTTTGCAGACTAGGCTACGTAGGCCACATACACTCAGGTATTCTTCGAATACGACAAACACCATCCACTGATGTTGGTCTACGTAGCACTATCCAGGCCTACCAGCCTTGACGGACTATACCTCACCAACGCGAAGGGTGGCTTCTGGTTCCGACATGTCGCCGGCTCTGTCGACAGACAATTTGTCGACGAAATGACCGAGGCATCCACGAATTCCAACAGCTCTAATATACCACATACTTTACTATACATGGACCCCTCGTCACCACGATCACGACCGGATCCTATAAGAAGTCATGACCAGTTGCTGGTGCTCACTGATTTCGCTGGTGCCGGAATCTTCTCCATGGCTTATGCGCTGACTTAAAACTGGTTAACTTCTGACGCCATGTTTTGTTATGACTTATATCAGTGGCCGATGAAACACTGGGCTTTTGTTAACGGGGATTAACTGAGTTTAATAAGCGTTGGGGTACAGGAATAGGTGTGGCTACATGGAGGTAGGAATGCAGAGTGGAGTGTTCAGAGGCGGGGAAGCAGCCCGCGATCCGGAGGGCCAGACGCAACTTGATACCGCTCGGAGTTCATAGAGGAGGAGGAGGAGGAAATAAACAGAGAGGGAGGAAGCGGAGAATCCCGAAGGAGCGTGCGGCTTGCGTAAGACACTGCACGCGATGGTTGCGCCATCTCTGGATTCTTCTTGTAACACTTTTCTCACGAGTAATAGGAACGTTAGGCCGGCTTTGTGCATTATTGTTGCAATGCAGGGCGTACATATTATCATTAAGCTGCAGCCAACGCGCTTCATTCGACGACAATTGGCGCAAGCCTCTCTCAGCGAAGCGCCGCTGTGACATTTGGATGCGTGCCGCCGACCGCCTATCCACCCTAACGCGGCGACGGTGCTGCCAACTATAGGTCGATCTCGCGGCCAATAGGGGGGAAAGGATCCAAAGTACTGTGTACTCTACTACTAGAAACATCTAAGCAGTTCTCTCCACAGCTACCAGTCGGGCCGACACATGTGTTTAGAAAATTTTATTGTATCACGAACGGTTAACATCAATAACAATTGAACATGACGTTTTAAATGCGAAGCATTTCTTAGCGAACCTCTGGCACTTTGACCGTTTCTATCTACGTATCTATCTATCTATCTAGCCGCCTACGTCTGGGTGCTCTCATGATCGCCTCCTTAACTTGGTGTAGACCAAAATGGTGTAGACCTTAACTTGGTGTAGACCAGAATTTGACGAATATGAATGCCGGGTCATGACATGAATAACGTCAAATTCCTCTCGCGCACGTTGTCAACCCTTTCCACTAGACACGTGTGGCACATACCCGTTTACCATGGGCCGCGGTCACGGGTATACGCCACACGTGATATACAGTTTATATCTACCAAGGACCGGCGAGAGCAGACATTGGTAACCTAAATGCTAGAGCGTTAAGGAAAAGCAATATCAGCAGCCTTGACTCAACAAATGGAAAGAATAAAAATTAGGATCCCAGCTGGAATCGAACCCAAGCATTCTGCGTGGCAATGAGGTATTCTACCGCAGAGCCACGCCAGGTCTGTAAACTGTTTGGAAAAACAGCCTACGCAGGTGTAATATCGGTGCAACGTCAATTGTGGTTGTGGTGCTGGCTATTTATTTTACAAGAAAGCAATAAACACTACATGATACTCCTACGATGTGTACGCATACGATACAGGCGTCATATCAGATTAACATCTGTAGTTCCAGTGTTGGCTACCCTTTATTAGGACTCTAAAACATTATGTTTGTATTTCTATGATTCAGCAAGCTATATTGAAGCATTGCTCGACCCCGGAGGAATACATTAACGAAAGTTACACATGAAATCCACATCACCGCAGCGTAAGGTGCACTTCGTCCACCAGAACGACGCAGTGTCCTCTTCATTTCTTACGAGGCTGGGCGATAGCCTCATGCTGACCGAGGCAGATGCCAGATTGATTGACAGCCGCTTTGCAGACTAGGCTACGTAGGCCACATACACTCAGGTATTCTTCGAATACGACAAACACCATCCACTGATGTTGGTCTACGTAGCACTATCCAGGCCTACCAGCCTTGACGGACTATACCTCACCAACGCGAAGGGTGGCTTCTGGTTCCGACATGTCGCCGGCTCTGTCGACAGACAATTTGTCGACGAAATGACCGAGGCATCCACGAATTCCAACAGCTCTAATATACCACATACTTTACTATACATGGACCCCTCGTCACCACGATCACGACCGGATCCTATAAGAAGTCATGACCAGTTGCTGGTGCTCACTGATCACGGTGATGATACCCTTGTTCAAGAACTGTCAAGAACTTCTTGCACACATGCACGCGGGTTCGTGAAACGTGCATGCGTTCTCGGGACACGTACAGGCACTTCATATCAGCTTACCGCTTCTGGTGTTGGTAATACCCACGTTGCCATTGGCAGCATTACCCAACCGTAAACAACTGGTTGTGTAAGACATATGCGGCTCTTCAACATATAAGTATGTTTGCGTATAATATTTATACAAATCTTTAGCGTCATTTGTAACGTGTCTCCAAGTAAAAAAAAGTTACGCCACAGTCGACTACCCGCCGCATGCTTCGCATAACATCGACTCCCACGGTACGTGGGATCTGCCGAATTTTTTTCTTGCTAGACATTGTGGGAATTACGCTCATCGCGCGACACGTGCTGCAGACCAGCGATGCGCGTGACACAGACATGTGCTTCAAAAGGAGCAGCCAACGCGCCGGCCGGAGAGTCAGCGACGGACCGGCATGCACACGCGCGGTGTGCCCCCCGGCGGGGCGTAGGTTAGTGGGCGGTGTCGTGGCCCTTGAGTTCAGGCGTTTTCTTTATTGTTTCTATTAATGTTTCTGCGAGAATAAATATTTGAGTTTTTTGCATCGGATGCTGCGACTCCTAGGGCAGACGGCCCCAACTCCCCTTCAACATATAGCAATGGGTTACGGCTTCGCTGCGTCTTTGGAGCCCATTCTACCCGTCCACGTGCACGCCTACCTACTGCGTGAAAGCATCATTTGTTTCCAGGTTTTGCGATCTGATTTTGACTTTCTGTTTGTTCAAATATTCAAGCAAGAGAGAATTGCTCATGCGCCGAGAGTACACTAAGCTTTATTCTTTGGTCTTTTAATGTGGTCTATTAATAATCTATGAAAGGGAGCGAACAAATTGCGAACTACAGATCGAGATCGTGTGCTACCAAGTAAATGCAAGATGAACAATTCTTCAATCAGGCTGAGTGGTTGTGAATGCGTAAAATTTCAATGTAGACTCAACGACAAAACTATGGATCCGCTCGACTGCCACTTAAGACGAATCTCTAAAAAAGTAAATATGCAAGATAAACAAATTTTCAAACGAAGCTTGTACTGCCTCACAAGTATCGCTCATTTTGTAGGTGCGACCGCAAAAAAAAGCGCATGACTGTACTAGAAGTATACACTG
Source organism: Rhipicephalus sanguineus (assembly GCF_013339695.2). Classification (NCBI taxonomy): domain Eukaryota; kingdom Metazoa; phylum Arthropoda; class Arachnida; order Ixodida; family Ixodidae; genus Rhipicephalus; species Rhipicephalus sanguineus. The sequence goes on from NC_051182.1 coordinate 52,453,382, forward strand.
GAAAAACGCGTGCGTCTCAGTGAGTGGGCTGAACTTCGCTGTCGTTTTTAATCTTTTTATCGACGCGTGCCAAAGTTCGTAATTTTTTAGCATGTACATCGTCGAGCGTTAGGGACTCGCAAGGAAGAGCGAAGAACCGCACACACAATCCGCAAACTTACGCTTTTATTGCAGGTACATGATAACCCAAATGACACGATTGAATTCCTGGCAGCGTTCGTCGGCGCCGCTACGAACGGCGCTGACTAACACTCCTAGGTTTAAATGCAGAGATAGCAATAAGTGTTAAGAGTTTATGTCTCAATACGGATATATTGTTTTAAGGGACCCCGCAGTGGATGGCTCCGGAAATTTTGACCATCTGCTGTTCTGTAGCGTGCGCCTAAATCTACGTACACTCGCCGCTAACATCTCGCCTTCATCAAAATGCAGCCGCCGCGGCTGGGATTTGATCCTGCGACCATGGGGTCCCTTGCACCATAATCACTTAACACCGTGGAGGGTTAAATACACCGATATATAAACTGGACCGGAGGTTGACGGCTGCTGTATCTCAATTGGTAGATCATTATGTGGAAAACTGCGCGAAAAACGTAGAAAAAGGAAGAAACGGACGACACTTCCCTTTGTCTACGTTTTTTGCGCTGTTTTCCACATAATACATTTAACAAGGGCGCGTGCTATACCTGACGTCGGCAGGCAAAAAACGTTACACACACACTGTTATGGCTACGAGCGTTGTTGGCTAACACTCGCAGGGTTCAATGCACTGATATACCCGATAAAGTGTGCGGGAAGACGACCGCCACCGTATCTCAATTGGTAGAACATCGGACGCGTAATTGAAAGGTTGCAAGTTCGGTCCCTGCAGGTGGGAAGTTCTATGGTCGACTCTGATTTCTTCACATTTCTATCATAATTATTACAAACAACACCCCTATACTTTCCTTGGCTTGACTGCCTGTTCGCTGACAATAGCGGTACGCGCAAATAGCGCTGCTGTCGAAACGATAGTACAGCAAGCTACCATTACAACTTGCGAGTCCAAACAAGGCCTAAATTTCTAGAATAGAGAGGGAATAAACATCTTTACTCGGTTAACACATAAACATTTTTTCGAAGTGGTATCTACAATACAGGAGACAGTGTGATTTCGCCGCTTCGACGACCCTCGATACCAGCTGGCACTGGAAGACCAGCGCCAGGTGGTATTGAGGGTGCGGCTGTTTAAGGCCCTCTGATGCGGAGTCTCGGGAATAGGTTATTTGGTCGTGCCGCTTCTTCAACGCCAAAAATAAGACCATTCTTAATAAATTAATTACAAACAATGTCCCCGAACACGTGTAGGCAATAGATAATGCTGGACGATGCACCGAAAGTCGCTCGTAAGCTGGTCTCACGCTTTCTACTGCAATGCCTGCTGAACACCGAGCTTGCAGGTGTTCCAAAGGGGATTCATGAGCACTCAAAGAGACATACAGGTGCCCACCAATTTCTAGGCGTGACGTTCGGGCTAATTCCGCTCATACGTAAAATCTAAGCCGACCGACTGACTGACTCAATGATTGACATCATCCCCACCCACCAACTCTTTGATTGAATGACAATCCGACCCGACGCTCATACATACAACATACATACATACATACATACATACATACATACATACATACATACATACATGCATACATACATACATGTAGAGCTGCTCACAAGATCCCTTGTGCATTCGCGAAGATGACTCGAACGCGCAAGCTATCTTCTTTCTCTCCTGTGTCAATGTATTGATGTTTCCACACCCCCTCCTAAAGCTTTCTGCACCTAACGTGGCTATGCACTGCCTCCAGGATCGGAGGCATTGCAAGCCTTCTGACTTGGTTTTGCGCTGCCTCCGTGGGCGCCACATGTTTTCCAAATGGCATTGTCATGTGTTGGCGTTACGTATCATTGCATGACGTCATGATGACGTCATATTGACGGATCATCACATCATGATGGTGTCATATGGTGACGTCATCATGTGAAGATGATATTTTTTTGCATCACTCGTGTCGACGCCGCCGACGGTCGATTTTCGTTTTTCTTGAGAAATGTACGGTTTTCGCCTTAAAATTTGGGAACACCGGAGTGCGGCGAGTATGTGTTCCAGAGTGCGGCGAGTATAAAAGCAAGACAATCACTCATGTAACAACCCCTGACGTGAGTGACACATTAAAAAAAACAAGAAAACTCACAGGGTCCCCTATGCACTAACCTAAGATGAGTGAAAAGAGAAATCTATCTTGTTTTTGCTCTCAGTCAATGTGCTTATCCTGCCCCGCCGCCCACCGAAAGTTTCCCGCACATAACATGGTTTTCCACTGCCCCCAAGATCGGAGGCACCTCTCCCGGTTTTGCACTGCTTCCGTGATCGGCCCACTGTTCAACAAGGTACGATGTCTGGTGATGACGTCACTGTGACGTCAAGATTACGGCATATGGTGACGACATCACGTAATGATTTTTGCATAACTCGTGCTGACGCCGCCGACACGAGGCGCCGGCCAGTATTTGCGTTCTATGAGTCATCTTAGGCTTTCGCCTTAAAAGCAGAACAAGTGTTTCGTCCGTAAGAGTTACAATACGGCTAACGTCAGCGATGGCTTTCATCTAGTAAGAAGGGAGATGACGGAGAGAATTTCGTGAAAATCGGGTATAAACAAATGCACAAGTTGCAAGAACTAGAGAAAGAGAGAAGGGGTGACACATCTAAAGGAGAGATAGGTGTAGTACAGGGAGAGAGGGAGAAAATAAACGCAACACTCTGCCTCAAAGTCGATACGTCATTGGGATATACTCCGGGCTAATACAGCGATTTGTGCGGAAATGGAATCAGAACCAGGAGTCTGCGAGACTTGCGTGGAATAGCTAAACGAGTTCTCGTCGAAAAGCGACTGGAACTTCCTCTCTAGGCTACATTTTGGAAAGCATAAATTGTTCAAAAAACCAAGAGTACGAGGATCGTACTCTCCAGCAGGAAATGCGGATTGCACCAAAGTGGAATGTGCGCAACAAAAATTTTCACAAGAATTGGCTGCGTTAGTGCTTTGCTAAAGAAGTTTTGTGAAATGCTCAGATAAGAGTGAACCGAAAAAATAACCACTTCCTTATTTGGTAAAGTAATTCATACTGCATAAGCACAATGTTACAGCCTTTTTTTATTTATATATAAAAAAATACACATCAACTCCCCCTACGGGCAACCATGGTGGGACGCGAAAGCATCGCGGGGGTGCGCATCGAGTTTCCGTTTCTTTATGTGACTTATGAGATGGTGATTGTTGAGGCGTTTGGCTTACCGCTTGCCGACGCTTACGTTTAAGTTCGCCTTCTTGAACCTTCCTATGCTCCGCAGCGATGTCGCTGCCACTGCAACCAGCGCCGACGTTGATGTTGTTCATGGCGTTTTGCACACCGTTGCACAGAGAGAGAATGACGGAAGCACAGCGAACGCGCGCTTTCGCCGCTTCGCAGCATCGAGATTCGCTTGCCGGCGGTGTCGTTTACGTTCAGCTTCGCGAGCGTCCATAGCGCCGTTGCGATGGAGAGTGCAACGCTTGCCGGCGTTGCCGTTTACGCTCGGCTTCGCGAACGTCCATGCGCCGTAGCGATGGAGAGTGCAACGCTTGCCGGCGTATACGTTTACCTTCGGCTTTGCGAACTTCCATAGCGCCGTTGCGATGGAGAGTGCAACGGGAGCTAGCGCGCGCCGCATTAGATACGAGCGCACAGCAGTGGCGGAGAGAGAGAAACGGGAGAGGAGAAACGAAGCGGAGGCAGCGCTCACGCCACATCCTCGCGCTCACACGAAGATAGGGTGGTGGTAGTGGTGGTGGTAGTGGTTTGAAGAGGAAAAGGCGCCTAATTTCTGCAGCCCAATCGGGAGCACGGCGCAGCGCCTAAGAAGAGAGGGAGAGTTGGCGAATGCGCAGTATGGGTGCGGACGCCTCAGAACGGACACTGCCCCGAGCATGAGATGCTTTCGCATCTAATAAAATATGGGAAAGTAGGCTGCGTTTCAGCCGGCTCTGCTATCATCATGGTCGTAGTATTGAAGAAATACGCACAGAAAAGAAAATTGGGAGGAATAAAAGAATGAGAAAATAAAAAAAAATCAGAACCACTATGTCCATATACAGTATGTGCCGTATAAAGCGTGAGCAGTTTCTCAGGGCGTAGTCCACTGTGTATAGCGGATAGCGTCCGTACATATTTTTGTGCACTTACATTGATCGGGACTATGAGATATGTTCATCAATAATTCAACACTATTATAGGCAGCAATAATAACGACTATAAACAGTTCATTAAGCTTGTGTCCATTAAAAAAATTTGCAGTGGCTTAGCTCGGCTATGCCAGGATATACGTAGCGTTAGCAAAGGTTCAGCTGATTATTCTTAGCTTTCCAGATTGTCTAGGATTATTAGCCTTCTTCTGTTTATTCTTCGTACGCTGAACCGCTAATTGCCAGGCAACTACTTCGGGATCCGATGAGATAAGCTTCTCGGCTCTTCTGCGCCGTTGAGCAGCATTTGCGCTCTCCTTCTCCATGGCGTTAATCACCTGCAAACGCCAGTCAGAGGCGCTATCAAGCGGCTCCAGCGCAGTGTCAGACGGCGACTGCACAACGAAGGCGAATAGCTGCGCGCGAGCTGGCGCCAATACGTCTGCCAAGGCTACGGCGTCACTCTAGAAAGCGCAGACCGGCGGCGGTGAGTCGCGCGCGGCGGTGGCGGAGTCTCCCCGGGCGCCGGTGCCAGGGGCGCCAGTATGTCTGCCGCGGCTACGACGCCACTCCTCCTGAACACGCAGACAAGCAGCGGCGAGCCGCGCGTGGCGGTGTCGGAGAGCGCGTGAGATGCCAGCTCTGGTGACCCAGCTGTGTGACATCACTGATCCTCGCGCATGCGCAGCACGGCTCATGAAGATCCACGCGAAATCGACTCCGGCTAGGCATATGTAGCTAACGCTACAAAATCACGATGAGCGCTCACTGCACGTCTTTGATTATCAGGAAATGGCCGCGTTCCAAGCAATTTGACGATTCTAAGTGGTCGTCTGTCGAGGGCGTTCACAATCTATCGCTTAGTTGAGCGCGTTGTTCGTCGTATTTCGGCCATTGTATGATGATATGCTCCAGAGTTGTATCGTGATGATGTCAGTGGTCGCAGTGGGCGGGCGCTCTTCTGATGCGACACAAGAAGGGGTGTGTGTATGAAACATCTAATCGTATATGATGCAGTAGTGACTGAAATGGTCGATCGATCTTTTGATGCCGCGTAAATCGTAGAAACGGGTCTACTTGATATAACGTTGATGACTTTGTATGGTCATCAAACCAAGATTCCTTGCACAGTTTGTGATGTAGTCCGGAAAGAACATTCTTGTTCTCTGAGTAGGGAATGGTCACTCGTGTCACTTGACTTTTTTTGTGCGCTGTAGTGCCTATTTTGTCAGCAATCGTGTATCCTAACACTCCTGCGTGGCTTGGTAGCCATTGGAAAAGATCTTGTGACCCGCCAGAGAAGCGATCGTCATTGTATTGAGGATTTCATAAATGAAGCTATCGTCTATGCGACCATCAAATTCCTTAATCGTCTGTCATGCTCCTTTGCAGTCAGAATATATTATCCACTTGTGACTTTGCTCGCTTTCAGCAATAAACTTTGAAGCTTGTAATATTGAAACAAGCTCCGCTACAGTAGACGATGTCTTTTGAAGAAGTCGGAAATCTCTTTCTATTATAGATGTCGGTATGTGAAAAGCCGCAGCCAAGCTTTCATTCGTCGTGGATCCGTGCGTGAAAACAAATATGTAACAATCCTGATAAGTGCATATTTCCTGAAGCGGTAGAAATTTTGCTCCACGGCAATGTATCGCAGATTAATGTTCAATTCCTGCGATGTCCACTGTGACTGAAGGCGAAAGGAGCTGCAAAGGAGGATAGTTGATATCTGGGCGCAACAAATATTGTTCTTCTTGAACTGTCGCTTCATAAGCTCGCAATGGGTCACCAATTCGCCCAGTTCTTCGAATTTTTCACGGAGCGTCTAGGCATAATATCTTCGCTATAAGCAGAGTAAGTGGCGGCAGAGCTCTTGAATTCGAACAACTTGAAGGGACGGTTCTTTTGCTTGTGCGATTACTAGGCCGCTGCGAGATGAGCCTCACCTTCCATTCCTTCCTACAAAATATCCCATTCCCAATTACAGGGTACCCAATTGGAGGTCTACTGTGTTGAACATCCCTCTCTTTCCTTTACCCTTGTTTTCTCTCTCTCTGTGGTTCTCCTGTTTTTGGCTGGTAGTATCATATACAAACGCCTGTACTTGCCCCATTCTTATCACTGACAGTGTTGCCTCTGATCAATGCGCTAGCTAGGAAACCATCGAATATGTTCTCTGTCATAATCCTCGCTACAGTTCCTCGAGACAGCTGCCAGAGTTTTTCGTGCACCGTGGGGGATGGAAGCACACTCAAGGCGCGATTGTGCGCCCTTAAACAGGGAAGCCCTTCACGGTTGACATGGTAACGCGTAGCACGTCGGAAATGGGCATGTCATGCAAAGCAGCATCATTCGCAACGCTGCTTGCTTTCCAGCGCAGCCGTGATAGTAAAATTACACCATCTCCCGCTAAAGGGGACCATGAGGCGATGCGAAGCCGGAGCACTTGCACGATCGCGTTCCGTTGGCGTTCGTTGGGCATGCTACCGACCTCGCGTCGTGGAACGCGAAGAGGGACGCTATGCGCGTCGTATCTTCCATCTAGCCTGGCCGTTAATTCTCACAGGGCGAGCGGGGAACGCGGCCTACAGGCGGGCGAGAGGGGGGCAGCGTAGGAGAGGAGAGAGAAGGGGAGGGGACGCGCATGCGCTCGAGCTCATCGCGGCGTTGAGCAGGGGAGAATTTCGGCATGTCTAGCCCGCGTTTCAGAGGAAGAGTGGAAAGGGGGAGGGGAGAAGGGGAGAGGGAAAGTGGAGAGGGGAAGGGGAGAGGGAAAGTGGAGAGGGAAAGCGGTGAGGGGGGAGAGGGAAAGTGGAGAGGAGGTGTGGAGAGGAGGTGTGGAGAGGGGAGAGGAGGTGTGTGGAGAGGGTATGCGCATGCGCAGTAAGGGTGGTCAGAACGCACACCACCACCACCACCACCACCACCATCGGATTGAGCTCCGCCTTAAGATACTTCGCATCTAATACATATTTCGGGCGAGTGGACAGGTGCGAAGGGCCACGGCCGCACTGGAACGCTACCGTGGTGTTCCAGCGCGGCTGTAAATGAGCATTTCGTCGTGCGGGATCCGCACGACTATACCCGAAGAACAAAGATACAACAGTTAAATCCTTAGTGAAATCTGATCAGAACGCAGCTCTGTACAATAGTGGCAAGGCGCTCCCCATTGCCTAATGAAAAATAAACAGCAACGATGCAACACATAAATACTCACAAAGGACTTACGAAACATAGAAACCCTTAGAAAGACTTGGAAAAGAAAGCATAGAAAGGCAATAGCCTGACGAAAAGGGGCACCAGCGTCGCTCTTCTCCTGAGCCCTGTATTTGTGTTCGCGTGCCTGGAATAAAGGGTCGTACTTAGAATGTTCCTCTCGGCAGGGTTGGCGCACATCGACGACCAGTCGCTTCCCGAGAAATGAATATTTAAATGCTGGAACGTTAAAGCTTCAAATCAGAACACTATGAAGGCTGTGCTCGAGTTTCTACAAACAAACGACCGCGTTGAGTGACTGTCACATCGCGTTTTAGTGAAACGAGCAATGAGTGACGTTCTTGTTTCTCTTACAAGCACTTCCGCTCGAGCAATTACTTCCGGTTTTCGGAATATCCATTAAAAGTCTTCTAAAAATAGAAATGATACCAAATCGATAGTTGGGGTTCCAGTTCAAGGTTGCATTGGATACATGTGATATCGGGCCATATGTTTACTCTGGGGTCTACTAACTCTCATGATAATTAATGAAAATAGTTGATTGAGTTCACTGAATGAGCAAACGGTTTTCTTTTGGGCAGCTGGGATCGTTGCGGCACCTGGCGGAGCAGACCTCAACCACGCACATCTTTCTACATGGTCTCTGAAATCCGCTTCGACAGCGCGACGAAACGCAACGTTAATCCAAGAAACACACCGGGGCACACAAACTCCAAAGAGCGAGTGCCACTACTATACACGTAAATGAAGGAATAAGATCGCTTAGAAATTTTGAAATCTATTGGTTACAGTTGCCTCAAACAGCCTTTATATAACGTGAGCGCGCTCCTCCTCAATACTTGACGACGAGAGTAGGTTAGGCGTTTCAGGCGTAAGTTTTAGCCTTTTGTTTTCTTTCAAATAAAAGACATGCGTCGTGACAGAAATTTCACAGAGCGCCTATTGCGGTTTATTTCTTTGGAGCATTTCTCACATGAATACCTCCAAAACAGGCACATGGTTGACATAGACCAAAGGGTGGCTGCGACGAATTGGAAGTGAGAGCCATGGTGTATAGGCTCTGGCTCCATTGGCAGTCGCAGATAAGAATTTCTGAACAGTTACGCCAATTATTAAGCCGAAGGCGTCATACGACTCGCCAGCCCAAAAATATGAGCCATGGTGTGTAGGCTCTGGCTCCATTGGCAGTCGCAGATCGGGATTTCTGAAGCGTTACGCCAATTATTAAGCCGAAGGCGTCATACGACTCGCCAGCCCAAAAATATCTATAACGCGAAGGGCGCTAAGCTTCTCGTGGCGTCTGATACCAACGTAATTACGCCGTACGATTAGAAGACCAAACTAGAGTTGAACATTCACTAAAGTGAATCAAGAATGAATCAACGTACATTGAACAGAATTCAGTGAATTTAATATCATTGAATCATTTAATTCACTACATTCAATGAACGCATACCGTGATTCAGGCACGAATGCCGGCACTTCGATTAAACAGATTGCTAACCCAACCATTACAACAGCTCACACGACCGCCAGCGTGTGAGTGCAACTACCGGACACCTAAGTCAAGGATCAGGGTTGCTTTCAGGTTGTTTTGAAACGTACGTCAAGTTCTTTTTATCATATAACGAAGTTAATTAATACAGAGCCTCCTAAAATTTTCGAGATGTAGCGATGTACATCTAAGCTCTACAGAAAATAGTGGAAAACGCCAACTACAGCTCTCAACTTGAAGTAAAGTAATAAGTCCAAAGAAAACAGAGAAAAAAAATGACATGGTCCTTTATGCATTTGCCTAAGACGATTGGAAGGCGAAAGCCATCGTCTTTTTCTTCTCAGTCGATTGTATCGATCACGCTCGAAAGCATTCCGCAGCTAACGCGATTTCACACTGCCTCCATTATGGGAGGTATTTGAAGCGTTCTGCACCTCACCTGGTTTTGCATTGCCTCCGTGATCGACCCACCTTTGCCCAAGCGACCATGTGACGCGATGACGTCATCAAATGGCGTTACTTGATGCGACGTCATGGTGGCGTCATGATCGTTGACGTAATGATGAAGTCATGTGGCGATCTTGTTACGTGATGAATTTTTCCATCACTCCTGCTGACACCGACGCTGCGGGACGACGGTCGAATGTCGACGGTCAATTTTCGCGTTTGATGACGCATCTAAGGATTCCTAAAATTGCCGATGAAAGTTCTCCGATGGCCGCGAAGTCATTTCTCTGTACTCTTACCTCATTCAACAAGCGGCTCGAACGTATCAGGGTTGAAGAGATTCAGCGAACTTGCAAATTTAACGGTGTCATTGAAAAATGATCCGAAGCGATTGAGTTTCCAAACATGGGGCCTCCCTAGCGAATTTCTTTTTTTGGTAAAAACATATGTGAAAGTTCTGGGTGCGGCATTACGGCAAGGACTATACGGCCTTGGTTTCTGCCTAATTTATTAAGGGGAAAGCCTTAGGTGCCTCATCAAACGCGAACATTGACCGTCGGTCTCAACGCTAGTGATAGAAAAAAAGGCATCTTGTGATGACGTCATCATGATGCCACATGTTGTCAAAGTTAGTGACATCTTCATGACGTCACTACGACGTCTAATGGTGCGCGCGACATATGACGTCGCCACATGACTTCGTCGCTTGGTGAAATGTTGGCCGATCCCCAATGCCTTCCAAAACCACGTCAGCTGTAGAATGCTTCCGGTGCTTCTTATCCCGGAGGCAGTGCAAACCCACTCTGGGTAAAGAAAGGTTTCGTGGGGTGAGGGATCAATCTAATCGAATGAGAAGGAAAAGATGGCTTTCGCCTTTGAGTCGTTTTAGTCAAATCCATAAGCGACCGTGTAAATGCAAAAGGAGCAAGTTGTGCCAACCATGTACCCATACTACGCACGTCGTTTACGTGTTTATGTACATGTACTTTTCTCACTTCCATTTTTTAGGGGCGTAGCTCCTCTTAGTCTAACCTTGTCACGTCTCTGTTGTCCGGCGTTACCGGCGTCGGCAGTATCTCCCGAATAATGCAATAGATGCCGCTGTCTCATAGAAATACAGACAAACTGCAGTTCAGGGACGATATTCTAGATGGCGCTGCACACAATCTGTGTCGTCATCACCATTTCTCGTCTTATTTCCTAGATGGTGTTGGTCCAATAGAATTGTGTGCAATATGGCGCTTGTGTGAATCGACACTAGATGGCGCTGTAAGTGCCTATGCAGAAATTAGTCGAGGCAAAAATTAAAGGTGAAAGTGAACGCTGGATGACAGAGATTCGCGAAAAGAAGAAGGCCGCGCCTAGGATATTTTGGAGCCACCTAAAAGCGCTGGGTAGGAAGTCTGTCACAATGCAACAACATATGGTAGATGAAGGAGGAAATAAATTGGAAGGATATGAAGCGCTAGGTTACATCCGAAAGATAACAGCCGATTCGTTTAAAAAGGTCCCCCAGGGGATTCCCCCGGTGAGTAAAAGTACGCAAAGGAGTGCAACCGACGAAGATGTAGTACTAGAGAATTTCAATTGGAAGAAGGCCGAAGGAAAAATTCCTAAGCGCACTACTCCGGGCTTAGATGGGGTTCCCGTCAGCCTCATTAACGAACTCGGGCATAACACTAAAGAAGCACTGCTGAAAGCCGTAGAAAAGTGCTTACAGGAGAGGGAAATACCAGACAGTTGGAGAAAAAGTAGAATGAACTTAATCTATAAAGGCAAGGGAGAAAAGGATAACATTCGCTCGTATAGACCGCTAACAATTACATCGGTGCTATACAGGTTGGCGATGCAGGCAGTAAAATTAAAAATAGAAGCGTGGGTAGAACAAAATGATATTTTGGGAGAACTTCAGAATGGATTTCGAATCGACAGGCGGTTAGACGATAATCTGTTTGTTCTTACCCAGTGTATAGAAATATCTAAAATAGAAAACAGGCCCTTATACGTAGCTTATCTAGATATCACCGGGGCGTATGACAACGTTAATCAGGAAATTTTGTGGGATATATTGAAGGAAGTGGGCATAGGTGACGACTGTGTACAGTTTTTGAGGGAAATATACCGAGGAAATACAGTTTGTATAGAATGGGAAGGAATAAGTAGCAAGGACAGCGTTGAAATTAGCAAGGGGCTGAGACAAGGATGCCCTTTGTCCCCGCTGTTATTCATGCTGTACATGGCGAGGATGGAAAAAGCGCTAGAAGGTAGCAACATTGGATTTAATTTGTCACACAAACAGGTCGGAGCGATGGGTGAGCAGAAGCTTCCAGGTCTATTTTATGCTGATGATATTGTCTTATTTGCGGACAGTCAAGATGATATACAGCGACTGGCAGATATATGCGGAAGGGAGTGTGAGGCTCTAGGACTAGGATTTAGTGCAACAAAATGTGGATTGATGGTATTCAATGATCACGGAGACCATACGGTATTAATACAGGGCCAAAAAATACCGAGGGTAAGCGAGTACAAGTACCTCGGAGTATGGGTAAATGAGGGGGATAGATATATGGAGGTACAAGAGAAAGCATCGGTAGCAAAGGGAAAGAGGAATGCTGCAATTATGAAGCACAGAGCTTTATGGGGATACAATAGGTACGAGGTGCTTCGAGGGCTGTGGAAGGGTGTGATGGTTCCGGGGCTTACATTTGGGAACTCAGTGGTGTGCATGAAGTCAGAGGTGCAATCAGGAATGGATGTAAATCAAAGGACGGTGGGCCGCCTCGCGTTGGGCGCTCACGGGAAGACGACAAATGAGGCGGTAAAGGGTGATATGGGATGGACAGGCTTTGAGGTGAGGGAAGCGCAGAGCAAAATGAGATTCGAAGAGAGGCTGAGGAAAATGAAGGAGAGTAGATGGGCAGAGAAGGCTTTCAGGTATTTGTATAGAGAAAGCGTTGACACGCAGTGGAGAAAAAGAACTAGGAGGCTCACCAGTAAATATACGGCTGGCAGTGCGGGCGATATGGCAACAAGGAGCATTAAGCGGAAGGTCAGAGAGGCGGAGAGGACTTATTGGATGACAGCGATGGAAAAGAAGCCGGCTCTGAGTAACTACCGAAAAGGAAAAAACGAAATAAGGAGGGAAAAGGTTTTATGATAATTCAAGGGGAAGCGCTTTACTGTTCGAAGCAAGGTCGGGCTGCCTTAGAACGCGTAGTTATAAAGCGAGATTTAGTAACGAAGAAGAACAATGTACATGCTGCGGGGGAACTAAGGAAACGATGGAACATGTACTGATTGAATGTGGCGATATTCACCCAGGTATACGTGTGGGCACGAGTCTACATGAAGCCTTGGGTTTTAGGGACAACAATGGAAAGCTGAACACGTCCGCGATAGAAGTAAGTAAGAGACGGTTAGAGTATTGGTGGCAGAAAAGTAGAGATAAAGAACAAAAATAAATAATGGGGGAAAAATAAGGTCATTCTGCCTTAAGAGGCAGAGAGATGGACCGTGAATTTATATTTTTTGGTATAATAACATAGATTTAATCAATGTAGATAAGGTATTAGGCCAACATGAAACAAGGAAGCTCTTTTTTTTTTTTTTCTTCGAGCCTGGTGGCAGACATGTCACCGCCCCGTTTTAAAGGGGACGCTCATAGCATCCATCCATCCATCCTCTCTGATTCGGTGCTGCGCGGGCTGCGCGGGGATGCGCGGGGAGCGAGCGCCTCTCTCATTCTCCTGGATCGTCGCCGTACGTGTCGGATCGTTGGTGGAGCATGGACGATCCGCAGCGGCGGGCGCTCGCTTGGCAACAGCCAGGCGGATCCCGAAACGGTGCGCGCCAAGGACGCCGCTGCGAAACGGGCTCAACGAGAAGCGGATCCCGAGATCATCATTGCTTCAGGAGTTTCGCCCAAGCTTTTCATCATTCATCCGTGGATATGCTGTAATTTTTTAACCAATCCTAAAGTCTTCACAAGCTCAGTTGATTGTACATAGCACAGGCATTCGGAATAATGACCTTATTGCTTCATAGCATGAAGTACTCATGTTTTTGGGGCCTATCACATTCGATCGAGTGTTGGACGATTTAGAAAAAGAAGCCGTACTTCATCTACACATATTTTCCTTCCAATGCACATCACCCATGTCTTTTTCGGAGAACTTGACTGAGGTGTTTTGATAAACTTCTTCATTACGGACCAGGTTGAAGCGCATGCAGTTTCTGATATGTGCTGTCTCACCTGCTATGTAACTATTGTGTAAGAGGTAATTCGTTAAAAAAATAAAGGGCCTACAATTCAATTCAGGCGTCATGTTTCATGTCTATACATGCGGAAATTTGGTTCCCTAGCTGTTTCCGCCACTTTTTTAAAAGTAAATTCAAACTCGGACCATATAGCATCGCTACGACACGCCTGGCATTGATTCCTCGTGCTGTTCATATAACATTCGCGTCCTCGTTGCTGTACTTAATCGAGATTTCGGTGCGATGACTTGTCCTCACAGTGCGGTGAGTATACACGGCGACACGTAGTGCTCTTTCCCTTCGTTAGAACGACTCGGTGCAAATATTCCCCGCGGATTGCACAAATACTCAGAGGTATCATTTCTGCGAAACTTTGCGTTTCCAAAGCGCATTTTCTGTAAGATGGAACACTGGGAGAGTTGGTATAGGCAGCGCCTCTATTTTTCCAATGCCCGCCAGATGCGCCCGATCCGACTGTTCACCACCATCTCCTCTAGTTCTTTCCTACTCTCCCCCGTCGGCCAGCATTCGCGCCTGCTTTAAGTTCATGGGGGAGAGTATACCTTTTAGGTGGCGCCTCGGAAAGGAAGTCAGATGAGTTAATTTTTTGTTCACTTGTGTTTTGATCCGTGGAGCGGCGTCTTGTATTCATCATGATTACTATGTTGGTTGTCACGCTCGCTCACTAAGAGACGCGGTGTTGTGATATGGCGCGTCTCCGTTCGTGGCGCTATGCGTGCTACCAAAGTAGGGTGCATACATGTCCGGCCGTTTCAGGGTGATGTCAGCCTTTGACCCACTACATGCCGCCAACGCACCGCCACCCGCCAAAACACAATGTTGCTAGACAGTAACGCCGCGCTGTCGCCCCATCTTGGTGCCCGCACTGCGTCTACGCCCGGTTGCGTTTAGTTCTCGATAATACGTCGTCGAGCGTTGCGGTAGCGTGTTAAACGCTGCCGGTGAAGCCTTAGAATGCCTGGATGCTGCGTACCGCTCTGCACTAACCACAACAGAAAGGGCGGGCGAATGTTCCGCTTCCCAGTGAGCCCTGGACTTCGACAACTCTGGCTGGCTCAAGTGAAGCGAGACGGCTGGGAGACCACCAGTGTGTCTCGTATTTGCTCTGTGAGTACTGCGTATTTCGTTCACTGTGTTTTGTTGCAGAACATGTTATATGTGTTTCACGATGTTCGCGAATGTATAGATAACCGAAGTTGTCGTTGCTGCGTCCACGCATTGCGAGTAGGAAGCCTACAAACGGGACGCGTCCTCGCGTCCGTACGGAGACGCGCTCGCTAGTCTGGGCTGTTGCCTCCCTTGCGTGAGTTCGCGTCAGCGTAACCTCAGTATTAAGCCCCAACTGCATGCACGCGATTTCCGAGCGACGGCGACGAGCGACAGCGACAAACGGGCTCCGTCGCGATGTCGCGTCGCAACGGGAGCACCCACATGTTCGCGACAAAGTGTCATGGTTGCTAGATTTAAAACTATTGCGTGCACGCAGGTAAATTGCAAAAAAGAATTACAGAGTAGATGAATGGCAGCATGCCAAGTTTATTATTGACTTGTGTGAGATAAGGAAGTCACAGCAGCGTTACGGGATTATCTTTTTTTTTGCAATGTTTTGTTTAAGTGCGACAGTAGTATCTGCTGTGACCTCGAGGGAGCGCCCGGAAGCGCACGCTATCTATCTACTACGCATCTACGACGTCTACGCCGCTACGACGCACTTTAAACTGACATTGCAGCAAGCTACCATCATTGCAGCAAGCTACCACCGAAACATCAAAACGAGCCGTCGATCAAAATGAACGACAAAATACGGCCGCTGCCTCGCTCTCCACGTGAGATGGGGTTGCAAAGAAGGTAGGCTATAACTTGCATTCATTGAAGTACGCGCCGATTGGAAGCATCAAGAGCAAATTGCAACCGAAGCGAGGATCGGTGATGCTGGCATGTTGCCGGAAATCGTCACGCTCACTTCCGGGCGACAAGCGATTTTTTCTAGTTTTCCAGAAAGCTGCGACGCGACAAGCGACGGCGATGGATGGCCCTCCGCGACAGCAAATCATGTCGCTCGTCGCCGTCGCCGAAAATCGCGTGCATGCGGTTGAGGCTTTATGTCGCAACTGTTTGTGTGTGGGCTGCGAATTTCTTCGTGCGCTCGCTTTGAGAACAGGGTCGCCTACACGACTTTGAGAACCGCCGCTGTCAGAAGCCCAGGTGTTGCGTGTTGTTACAAGGGCTGGGCACCGACGCCGTACGTAGGTGTACACGCTCGGTCTCCTCTCTACAATAATGCTGAACAGTCCAGCTGAATTGAATTCTAGCTGTTTGTCGCAAATGCATCTGCAGTGACATGCCAGATGAGCGGTCGGCACGATGTTGACGAGCCGATAGAAAGTTGTAAGTGGGCGTCCGCAGAAAGTATACAGACGTGGGCCATAATTCTATGTGGCCGTTAGCCTGCGTCCGCTGAGCCCAACTAAAACCGTTTGATAACGTGCAGCGTGGCTTGATGAAGCACGCAATTATCTGTAGAAATACCCCTATACCTGCGCCTGTCTCAGTACTCGTAAACTGACGCTTCTTTTGTGACGTTGCCCGCCCTTCATACACAGGCAATATTTAGGCTACTGGACCCACCGAAAACCATGTGGTGAGTATTTATTTAGTGTTTCAAGTTTTTCCCACATTTTCACCGCTGGCGTGCTGGTTCGGACATTTGTATTATTTGCATAGGTATATGACAGTTAATCTATGAGTCCGTGATTACACAAACGCTTCAGAGCGGACTGCAGATTTAAAGCAACACGAAATACTTTCTGTCGGTTGGATCTTACATTAGACAAAGAACACTCGAGCGCCTACTTCGCGTACTTCTAGGGCTGATAGAAAATTTCCTGCTTATGCAACTTGTTCACTGCTTTGTTCTTTGGTTTTCTCACGCGTACACGCGTACACGCTTGCGTGATTATTCTAAGAGAGGTGTGGCGGTATTGCTATTACAGGCCCATTTCGAAGATTTCAGCTTCGAACGTGTTGTGTTATGAAGCAAACGCATGCAAATTATTTGATCTGCTTTTATGATTTTTTGCCTTGCGGATAATTGGGTGAACTGAGAATGTAAAAATAAATAGCTGTATGTGAACAATTCTGTATAGCCTACTTGCTGCTTATTTTAACGCGGTAGCGTTAGAGAGCTCGTGTCGCAGAAATTCCGCTGTCGGCGTCGGCACCGTTGGTTGTGAGCGAAAAATCATCCGTGAGCGAAAAATCGAGAAAGTAGCAAATAAAATAAACGATAAAATCTTTGGTCCCAATGAGGATCGAACCCGGGCCGTTCGCGTGGCAAGCAGGTGTCTTACCACAAAGCCACGATGTTGCTCGCAGCTGATTCGGACAAAAACACTACATAAATGTCATGTAGTGAAAGGAGTCTCGACGCATTTTGTTCGGCAGGTGTCACGACGAAAACGAGCCCATACGGTAGGCGCATTCGTGAGGCCATCAAACTACGTCGAAAAACGCCGGGATAGTGCAGCCATCGCCGCTAAATACACACACGAACTTTCAAACAGCTCTAAAATGGACAACTATGTCCATCTAGAGGAAAACATATCAAGCCAACGCAGCAAACGCTAGATAATGTGCTGCCATCTGTGAGGCGTTGTGAGAAATATGTCTCGCCTTTTCATGGCTTCCGAGAGGGCCGGCGCGCGGCGTATATCTTGGAGGCCATGCGACTCTTGCTTTAGATCGAAAGCCTGTAAAATTCGCGCGCGTGCGTGCGTGTGTGTGTGTAACAATACACATTAATAAGTATGCACTTAGTGGTTGAAGTGCGCACTAGGGGCCGGATTTGGCTATCGCGTTCAACTCTTAAAGGCGAAGCTTAAGGGTCCCCCAATTTTTTATTCTTGGCCTAGTTTGCGTGCGTTTGTGCGTTTCAGTGTATATTTGCGCTTCTGCAGCTCTGTTTATTGTCTAGAAGGCAAATTTTTAATGTTAATTGGATGTAAAGCACTGCTTAAGCTTATTTCCTCAGGAATTCTTCTGTAAGTGTTCATTTTCAGCCTCGTTGAAAGCTGCAGTGCTAAATGCATTTACATATTTCCTATTCTTCCTAAGTCTGAAGACAAACAGTTCATGCATCTATTACTGTTTGTTACAGCCGCCCTCGAACAACCGAAGCCGCCAGAGACGTAGAGCTCCCCTGTGCTGCCGTCCTTTCATGCTGACCCTGCAGCTACTCCGCAGCCAAGCCAACCTGTGAGCTACATTGCGAGTGACCCTGCTTGTGCGCGCTCTACCGGATTGCTCTTGTAACCCAGGTACGAAAAATTCTTATGATTTTGCAGTGGTAATGATAACATGCTTGCTCCTACACAGCTCCATGTATTCTAGGCGTAGCGCCCCAAATGAGCACAGTTGTGAAGAAGCCTGCAACTGTGCTATTAGGGTGCTGTGACGTGCAGGAAGCAACTGCATGTAATATTCTTTTTGAATGTCAGAACACAGCTCAACCGAGAGCGTGAATGGAGAATCCAGTAGAACATGTGGTGCTGCTAACCTCAGCAGGTAGGGCATGCTGTTGTTGAGCTCAACATACGGAATGCGTTTGCACAAGTGCTGGACAGAATGCCTCAGGGTGTCTGTTTGACGACACTGTGCTAGAAACTAAGCTTACCATTCATTAAAATAAATCGCACCAAAGCAGTTCATTGCATATGGACTGTAAAAACGTTTCTATACTTGCAGTCATAGGCGTGCGCAAGGGGTGGGGTGGTGGGGGAGGCAGAGGAGCGGCTGCCTCCCTAGTCACCTAAGAGCACGTGGTGTAAAACTTGCCCCACGCATTGATTATTTGATTATTAGGGAGGGGGTGATACGTTGAACCTTCGCTTCTTCCCCCCTCCCGATGGGGAACCCTGCGCACGCGAATGCTTGCACTGTGTTCATTATTCATTTACTTTTTTGTCTAAGACATAACCAGCAAGAGTTTAAGTTCTTTTCACCTAAATAATGGGGTATTTTACTGTCGTTTTATATATATTGGTGCCAGTTATCATTACCTGTCTTGTTTTTGGCAATACATCTATTGAATGTGCGTTTGTGGTGAAAAGAAAATTGGCGAGACGCTGCTAAAGCTATACTATACTACGCATTAAGAATATGACTATTCTCACTCAGAACATCAATGTGTGTTTGAATTTGAGGTTTGCACCATACTCTGCCATTCTTTGCGCTACCTTGATAGCTGTTTAGATGTGCAGCAATCTCCAGAGAGCGCTTTACCTGCGTTTACATTTTCTGGACTCGCATGAACGTGTTGACTTTACTGTACATTGTGTCTGGCTCATTTATTTTGAATTGGTCCTCATCACGTAGCACAGGCTGTGCCAGTTTCATTATGCACATACGTATTGTTTATTGAATTCAACTTATGCTTCTCTACTCATTTTCTTGAAAGAAACATGGTTGATGGCGGATTTTGTGGCATGTAACGTGGCCGATTTGTACCTTCTTAAAAATTATGTACTGCAAAGCACCTGTTTTTGCTGTAAACCTATTGATCTTGTCAAGAACGGGCATCTCAGTGTAACAGGGGCTGAAACATTTAATGAGAATACTTTTAGTTCGCGCTACAATAATTTTATTGTTCAGGAGTTCAGAAAAGGCTACCTCAGTCATTTTGAAGAGATATTCCTACGCTAGTCAGGAATGAAACATAAAATGCCCCTTCAATGCTAGAAGAACTAAGATACCTGCAAAAGAGTACTCTATCTCATTTGTGCCAAGACGGATGCGTATAATTTGAGGATACTTTTCGTCGAAAGTCTGTTCGACACAACCCACACATAAGCTCACCCGAAAAAAGCTGGGGAAATCTATGCAATGCAATTTCTAAGCTTAATTGCTGAAATAACCATGACTCATATTTTGTTTTTGTACAACTACATGTTTAATTAACGGGAACGAAATGCAATGCAAATTGCGCATAATGAACCGCAAATTTGTTACATCCGTTGCGATCGTCATAGAGAAACATTGGCTTTACTCAGTGTTAAAGTTTGTGCGTGCTAGTGCAGTGGCATGCGTAAACACTTGTGTAACGTTTTGATACTGCCTCTTGCAACTGAAGCCTTGAAATTTTTACAGCTGTTCTACAGGATCTCCCAGCCACCGCAGCTTCTGGTACGGGGTTACTTCAACTACCGCCGAGCTGCGCGCCATCTGATATACCGGCAGGTGTGTTGCCCCTGCCGTAAGACAGCAGCTGCTGCTGTTTTGGGAATAGATAATCATGCCGGCAGTTTTAGCTGTGCTCCAGAAAAAACACCATTATTTGTTGATGCTTCCTCGGCTTTGTTATGCAAGGCAAGTCTTCGCCAGTCATGTGTTGTCGTCTGCAGTAGTGTTGGTGAGGAAGCTGATGCAGGTTTTCAGCACACTAGATTATCTGCGAAACATAGTATGTTATCAAGCATTTAGCGCTAGGATGTGCACTGAAGCTGAACCTGGGTGTACAGAACTGTGCAGTTTGATTTGTCAGGACAGCTGCGCTACCAGTAATTCTGAGGGTTCGATCACATCAGAACAGAAAGTTCCATTACAATTAGTTCAAGGAGTGGCACAACCATGCCACGCTTCCCCTGAGATCTGCAATGGGCGCATCGACCCTACTAAGGTTCTTTTTAGACACTCTGGAAACGTCACAGCTGAAAATTTAGGTCCTGTCAACTGTACTGTTGCAGAACTTCGTAAGAAGTGCGCTGACCTTGCGAGGAAATACAAGAGGCTGCAGATGTTGCACAAAAAAGCAAAAGCACGTATTCATAGCCTGCAACAACAATTGAAGTCCCAGAAGAAAACACATGAGAGGTTCTTGAACACAAAATTTTTTAATCATGACCAAAAAAAAAAAGCAATGACACGAAAGACTAGCAAGGGAAGTGCTTGGTCAGAAAAAACTATCAAAACCGCTCTCCTAATAAAGCACGCATGTGGAACCTCTGGCTATGAACTTTTGAGGTCACTATCATATCATCTTCCTTCAGACAGAACTCTGGTCCGGAGATTGCAAAATATTCACTTTCTGCCAGGTATCATTCATGAAGTGTTTGATGTGCTCAGGCAGAAAGTGCACGCTATGGAAGACATTGAAAAAGACTGCGTCCTTTTTATGAATGAAATGGAGATTGCGCAAGCATATGAGCATGATCGCTCCCTTGATTACCTTTTTGCCAGCACAACGCTTCCCGACTCCCCTGACACGGTTACAAACTATGCTCTTGTATTCATGGTGGGTGGTCTCAACATACGTTACAAGCAAGTTGTCGCGTATCACTTTACCGGCAGGTCTGTTGATGCATCGCTGCTGAAAGATCTCGTATTCTGTCTAATAGAAATGCTTTACAGCATATCGCTCAGAGTACTAGTTGTTACGAGTGATATGGGGGCAGCTAACCGGGCAGTGTGGTGCTTGCTAGGCTTGTCAAGCCACAGGTGTTCAGAAACAGTTGACTGCATCCCACATCCTCACCTCGAAGACAGGCAGCTCTACTTTATGGCTGACCCAGCCCATGTTCTTAAGAATCTGAGGGCTCAGCTACTTCGAGCAACATGCTTTTACTTGGGAGAGAATACGGTAACTAGTCAAGGTCTTCCGGGGAGCAAAGTCGACGTCAGTGATGTCCAAGCAGTCATCGATCATGTCTCAGAAAACGATCTGAAAATTGCTCATGGCCTCTCTGCAATACTTGTGAGCACTGGCCATTTTACAACTATGAAAGTTAGCATTGCTGTTCAGTTTTTTCGTGAGGCACCTCCTGGGATTCGGTACCTTATTCAGAAGGGGTACCTTCGGGTAGAGGCAGAGGCAACTGCATGGTTTTTAGAGCTAAAATGGAAATGGTACACTCTCATGTCATCTTGTTATCCAGTCCTAGCCCTAAGTAAAATTGATCCATCCAAGTACGAAGGGGCTGTAGACACGTTGATGCTTGCAGAGGATACAATTCGACACATGAAAATGGGGCCAACAGCTCATTGGAAACCTTCTCAAGCTGGCCTTATCATTTCTACATCAGTTGTGCTGAGCCTAGCTGAAGAGTTGCTGAGCTTGCGTACTCTACATGTACGTTCTGACAAGCCGCCTCATTCAGGATTGCCTTGAAAACACTTTCTCAATTGTGCGCATGAAGAAACCGGTTCCAAGTGCTTACGACGTGAAGTCTGCACTTAAGCTAATTTGTGTGGGCCAATTTCTGCATACGCCAATGTCATCAAGTTATGATACTGATGACGGCCTTCACCTTGCTGACCTATTTGGCCGGAGCCTTGAAAAGAGCCTCGAAGAATTTATAGACGATGAAGAGCACCTGGAGAACCTCCTGCTCGACGAAGTATCATCTGTAGAATGTGACATCCTCGCTTATGTTGGGGGGTTTCTCCTTAAGGCAAAAATGGAAGCCATTGGCGAGTGCACGCCTTGTATTGCAGTTCTACTCGGCGATGGTCAGTGCTACAACACACTGACTGAATTGAAGAGTATGTGAAAGGAGCCACCAATCTGTTGAGACCCAGCGCTGCTGTAATGAATCTGTTAGTTCGATACGAAGAACACTTCAAAGGATTTGTGTCAGAAGATGCCATATTGGACCTCAAGGCACCATTCCGGACGATATCAAGGTTTCTTGTAAAAAATGTGAAAATTCACCTTGAATTGTGTAATATTCACCGAGAGAAGGTTCAGAAGTTGCTGATTGAACGGTATATCCAATCCCGACTCCGAATGCACCTCCGCCGACAAAGGGCGCGGCATGTTGAGACACATTCCAGCAAAACATGTGCCGGAGTAAACCTGCAGTAGGTGTTCATTAACCTATACAATGTGTTTGACACGTGGCTTAAGTCACAGAAGAGATGCTACTAGACTGTAACTAACACGTATGTAGACATTGTCCTCGTGGATTGATCCTACCCACAGGAAGATGGCACTTATTCGGCTAAAATTATGCTGCTAAGCGTCATTATGGTGCAAAAGTTATAGGTGTGCGGTCATCAGCACATCGATGCTATCAGTGTCTACAAGTTTACCTGTATTTGTGCGTCGTAATTCGTAACCCAGTTCGCAGTCTCTCTGCTGGTATTGCGGCAGTAATGCGAATCTTTTGTAGTGATATCATAGCTCATGTAGATTGATGTTCTTTTGCAACAGCTTCATGTAAATGAATGCCAGTTGATTTGATTTGACATAACTTTATACACATTGTGGGCGCAGTTCTGCTGGAGCAAGCCTTCAGTTTGTGTTGAATGAGTCCATGCAATCTGCTTTGACGCCAGGTTAGTCGCATAAACGTATGTACCTGACGGGCACGTTATATGATTTCTGGTCTACTTTCCTCGTGGATGCCAAACCACCAGAATGATTTGTTTGTTCCTGCATTTATGCTCTCTGGCGTGATTTGTGCCGTAATGATATTCAGCTGCCGAACCCGAAAGCAACAAAGCTCTACTTTGGCCTGTGCTAGATGGCAGGAAATTTGTAAATATTGTATAAAAAGTTATTTGCTGTTCATGTAACAATATTGAAATTTACTATTTCATCTCTTCGTATAACTGCTGTATCTGCAATACTAATGAGCCTTTTTGTACTGTGATATACGGGAATGAAAAATTGTGATTTAAATCAATATTCTAGTGATTGTGTCCACAGTTGTGCCGTCTCTTCCTAAATTCTGTTTTGCCTTGCCTTGAAGTTTCTAAATTTCTAAGCTGGTGGGGGGGGGGCACTTTCAAAAGGTACGGTTTAATGGTCCCATGTCGAAGCGGTGGGATAGTTCTCTTGCACTAGTGCTCGTATGTCATCTTACGAATGTTTAGAGGCTTGATAATAGTTTTTTGGTTTTAAGTGGACATTGTATCCGGTGACGTATTCAGTGGTTACACATCTCCAACAGTCAGTGCCCTAAAGTAAGATAAATTGGACTGGGCTATGTGCAAATGCTACGGAATCGAGCCACGTATCAGTTACGGTTGCTAATGAATACTTCGTCGTAATCATGAAAATTAAGCATTTATCGCATTTCACCGAATGCAAGGCGATTTTTCTTCCAGGCTTTCGCTGCCTTAAGTCCACCCTCACGTTAAAATAACTGAAAATCTATGTTTTATTCCTGGATGCTATTAAAAATCACCTTTCATGGTACGATCAAGTAAATGTGGTAAGAGACCAGTTCTAGTTACTTCAGCAGTAGTCATTGAGTACCCGAAAGAATTGTTTTAGGGGCGAAGCACCTTAGGGTCTAGGCTTGTGCGTTGTATTTCATGGTATCCAAAGTACTCACTATACGCCCACCGTAACTTTCATGAAGTAGAGATGCACCGACTATGACCCATTCTGCTGATAAGCGGGGTACCGCTACACATCTGTGAGACATTATATGGGCTTTGTTTGTTCTGTGGCTGATGACGATGAAAACTAAGCGCGTTCCAGACCACACATTCTCTTTCTGACATAGATGAAAACGAATGTCAACGCGCTCTCGCCCGCGAAAGGCAACGCCGATGCAGACAACAACATACCCGGAGGCGACAGCTCGCGAAGCAGTGACAAAGCGGCAACGCCGACAACAAGCTGCTACTCCGTAGGGCCATGTAGGCTCCCTAGCCGGTCATCTGATATTGATATTTTTGATATGTTTGCGCAGTTGTATATGTTAGGGAGCTACATGCATGACCGGCGGGTCATGTAGGCTCCCCAACATATACAACTGCGTCAAAGTATACAAAAATGCCTCCGAGTTATCAGCACATCGAAAGATGAAATAAATTCACCAAGCGACGATGGCGTGTGATGACGTCATCATGTAAGATCATGTGATGAACTCATCATAAGCGTTATGATGACGTCACGAATTCCGGAGCTCTGTGCCTTCATGATGACGTCACAGGGTCAGCTCTGATGACATCGACTGATATTTTGAACATGCGAGTTTCGGTATGCCATTGGTTCGCACGCATTCACCTATGCAGCACATGATTTCTGGCCTACCTTTATTCTGTCTTCTTGAATGATTTGTGTTCACACCACCGCCGAAAGTGTTTGGCGATGTATCGCGACGTATCGTCAAGTCCCGAACATTATTCGGCTCTTTAGATGTAAAAGCCATGGGGTCCCTTATGCCTTTGTCTAAAACGACTCGAAGAAAAAAACGCCTCCTTTTCCTTTTCTCTCGATTATATTGATCCTTACCCCGGAAGCTTTATGCACCTAATGTGCTTTTGCATTGCCTCCGGAATCTGGGGCAATGCAACTTTTTTTCAGCGCTCGTACTTAAACACTGCCTCCGAGATGGGCACATCTTTGACCAAGCGACAATGTTGTGTGATGACATCATCATACGTGTTACGTCATAATGATTCCCATGGTGATGTCATACTTTGGTGTCATGCCATGGTGTTGCTAATTGATGTATCACTCGTGTTGACGCCGACGCTAGACGCCAACGACGGTTTCATTTCGCGTTGGACGCATCTAAGGCCTTAAGGAGAAAGCCTTAAAAGGCTTTCTCCTGAAAAAGGGCCTTTGAATACACGGCAAGTCACTGCTAACCGTGCAGATCACGAGTAAATCCATTCAGGGTAGGCCTTCTGGAGAGCAGGAGTGCTTCGCGTAGCTGGAGAGAGCGGCGGCTGGCCCCAAGATGGCGGCGCACAGAAAACTATGCTGAATTTGGTGGAAGCTGGCAACAGCGTGCCCCATTGCCCGCTGGTTTTGGCGGAGTTTCTGGAAGGCACTTTCTAAGATGTATCCACCTTAAAAACGGCCGTTCATGTAGGCTCCCTATACAAAGGGGACGCGTCACTGCGACGCTACTGCCTGGGCGGAATTTAATATGTGCCCCACGAGCGTTGTACGGTGGCGGCGGTTTTGCCTCTAGCCACGAAGGAAGGAGCACGACGGAACAAATATGACAGACGCATGATATAGGAGAGGGACGGCGCGTCTACCACAACAGCAGCGTTGAGCGCTCAGACGCACGTATGACGCAAGCCGCCGTACCCTTTATGTGGCGTCGCACCAGGGAAGTTCTTTGAACGAAGGCGGACCAACGGCTCCCATTGAGGAGCAAGCGTTTGCCCCGGCATTGAAAAAAATATAGAGGATGCGTCGGTGTATCTTAATTGGGTCGACAGCGTGACTGACAGAGAATAATGGCAAAGGAAGGGACGACACGCGAGTCTGTGTACGTACTTTTTTGTGTGCATTTTGCTCATGTCCTTCGTGCTGCAGTCACGATGAAGCATTTTAAATGCGAAGCATTTCTTAGCGAACTTCTGCGACTTTGAGCGTATCTATCTATCTATCTATCTATCTATCTATCTATCTATCTATCTATCTATCTATCTATCTATCTATCTATCTATCTATCTATCTATCTATCTATCTATCTATCTATCTATCTAGCCGCCTACGACTTTGGGCTCTCCTGGTCGCTTGGTTAATCGAATGTACACCCAAAATTGGTATGGCGTAAGATGACCGTATGACGAACATAAATGACAAGTCATAACATGAAAATCATGACACGCATGTCATGTACAGCATGACTTACGTGCCACGATCATGGTGCGCTGGCTGCCGTTTCGCTAGCTTTATATACACCAAAATTGGTAACTTGCGACGTGACTGTGTAACGAACATAAATAACACGAGTTAACATGAAAATCATGACATGCATGTCATGTTCAGCATGACTTACGTGCCACGTTCATGGGGCGCAGGCGGCCGTTTCGCTGGCTCGATCTACCCCGAAATTGGTATTGCGCGACGTGACTGTGTGACGAACATAAATAACACGAGTTAACATGAAAATCATGACACGCATGTCATGTACAGCATGAGTTACGTGCCACGCTCATGGTGCGCAGGCTGCCGTTTCGCTAGCTTGATCTACCCCGAAATTGGTATTGCGCGATGTGCCTGTGTGACGAACATAAAAAAAATCACAGCATATCCACGGAGTGAATGATGATGAGTGGGCGAAGCTACGGAGGTTCATCGGTAAACCGTGAATCTTCCGTGAATTCTGCCCAGTACATCATCACCGACGTGATATCGGGCGCGTTTATACTAAAGGTTCGATGAGTTATGACGACTTGCAGCTCATTTTAATTTTACATGTACGCTGTGAATTTTCATTGTTTGGAAAACCATTGCTTTAGAAAACATCTGGCGTCTTTCGTTAAGCAGCTGGTGTCTTTTCGTTTTGCTTTAGAAACATCTGGCGTTCTTTCGTTTTGCGTTTACAAAACATCTGGCGTCTTTCGTTGGTTTATTTCATCAATCAAAGACGTTTTGAACAAAATTTTTATTGTTTAATCACGCACAGGAGAAATCTCACCAGGCACTACCTTGGAGGTAAACAATGGCTGCTAATGGGAATGAGAGACAGAAGAAGTCGGCTTTTAGCTAACACTTACACTTCTACTTTTACTAACGTTTCCTACTGGAACATGCCAATGGCTGCTAATGGGGAAAGAGAGACAGAAGAATTCGGCTTTTAGTTAACGCGCACGCTGCGAATTTTTTATTGTTCAACAACGCACAGGAAAAATCTCCCACCGGCACCACCTTGGAGGTCAAGATCTGGTACTAGCGTTGCGACTGGTTACGCACTACTACGAGGGACGAAGGGGTGGCGCCTTAAGGAGCTTCGCCCCTAAAACACGAGTTAACATGAAAACCATGACATGCATGTCATATACAGTATGACTTACGTGCCACGCTCATGGGGCGCAGGCAGCCGTTTCGCTAGCTTGATCTATCCTGAAATTGGTATTGCGTGACATGACTGTGTGACGAACATGAAAACACGAGTTAACATGAAAATCATGACACGCATGTCATGTACAGCATGACCTATATGTCACGCTCATGGTGCGCTGGCGGCCGTTTCGCTAGCTTGATATACACCAAAATTGGTATCTTGCGACGGGACTGTGTGGCGAACATAAATAACATCAGTTAACATGATAATCATGACACGCATGTCATGTACAGCATGACTTACGTGCCACGCTCATGAGGCGCTGGCGGCCGTTTCGCTAGCTTGATATACACCAAAATTGGTATCTTGCGACGGGACTGTGTGACGGACATAAATAACACGAGTTAACATGAAAATCATGACACGCATGTCATTTACAGCATGACTTACGTGCCACGCTCATGAGGCGCTGGCGGCCGTTTCGCTAGCTTGATATACACCGAAATTGGTATCTTGCGACGTGATTGTGTGACGAACATAAATAACACGAGTTAACATGATAGTCATGACACGCATGTCATCTACAGCATGACTTACGTGCCACGCTCATGGTACACTGGCGGCCGTTTCGCTAGCTTGATCTACCCCGAAGTTGGTATTGCGCGACGTTACTATGTGACGAGCATAAATAATAGGAGTTAACATGAAAACAATGACACGCATTTTCCTCAATCACATACAAGACGATGCATGCAGCTCTTTGCTGGCTGCTTCGCATTACATCGATTCCCACAATGCGTGGGATCTGCCGGGTTTTTTTTATTGCGATAGCAATTGTATGGACAATCCCGGTCGATTTTTGCCGTCGCCGTAATGTAACGTATATATATATATATATATATATATATATATATATATATATATATATATATATATATATATATATATATATATATATATGAATAAAAGCCACAAATAAACATTCCATAGAAAAATTTCCGAAGCACACGACCGGGGATTTGAACCTGCGACCCCTCGCTCCGCATTGCGCTGCTTTAGACAATTACGCCATGCGTCGCTCATTCGCCAGTACACTCTTAGCAAACGACCGCTTAAAACAACGCATATAAGGCGGAAAGTAGGTCAACTTTTCGACGCTTATAAATGGCTCTTTAAGCGGCCTACTTATACGGCTCTTTTATGCGTCCCCTGGCTAAGCGGGTCTTTCTTATGCGGCCTAAGTTTATGCGACTCTTCCTTATGCGAGGCCACCTCGTTGCCAGAAGGCCGTTTAAAAGTGACCGCTTAAAGTAACGCATACCGTCGATTTGGTTAAGCGGTATTTCAGGTCAAATCTGTCCGGCTTATATACGGCTCAATATGCGGTCGAAATATATGTGGTACTTTTCGCAAATTTCTAGAAAAAAAAAGAAATTCTTCTACATTGTAGTTGATCCTGCAGTGTTCCTCTTTTTTTTCTTTTGTTGTTTTCAGCGTTCCAACTCATGAATATGCATTTACACATCACAAGAACACTGCACAGAGAGTCACAAACCATGTATCAACACACACACTCCACCACGGGGATTTGAACCCAGGCCAACCGCGTGACAAGCAGATGGGTTACCAACTCAACCAGCAGCCCGTTCTTCCCGAGTGATACAAAACTTATTCAAATACGACCATGCAGTCATCACGCAAATATTAAAGAAATGAGAAGTTCGTGCACGCTTTCTAATACATCGTCAATGGCTGTTGTTTTACTATGCTGTCGTCTCAAATGAGGGGGAACGGGAATGCAGCATAGCCAGCGTGTCTACTTAACTCTGTTGCACATTATCGGTTACATTGTTTTAGACTTGTGTCAGGTGCCCCACACCAAGCAAGTGGTACTGAAGGCCCTCTTTTCGCAGACATCAATTCGTATGCAGACGGATTCCTTGTATCTAGCATACCGCCAAAAGTTATTCCTACATATTTTACTTCATCGATTCATGTTTCACGTGCTACCTGTCCCGCTTGAACTTTTCGAAAATCGTACCAACGTTTTTATATATTTCATATAATTTCTACGGAAAATACATGGGTATCTTGCTTAATACCGCACAGTTGCATAATAACTAAATGCAAAACATGACCTTGTTCATATGTTCTTGTTTTTGGCGCTTTCAAGTTGTTCCATAATAGGGATTCCTTTGAATGAGACATGGAAAGTTTCAGTAAGGTATCTAATTTAAGAGGCACTCTACATCAAATTGTTCAGAGCAATAATAGTCTGCTTTACGTAACGGCATTTCTACATTGCAGGGTTAAGAACCGAATCTTGTATGAATTCGTGCGAATGTCCCAAGGGCAAACATCCGAACAACGCCACATCTTCCATCGCTATCACGAAAGTGATCAGAAGTTAATAGTTATCTTGGGTACATATGATACGAGAGCATAAGTTTACTTAAGATAGGGGCCAGGTAACGGTCAGGATAATAATGAAAATTATTGTAATGAATTCACTGAAAGAGCAGTTGGGTTTCTTGTGAGCAGCTGCAATCGTTGCGGCACCTGGAGGACTAGATCTCAACCATTCGCTTCTTTCTGCGTAGCCTCTGAGATCCACTTCGACATAGCGAGGAATGAAAAAGTTAAACCAAGAATTTTGCCGAGGCAGACTGATGCCAACGTGAGAGTTCCACTACCAGACACCCAAATGGACGATTAGATCGCCTCGAATTTTTTTTTGTCATGAGTGCACGTTCATTAGGCATGGATATAGCCAACTTAGAAAATATGATCCAGTGGGGCCCCACGTTATGCGGCGGCAAGGCCCCATGTCGTCCAAATAGTAGGCAGTTATTAGTAGCCACGGTCTCGAAGAACGGCTATGGGCATGGATGCACCAATGGCAAGCACAGCGCAATCTCTCAACACTCGAGCAACAGCGTAACTAAAAGAACGCCAGGCCTGAGCAAAAAGCAGACCACAGGCACAGCGAAAGCTGGAAGAGCGGCATTTCTAGAGTCCGTTGTAAGCTCTCGTGGGGCTACTTATATATTTACACTAGCAAGGTACCCACTATGCCATAAATCATAATTTTTGTGAAATTGGGAAGAACCCACTACGCCATTATTGTTCATTCTGGGGAGATGCGAGATGCCAGCTGCACGTCTCTAAGGCAGTATGTGCACTTTGTTGATGCGACGGACAATGACATGAAGAATTATGGCCGAACCCTTTGTAATGGTTTGGAAGCTTTATATGACCCATTAGTAACGTATTTCGCATTGTGTGACGCCCTGTCGTTATTTAACTCTCCCACCATAGCACACGTTAACGTGAGAGAGAGAGAGAGAGAGAAATACCATTATTGTAAATCCCCTGAAACTTCGTAAAGTAGCGACACTCTCCTCCTCCGCTCTCGTTCCTCCTCGGTCTCCTCTCCTTTCCACCCTCTTTTCGAACATGGCGCCACCTACCTTGCTCCTGTGTAGCAGACGCCCTTTCGCGGAGATAGCGCTTCCTTGCCAGGCAGCGCGCTGTATTCGCACCAGTCGTCTAGCTCTTAATATTTTTTTTCATTAGTTTTTGTTTTGCAGATGCTGTCGCTTTTGTATATTACCGGCTAATCCTTTTCCTAAATAGAACTCGGGAAAATCACAGCAGTGGAAAAAATTGCATAAAAGAACACCGAGTGAGAGTTCGTGTATCTTTTTTTAGAGCACAGAATTTCTCTCCGGTGGCTTATGTACATTTATTAACTGCACACTTTGCTTTTTGAAAATTTATTCAATAATTATCTAAATGAGCGTAACGGTGGCACATGACAGCTCTTTGTAGGGCTGCATAGGATATACAATATGTGCCGACAGCATGTGCTTGCCTTTAATTGCTAAATTTAGTAGTTTTTTTCATTAGTAAGATAGTTCATTTCAGTGGTAAATTTCAAGTTTCATCTCACGAGACGCACATCAGTCCCTGAAGTCACCGCACACGCAAGATCAACTAGTCTTGGACATCAGGCGCTTAGGCAAAACTCACAGGGTCCCTTATGCATTCGTCTAAGACGACTGAAGGCGAAAACCAACCTCTTGTTCTTCACTCGACGTATTGATCCTACCCCGCAACCCTCCGAATACTTTCTGCACCTCACCTGATTTTGCATTGCCTCCGTGATCGGCCTAACGATCAAGGAGGCAATGCAATGCGACGACGTCATTTGATGTCATTGTGTGACATCCATTATGTGACGCAATGATGATGTCCTGCGACGTTGCCATGACGTCACCTGTTTTGGGATCTGTGACGTCATGATGACATAACTTGGTGACATCTTCGCGGGGTAATATTTTGGACGACTCGTGTTGACGCCGCCGACACGGGACGCCGACGTCGGCGGCGGTGAGTTTTAGCGTTTGATGAGGCATCTAAAGCTTTCGCATTAATAATGTGCGAGAAGGCGTACATCAATTATAGTTGATATAAATGGACGACGTTGGTTGCTTTGTTAAGTGAAAAAACGCACCAACCGTACTGCGCAAGTGCGCCTTATAGATGTATCTGATATACGAACTATATCGCTGAATGAAGAAGCAAGCGAATGTAAAAGATCAGCGTGTCACCGTAAACCTTTCCTTAGCGAAACCTCCACTCGCCGATATAAATGTTCACACGAAATAGCACGTATACCTACGCGCGTAAAGGCACATATACGAAGGTGCCTAAACAATGAACACGCCCTGCGACTCGGTTGGGCACGCACGCTTTGCAAGCTAGTTTCGCATCGCAAGGGCACCGGCTGATCGGTCAACGTAATAGAGCCATAACTATTTGCTCCTAATAAACAAGCACGGACCAAACACAAACAGAGACAGTATAAATCCTAATGTGAGTTTTCGCACTCGAGCTTTGTTTATTCAAAATAGCTGCGCCGAATTTCTGAAGTTTCGCAATCACCTTGTTTATCGTCAGCCCGCGTGCATGATGCAAGCTGCGCACAAACCAATACCGCGAACTCGAACCAGTCGGCGCATCACGTCAAGCAGAAAACGTAACCACGTCTTGTTGACAGAGAAACAAGAACTAAGTCAAAACCCCGCACAAAAGTAATAAAACGTGTGTGAGAGATGGCCGCGTACTGTTGTGCGATGCGTGTTCTGCTCCGGCGGGCATCAAACTTCGCGAACCTCCACGCATACTTACTGTATAAGTGACCCGCAACTTACCTCGCATAGTCGAGTCAAAACTCTCGGCATGAAGCTCTCCCTTCCGATTATGTGCAACGAAGTCTTTCGTCGCAACTCGTTGCGCCTACCGGACGGTATCCTGAGGAGCTTCTTGATTTCGCTAGCCTTGTTCTGACATCATCATGCGCAGCAGCCGCCCATGGCAACAAACAGCGACGTCCATCTTCTGTGAGAAATATTTCACAGCACAATGCGCACGGAATGACAAGTTCGTATCCATAAAACACATGCGCTGCGCACCAGTGAGACCACGCTTCGTGAGCAAAGATGGTAGTCGAGAGCGACTGTAAACAAACGAACGCTGCGTGCGGTCCCACGTGAAGGCAGTTGGCCAATGCCGACGCGGCGTCAGCCTCGGAGATGGCGGAGGAGGGAGAAAAGAGAGAAGGTGCGCTTTTATGCACGTGTGTCACTACTTTACGAAGTTTCAGGGGCTTTAGATCATTGATACCCTTGGAAATAGATAATCGGGGCCTTATGGGCTGCCTTGGCAACCAATACAAGTGCACTTCGGAGGACTCCATTCGCTATTAACCATCATAATTTTTGCGAAGTCGGGAAGCAGCCACTATGCCATTTGTCGTCATTCTCCGGAGAACCGCGGTACCCGCTAAACACCTATAGAGAATTATGGGCACTTTGTTGGTGCTGTGCCTGATGACGATGAAGAATTATGGCCGAACCCTTTGTAATGGGTTGGACGCATTCAACAACCCAATCCTCTCGCAATTCGCATTGTGTGACGTCTGGTTAGAAACTTGGCGTTGTGTGACCGCCTGCTTCTCATTTTGCTCTTCTACCACACTACATTACATGTGTTAATGTCGTTCCTTCCCGACATGAAGCCTGCATTGGGTCTTTCTGCAAGCGAGTTTCACGCAGTGGCATGGCTCTGTGGTAGAAAACTTGGCTCCCACTTGGAGGATCCACGTTCGATCGCCGTTCCGTGCTGGATATTATTTCACATTTACTTTTTTTTATTATTTCTCGTGATAGCGGTTACAGACACCGGTGGCGGCGGACAACAACGGCGCCGGTGTCTGTAACCACGACGTCGTGGTCGTGTTATGAGGTGATCTCATAACAGCTTTCGCTGAAAAAGAAAGCAGATAAGACATTTAGGTGTGAACTTTGGTCTCCAAGTTAAAGACCGCATCTCTTCAGTGGCAGCTCGGGTGCTGTGGTAAGCTGCAACTACGATCAACAGAAATGAAGAAAGAATCAGGGCGATGGTGTTTAGAATCGTCTAGTTGGCGATTGCGGTGTCATGTTTTTTCGTGCGCAATGAACATATATGGAGAAACTTTCGCGGTGATCTCGTGGTTGAGGCACACGTTTGCCGACCCGAAGGTCGTGGGATCGAATCGTGGCACCAGCTGATGCGCAGAAATCTTGTAATGCCTCCGACCTTGGAGACTGTGCAAAACCAAGTTAAGAGCAGAAAGCTTACGGAGGGGTCCGGTGGAGGATTGATCGATCCACCGAGAAGAAAAATAACATTGCTTTCCCCTTTGGGCCGTGTAAGGCGAGTGCAAAAGGGACCGTGGGAGTTTTTAAGTGCAATAAAGTTATAGAGCGATGACGAATGGCGGCATGGTCACGCATTTCCAAGCGAAACAGCCGCCGAGCTTCGCCGCTAGGCCAAGAGAGAGCGCAATCATCTCATCATCGGAATGTTTTTGAGAGTTTCGCACCTAGGCACGCTCCCACGTAGAGCCATTAAGAAAGCGCCAGCTGGCGTAGGGCTGGCGTAGGCCCGCCAAGAGCCAGAGCAGGCGCTCGACCGAGAATGGCAGTACCGTAGAAGAGAGGATCCCGCCATCAGGGCTAAGTGAGCAAAGGAACGAGGACTACGTCGATTGCTCAACTCTACATTAGGAAAACAGGACACAGCCAACAAAAGGCAACAAGGTAAGGAAAATCCCAAGGTGACAGCCAGAGACACAAAAGCGAAACGTCGGTATCGAGCCGATCCCGAGGTGCGGCGCGCAATAATACTGCGAGAAAAGAAACATAGCGACAATGCGTGCTATCACTTCTCCAGCACTCGCTTAGTTTGAAGGTACTCACAATTTTTGTTTTGTAGTTTGATTATGATTGCTCTTGGCAGGCAGGAAAGGGGTTGGGCAAGCTGGCGGAAATTTAGTGCGGTTTCTGCCCCACCACACAAGCCCCTGAACTAACCCCCCCACCCCGTGTGGTTAGCTAACACTACGTAGAGCGAATGCGAAAGATTATGCTCTCGCGTTTGGATAGTTGATAATTTACATTGGATTCACCTAGAATTTCAGTTCTCAATCACGTAAGCTTCACTAAATCTAATTTATTGTATGTTGATTCACCCTTTGTTTACTTCAATGAACGTGAAGGAGTCCCTTTACGTTAACTTTATTTTTCTTCCTGAGGTCACACGGCCTCATGACGTCGTGGCTATTAGCCAAGCCCGTCTTGTTAACGAAATTTTCTGGCCCATGAGTTCATAGCACTTTCGCCTTACAAGTACAAACAATTCACAGGACACTGTACTTCTCTGCAACTATTGAGGAAGACGCTACAAGCAGTGATGCCAACATAAGTCCACGTTTTATCCCTAGATTGACCCCCGAAAATACCTTAGATTCGGCGAAAAATCCCTAGATTGACTTTTAATGTCGTCTTTCAGGCTAATTAACCTTCAACTAAGTAAAAAGAAAGTTCTATCTGTGGCCCAGTTCATCTGAATCTTATAAAAAGTAAAAAGCATCATATGAAGAGCCACTGAACGTTTATTTCTGCACTTTCTAGAAGTAATTGCACATAAACGGCTTGCGGATGCTGCTATTCACTATTTTAGTTCTTATGAAAATGGCGCGACGGACAGACTAAAAACACACAAACAGTTTTTTCGTCTCATTCCGTCACGCCGTTTTCATAAAATGAATCCGTACCAAGTCGCCCAATTTGCAGTCCTATTTTAGTTCTTTTTTCTCAGTATCCTGATCCAGACGTTATTAGACATGGAGACAGCACGGTGAAGGCCCGTGACTTGCATGATCTTGGCACGTTTTCGTGTGCACTAAAGACAAAATTTTCTTTGTTTGACAAAGCAGCAATCACTCAGCACGCTCTTTATACGTGCGCGCATGCTTAGCACACCTACAACGAAAAAGTTTCATTTCCCTTTAGTATGCACCATATTGTCACGTCGCTTCAGAGGCCCAGGCCGGGTTTATTCAACGCAGGGCGACATGGCTCTCATACTAAATGCGTCGGTTGGGCTTGCTCTCAAAGGGGATGGCGCGCGCATATCTTTCTTTTGTGGCCTGTGCCTCTGCCTTTGCATATCACTCTATATTACAGGTGGCATCTCGCGTCGCAGAACTGCGATGACCTCCACTCGACCCAAACACCAAAGCTCTGTTACACGAAAAACAGCAAAATAGTGGAAATAATAGTTTTTATAGTCTTTACACTTGAGAAAGCGTGGATTCTCATTAGTACCTTTAATTAGGCTGCTTTATCGAACATTTCCAGAGCCTTACAAATATCCCTAGATTCAATAAAAGACGCTAAGTCGCTGAGAGATATAGACAAATTTCTAGATTCAGGGATAAATATATAGGGTTGCCAGTATTGATGCCAACCATGGTTGACGTTTTATCCCTAGATTGACCCCAAAAAATAACACCTAGATTGCGTTGAAAATCCCTAGATTGAGTGTTTATGTATTGATTTAAGCCAATTCACCTTTTGAGAAGTATAAAGATAGCTCGCCTTTGGCCCAATTCATCTGGACCCTCTTGAAGTATAAACATCATATTAACAGCCACGGAAGGCCTTCTATCTGCGTTTTCTCTAGAACAGCGTGTTACATTAAGCGTTCGGTCAACGTCAGCCGACTTGGGACGGGCCAATGCGAGCAACGCAGTGGCCTGTCCGGTCTCTGGACGGGGCCTATACTCAGCATTCCATGCTTTTTGATGTGATCAGACTAGTGATCATTTATACAAATGTCATCATTTGTATACTCCGTCTAAGAAGTACCGTGCAGCACTATAGAAGATGCAGGGCTTGTTAGCCAATAAAGAAAGGCGAGAGACCCCGAAGACGTGTTCAACGCGTCGCGTTGTCTGCTCGGTGTCACTTTGGCGTCGGTTAGCATGCTTTGTCGGCGTACACGCAAAACCTTCTTCGGGAACACCACCTCGCCCGGTTTATTTGATATTCATGAACTCTTATGTGCGGGGAGCGTTCGCTGGCGTTTGCGAAGAACGCGGTCCTTTTTATGAGGACGTTCATACTGGCGCTTTCATCGAGGTCTTTTTTGACTGCACCAAGCTACTAACCTTGATTCCTTCAAAAAAATATTGAATCTTTGACCTATAGCACTCCGAAGACTAAGTCGACGCACTTTCAGCGGCCATCACGTACTGTTCTTCAACGGAACAGCAAATCATTGGCGCAGCAAACAATTAGAGATATTGAGGGCGTTTCGCATCGTGAACGCCTCACCGGCGCTAATGCTGTAACGCCATCTGCAGGTCAGTTGAAATTAAACCGCTTTTACGGCGCGGCACCGCTTTGGCATTCCTAGCTACATCTAAACAAACAATTGGCCTAAATAATAGCGACAGAAGATACATGATACTTTCCATTTTGCGTTAGATGAGACTAAGCGATGACATATTATACCACTCATTTCTTGCTGTCCAGGTAGATAGCCAGTAAAATGCATGAATTCGGATGGAAGCGGACGGTCTGGGCTGTATGGGGGATAACATGTTTCTGTACGTTGTAGCAGTGACACTCTAGGCCGAAATCGGGCAAAGTTGGACTAACTGCAGTCGTTAAGGAAAAGGATAAACGGTTCGTCTCACCGGGCGTAAATGCGAGACAGTGCGTGTGTCATGAGTAAAGGGGCACGGGGCGCGCGCCGGACAGCGCAAGGCGTCGATGGTGTGCGGGGAATTGAAAAGTACCCGATGGTGTGCACCCCCGCCACGTCGACGCAAGCCATTGGCCGGAGAAAGGCGCGTGCCACGCGACCCGAGCCGAGGTAAGAGACCACGGAAGAAGAGTTGGGCATTGTTCGGTGGAGTCGTCGAGGAGCAAGGTGGTGCAGGCCAGCGTCGCGTCCGCGACGGGAACAGCAGGGCTGAGTTCTGGAGGCAGCGTGGTGCATGCCCCGGGAGGGTGGCCGTCGACCTCAGGGTCTACCGAGCGAGGCGTCCCGGGCTTGCGGCAGCCTCATCACGCAGTTCTCGAGGCACCTGCGGCACTACCACAGCTCGGCAAGATGACGGCGACCTACCGACAATCACCGGAGAGCCACGTCGACAGTTGGATCCCGTGGCACTGAGAGAGGCCGACAGGTAGGCCTAACTGGGAGAGACCGGTGTTCTCCGAAAGGAAGGAAACATCGGCGAGGAGGACGATCAGCGAGGCGTCTGATCGACGGCGACGGCCCGGAGACGTCGACTGGAGCTGCGACGACGGGACTGGGCGTCGACTTTGGACCATCAACCTAGTCAGCGGACACCGCGAACCGTAAGAACGCTCCATTGGTATCGCGAGTGACTGAGATGCCATAGTGGCCAGACTCTTGAGTTGATAGGACATAGGCATGGCTTTAAAGTTTTGCGATTGTCGGTTAGTGATTGCGCAATAGCGTCGCATTTCCTAATGGTACTTTTTGTTGTAAATTTTGAGTGTTCATTTTTGTGTGCCGTGGTGTGTTAGATAAAGTTTTGTTTGCAGTGCCACCACGGTCTCTCCCAAGTCTCTTTCTCTCTCTCTCTCCCAACTCCATACCGACATTGCAAGCGCTCCCGAGATACGTGACATAATAAGTGGCGAGCCTGTGCCAGGATTTTTCTAGCGTTGGGCCCAGTCACGTACCGTCGGGGGTTGCAAGGATGGATATGGATTGGGAGAAGATTGTGAGAGTCA
The DNA here is from genome assembly GCF_013339695.2 of Rhipicephalus sanguineus. Classification (NCBI taxonomy): domain Eukaryota; kingdom Metazoa; phylum Arthropoda; class Arachnida; order Ixodida; family Ixodidae; genus Rhipicephalus; species Rhipicephalus sanguineus. The sequence continues at coordinate 52,492,011 of NC_051182.1, forward strand.
TTCGGGAGAGAAAGCTCAATGGAGAGCAGGGTCTCAGGTTCATTGAAGAAGAGTGGGAGAGTAAGATAGAGGAGGGCAAAGCCGAACTTGAGGCAAGACGCGCCGATCTCGAGGCGAGACGCGCCGGTCTCGAGGCAAGTCGCGCCGAACGCGAGGCAAAACGCGCCATAGCGCTAGAAGCGTATGCGCGGGAAAAGGAGGAGCTAGAGCGCAAACTGCGACTGGCACAAGCCACAGGATACATTGGACAGAATAAGAGAAGGCCCATAGATATTTCATTGCGAGAAGTCAGTGTGCCCGATTTTCAGAGCTCGGTCTCCGCTGAGCAAAGGGGCAGTGAGCACACTAGTCGTGCAAATGAGAATAGTCGGGTTAGGAATGAGCAGAAGACAAAGGGCCCAGGTGTTGCATATAGTGATGATGTAGCAACGAGTAGTGAGCTGCATGCCAGTGTTGTTGAAGAGGGCACGAAGGTAGAGAACGCGACGCCTCCAGAGAGCAGGGAAGCAGAGTATAGCTCTTCGTTGATGAGCATGCACACTCAATGTAAAAGAGTGTCGCAAGCACGACAGAAAACAGCAGAGAGGAGTGGGAGGAATGGAGCGTCTCATACGCAGGGTGGTAAGCGCGTAAAAGTGAACGGGACGCATACAGCTCCAAGGGTAGCGAAAAGTGGTTTCAAGTATCAGGACGCAAGGAAAGTTGCTCGAGCTGTGAACCATAGACGCGTAAGACCAAGGAGAAAGAACGCTGTGAAAACGCGTCAAGTAGGTTGTAATTATTTGGATGCAGAGAGAGTCGTGCAAGAAACCAGTGTCGGGCATAAATGTAGGACGCAGCATAGCAAAGTTGTTCGGAAGAGGCATCTGGTGAGCGGAAACAGAGGCGTCCGCTGTAGTGAGCGTGCGAGAAGATGGGCAGCGAATAGACGCCGGAAAAAATTGAAGACGACAAGAAATGTGAAAAAGCATAGGCTTAAGTGTGGGGAAGGAAACTGGTGGTTGCTATCGTGGTAAAAGGATGCTAGGATTTGATATAGGTTTTGAGAATACTGATGGATAACATTATTTGAGTTGACCTTGTTAGACAGTATATTTGTGCAGATTATGGAAGAATATTGTGCATAGTTTTTGAAGTTCTTGAAGAGTATTGTGCGTAGTAATTCTGGCGAGTAGAGACTGCGGTCTAGAGTGCTACGAACGATCAACTCGTGGACAATGTGAATGGTCGAGTGCAGTGCTTGGTGCAGTGTCAGTGAAACTAAATGTGAACCCAAGACAAGAGGGAACAAGTGATAGGTTACTAGACCAACGGAAGAGCAGAGGGCCGGAACCCTAAAGAGGAGGACAAGAACAGTTTTTTCTCGAAAAAACTCTTAAAAGGGGGCCCAATGTCATGAGTAAAGGGGCACGGGGCGCGCGCCGGACATCGCAAGGCGTCGATGGTGTGCGGGGAATGGAAAAGTACCCGATGGTGTGCACCCCCGCCACGTCGACGCAAGCCATTGGCCGGAGAAAGGCGCGTGCCACGCGACCCGAGCCGAGGTAAGAGACCACGGAAGAAGAGTTGCGCATTGTTCGGTGGAGTCGTCGAGGAGAAAGGTGGTGCAGGCCAGCGTCGCGTCCGCGACGGGAACAGCAGGGCTGAGTTCTGGAGGCAGCGTGGTGCATGCCCCGGGAGGGTGTCCGTCGACCTCGGGGTCTACCGAGCGAGGCGTCCCGGGCTTGCGGCAGCCTCATCACACAGTTCTCGAGGCACCTGCGGCACTACCACAGCTCGGCAAGATGACGGCGACCTACCGACAATCACCGGAGAGCCACGTCGACAGTTGGATCCCGTGGCACTGAGTGAGGCCGACAGGTAGGCCTAACTGGGAGAGACCGGTGTTCTCCGAAAGGAAGGAAACATCGGCGAGGAGGACGATCAGCGAGGCGTCTGATCGACGGCGACGGCCCGGAGACGTCGACAGGAGCTGCGACGATGGGACTGGGCGTCGACTTTGGACCATCAACCGAGTCAGCGGACACCGCGAACCGTAAGAACGCTCCATTGGTATCGCGAGTGACTGAGATGCCATAGTGTCGAGACTCTAGAGTTGATAGGAGATAGGCATGGCTTTAAAGTTTTGCGATTGTCGGTTAGTGATTGCGAAATAGCGTCGCATTTCCTAATGGTACTTTTTGTTGTAAATTTTGAGTGTTCATTTTTGTGTGCCGTGGTGTGTTAGATAAAGTTTTGTTTGCAGTGCCACCACGGTCTCTCCCAAGTCTCTTTCTCTCTCTCTCTCCCAACTCCATTCCGACATTGCAAATCGCTCCCGAGATACGTGACAGCGTGTCGTGCGCAAACGCCCGGCAAGAAAAGGACCAACGGGGAGAGTAACTGCGCGCCGATCGCCTGCTGCCGCGCTGCACTTCTCGGCCCTTTCGGCTAGCACGATTACGAGTTATATGGGTTATGCTGTTATGATAGTACAGTTCAACTCGCGCCGGCTCACACAGCGAGTGAGCGAGCGTGCTCACCCACGTTTCTTCCCTATCGAGCTGCCGGACCCAAACAAGTGCAAGTCTTCGAGCTCAGACACCGCAGATAACTCACTTCAATGTGCCGAATTAGGGAGAATTAGGCCGGCAGCCGGTGCAAGTGCGTTGCCGGTGCAGGTGAAAGAAACGTTGCGTAGAACTTGTTGCACAGAGAATAAGGTCTCTGGAATAATGTACAGGCCAAACTGTGTCTTTCTCTCAATGCGACAACTGTTGTCAAACATCCAGCGTGAAGGAGAGCGCCGATACGAATCAACGTGCGGCTGGCGGTGTACAGCGAGCGACTAACGAGCGCGGTGAAAGAACCGTGCCCGCGCGGTCTCGACGTTGTAGGTATACATATATCTACAACACTCCGTCAGACGCCGCGGACA